>NC_048298.1:143457301-143639447 GCF_013100865.1 Trachemys scripta elegans | reverse complement strand
CACTTCTTCGGATCCGAAGAAGTGGGCTATAGTCCACGAAAGCTTATGCTCTAATAAATTTGTTAGTCTCTAAGGTGCCACAAGTACTCCTGTTCTTTTTGTTTACTTAGGTTTAGCTCCATGCCTGCGGACGCTCAAGGTAAACAAACATCTCGGCCCGCCAGCGGCTTATCCTGGTGGCCCGGGAGCCAAAGTTTGCTGACCCCCGAATTATAGGGTCGGCTTATGAATGGGTCATAAACATTTTCCATTTTTAATTATCCATCTTAGGGGGGTCGGCTTATAAACAAATCGGCTTATGATCGAGTACATACGGTAATCTAGTAAAATATAGTTTTTGTTCAAGATAGTTTTTTTCTCAGCCACAGTCGTCTTTCCATCTTTTTATTGGCCAGGACCCATCACAGAGATCAAACTGCTTGGTTTCTTAGTCTCCTTAAAAAGAAGGTTAACTTAGGATTTGCTTCCTTGTCTCATTATAGTTCAGAGAACTTTTGAAATGTATTCTTTGATGGGTATTCCCAGGTAAAGTTCATTAGTTCATGCTGAGAAAAGGAGCCATGAGGTGTGGAAGATAAGGCTTCTGGTTTGTCTGCTGGTTCCTCTCTACTGATGGTAGCTACTATGCAAATTATCTCTTCCTGCTGCAATCTGTGACAAAAATTAATTTGGGCCACATGTGGTTTGAGGTGCCAGCAGCTTTCCTTTTTCTGGAGAAAACCTGTTAATCAACTCCCCTGACATACCTGATTTAAACACCTTTTAGGCTATGTCTGTATTACAGACTTTACAGCAGCACAGCTGTACCACTGCAACTGCACTGCTGTAAGGTCTCCCGTGTAGCCTCTCTATGCGATGGGAGAGAGCTCTCCTGTCAGCGTAATTAAATCACCTCCAATGATCTGTGGTAGCTATGTTGTCAGGAGAGAATCTCCCGCCAACATAGCGCTGTCCACACCACCACTTTTGTTGGTGAAACTTATGACAATCAGGAGGATGTTTTTTTCACTGACCGACAAAAGTGCTAGTGTAGACATAGCCTAGGTCACAAACTTTAAAGTATAATATGATCGAGTATCCATAATTCCACATACAGCATTGTTACATATATTTTACAATGATACTATTGACCAGTATGTTATTCGTTTTCAAATATCACCTCATAAGGCATATTTTGTACACAAATTATTGCAGTAGTGTGTCAGGTGTGAATACAAGGGACAAAGAAGGTAACAGGGTTTTCTTGCCAGCAAGCTTGGAGTGTCTTCAAGTAGTATTGGAGTGTCTTCAATGATAATGAAGCACAAGGTCACCTGAGGTATGAAAAGACACTGAGCCAAGTATCCAACAAATGTGTTGGCTGGGCATGGCTGCAGATGTTAATGACTAGATGCTTTCCTCTCTCTTACCTGTCAAGAAAGGAAAGCACCTACAAAGAGAGAAGTGGGAATGGCCCAACCTAGTAAGCCCTGGGGATTCATAGAGATTGACTTGAAAGGCCCATTACCAGAAACACCAACTGGAAATCAGTATTTGCTGGCAGTCTATGACACTTTCCCAAAATATGTGGTGGAGCAGTCCCTGAAGGATAAAAGGACTGATAATGTCATGGCTGCATTGATGAAACATGTAGTGTTGCAGTTTGGCCAACCAAGCTGCATCTGCAGTGATCAGGGGAAAGAATTTGAATCTCAGTTATTATACAAGGTTTGCCAGCTAGCAACTCCAGGTAACTAAGGTGAGGACCAGTGTAGCCCACTCTGCCATTAATGGGAAAGTAGAGAGAGTAAACTGCACCATTGGTTCTATGCTTAGAGTATTAGTTAGTGAAGACCAATGAGACCCAGTTTATACAACAGCTTTTGTTGTCTTTGCATAAAACATCAGCCAGCACTCAACTATCTATTACTTCTCTTATGAGATTGTTTATGGACTCCACAAATCCATGCTTCCTTGGGACTTCATTTTCTGGCATCAACAACTGATAAGACCCCCTGCACCTTCACAGGTGAAAGCATAGGCACCGACTCCAGGGCTGGAGCACCCACAGAAAAAAATTTGTGGGTGCTTAGCACCCACTGGCGGCCCCGCCGATCAACTCCTCCCCCTCCCTCCCAGCATATCCTGCCTGCTGCAATCAGCTGTTTCACAGCGTGCAGGAGGGGAGGAGCAAGGGTGCGGCGAGAGGCGGGGCAGGGGTTTTGGGGTGGGGTGGGGGCAGAAAGAGATGGGGTAGGGGCTTGGAGGAAGGGGTCGGGTGGGGGTGGATCGGGGGGGTTGAGCACCCCCGGGGCCCAGAAGAAGCTGGCACCTGTGGGTGAGAGACACAGCGAAGACTTATATCGGTGGCCTGAGGACAGCATTTCAAAAGGTGGAGGAACAAATGTGCCAGAAATGAGCATGTCAGGCCTAAGATACCAGGAAAAAGGAGAATCATGTGGCCATCCAGGAAGGAGGGAAGGTGTAGCTATGCAACAGGAAAAGGCAGCCTTGAAAAAATCCCGTAGTCCTTTTTGAAGGGGACCTTACACGGCAATTTAAAAATTAAACAACTTATCTTTGCTGATACAAAAAGCAAGAGCTTTATAGTGCATCGAGAACTGGTGCACGGATTTGTTGAAAGGAGGGGTTGGGCAAACACTGAGGATGTTCAACAATCATCCCAGAGGAATGCACAGGAGGATTCGGAGGTACCTCAGCATGTTTCTGTGTCTCATAATGGGAGACCAGTTGTGAAGGCGGAATTGCCAGGGTACGCTCGGAACCGCAACAGACTGCAGTCCTCAACAGACAGTCTGTCCACAACAGATATAACCTGAGGACATGAACCCTGCATTCACTAATAAGCTAAATCAAATTATGAGTGATGTCTCCATTAATATAGGACTTGAGTGGGCAGATCAACATGGAACCTGTGGGGATGGCAGACTGCCTGGAATCATAGGAGTTTCTGTTTTAAATTCATATTCCGTTAGAGAGGGGGAAATTGTAATGAGCAGTGTAGACAACACCGCCACCAATAGATGGTGCTGTATCTTTATGGTGGTATTAAGTTGTTGTCTTGCATGTTGTTGTGTTCTTGCATGTGTTCTGGGGAGTTTAGCAGGAAATTCAGCCCTCCCTGTGCATGCAGGAGTTGGTACTTGCAGTGTGTCGATAAATCCCTGTGATTCTATAAGTGAGTATTATAGAATGTAGACATTTTTTACCACAGTTATGCAATAATTCAAAAAGAATAATAGACTGTGACTTTGTCTTCTCCATTTGACTTACAAAAAATCAGTATTTTTCTTAAATAAAGTTGCTTTTATGCTATTTCATACCAACTTCATATGTGGTATGGTGTGTAAGGTGGAGAGGACTATAAGGGATTGGAGAGCTTGGAGAAAGGAGAGAGTGAACATAACCAGAATGAACACACTATATTTGTTCTCATAGGCAAAACACATAACCAACTTCAAAAGAAATTGGATTTTTACAGGGAGATTTTTAAAAGACACAGATGGCAGCTAGGTGCCCAGCTCCCACTTGAAAGTCAAAGTTTAGTTAAAAACTATACTGAGATCATTTAAATAAAAAGTAATAAGGCCTGTAGTGGTGTGTAATTTAGACCCAGGCTTAAATGTGTTTAAATTATATTAATGTGACTATTCTGAAAGAAGTAATGAATTAGATGAACTACTGACAAAAATATGTTGTTTACTCCATTTTACATGCATTTGGGGTAAAGGTGGATTGATGGTCTAGTGGGGTCTAAGTGTGCATTTCTGGTTTGGGTATTGGCTTGTTGGGATATGGATGGCCAGTTGATGCTGTTACCATGGGATGGTCCATTAATTAAGCAAAGTATATGGTATTTTTTAAATTTTATATTGAACTTTGTATTTTTAATAATGTGAAGTGCCTAGAGTCTAAAATAGGTGATGGAAAAACCTAAATAAATGCTGTACTAGAGGACTGGAAGATAGATAGTCAGTTGTACACCCATCATTTAAAAAATGAAATATAATATTATTCTGTGAATTATAAACCGGGATGACCCATTCCTCGGTACTGGGAAAAATAGTGGCGAAAATAATTAAAATTTAGGATCTCCTTCACTAAATGAGTATTATGTGATATTGGTGAACTAGCATGGTTCCTGTAGGAATAAATTATCTAACCAGATAGAATTATTTGAAAAAGTTATCCAAATGATGTGATGATTGATTAATTTATTTTAGACTTTCAAAAGGCTTTTGAAAATCTTCCTTCATGCAAGGAAAAGAAACTTCATGACCACAGGGTAAAGTCCTGTGCTCAATCTGGGCCAGGGCTGAGCCCCGGCACCTCTAGGCTTGCTGGCACCTCTGGGCTTGCTGCATCAGTTATGAATGTAAAAAAATTACTTGTGCCTTCGCAACCTGTTTAATGACAAATTAAGCAGGTAAAGTCCTATAATCAATTAAGAAGTAGTGTGGTTCAACATTGGAAAATGGGGTGGAGGGGGGAAGAATCTCTTCATCACTTTTATATTGTGGAATTATGGTGTATGAGGGAAAGTCAGGAGGTTGTAAGATATTCAATGAGAGCCTCTAATAATATGTTGAACTCAGTGATTAGTTCCTTAGACATTGTAATTCACAGGCCTTATAAGTTTTGAAATTCTGTAACCAGATTAACAGCTAGAATACTGAGGTTGGGTCAGTCATTCTGTAAAAAGCAGCAGTCCTATTTTTAATAGGACAGAAAAGACTATTCTTTTTACTCTCATTCTTCAAGGGGTTTCCAAATCTATCATGGTTTTCAGCTGAAAATGTTGAGGTCATACCAACCCCACCTTCCCCCTTAGAAATCCTTCTCACAATAGATTGCTCCAGGATGAGATCCAATTTCCTCTGGGAATGAAGGCTATAGAATTGGTGTGAGTGCTGGGGCCAGAAACTAACTTCATCTTGGGAGAAGTATAATCCATGCTTTAAAGTCTCAAGACTGGTCAGGGCCTTCAAAATACAGGAAGTGTCTCAGGTTCAATGGGGGAGACCATCTCGGTTAGTACAGAGTAATACCCTTAGCCCAACAGCACCCACAAGAGTGTTCTGAGTGGCTGTCAACGTTCATCCTCACAACCTGCTGGTGTATACTTATTTAGACATATAAGGCTCAGTACTCCACTGTATGCATACATATCTTAAGGGCAGTGGAGAAGAGGAGTTGACATGAAGCTGATTGCAGTTCCCTAATTTTCAGCCACTCAGTCCTACTGTAAATTAAAGATGCTGCTGTCAGAAGACTTTCTACCAAAAGAGAATCAGGTGTAAAAAAGCCTTACTCTGCCATACTCTTCCTTCTCCTTCCTGCACATAACTTCTCCTCCTCAGACTATCTTTCTTCCATCCCTTCCCCAACAAACACACCCTCCCCACGATATGTCCTTCCGGGGGATGTATAAGCAGGGGAATATCAAGCAAGAGTAGGGAGGTGGTATTAACTCTATATACAGCAGTAGTGGCCTCACTAGAATACTGTCCCATTCTGGTGCTAACATTTGCAAAAAGATGTTGAAAAATTGGGAAGGGTTAGAAAAAAGCTACAAAAAATATTTGAGATCTGGAAAACTTTGGTGAACAACTATGGAATCTCAGTTTATTTCATTTAGGTTAAGAGGTATCTGCAAATGCCTGAATGGGAAAGAGATTTCGGATAGCAGGCAGCTATTTAATCAAACAGAAAAAAGCATAATGAGATCTAGTAGTTGGAAATTGAAGCAAGGCCAATCCAAACTAGAAATAAGAAGCAAATTTTTAACAGTGAGGATAATTAACCCTGGGAACCAACTTACCTAGCGACATGGTGGATTCTCCATCAATTGCAGTCTTTAAATCGAGACTGGATATCTTTCTAAAATATATGCTATACTCAAACAGAAATTTGATGCAGAAATTACTGGGCTTAATGCAGAAATTACTGGGTGAGGTTCTTTGGCCTGTGTTTTGCTGGAGCTCAGACTAGATCAGGGGTTCCCAAACTTGGTTCATGGCTTGTTCAGGGTAAGCCCCTGGCGGGCCTGGTGACGCTTTGTTTACCTGAGCATCCGCAGGTATGGCCGGCCGCTTCCTGCAGCTCCCATTGTCCGGGAACGGCGAACTGCAGCCACTGGGAGCTGCGAGCGGCTATGCCTGCGGACGCTCAGGTAAACAAAGCGTCTCGCGGCCCGCCAGGGGCTTACCCTGAACAAGCCACGAATCAAGTCTGGGAACCCTGGACTAGATGATCATAATGATCGTTTCTGGCCTTAAAATCTATGATAATTATTAGAAAACTAAGAAATTCAGGATCATGTTTACAGGTAACTTAAAAGAATATAATCTTGTAAAACATAAATAAATAAACATTAAAAAAGACAAATGATAACATTCCAAAACATACAAACATTTCAAAGTATGGAAGTTCACAGAGTACCCGAAGTACTGTAACTCTGCTGTATAAAGATGCCAGCCTCTCCCACCTTCTCTTCTTTATGGATGAAGTGCATCACAGAACATTGGTTTCAAAATTGCGTTCATACATATGCCATCAAACTAACCTTTTTCTCTTTTCTTGTTATTGCTATAATTTTTTGAACTGGACTCAGGAGGATTTCTATGTAGACATGCTACCATCTTACATAGTGACCTTAGATTATTGGCTGCCACATGGAATAACAGAGTGAATTATATGTGGCGCAGAGGTACCCTCATCACTTTATAGGTTATGTCCTAAGTAGGACTGTCAAGTGATTAAAAAAATTAATCGTGATTAATTGCACTGTTAAACAATAAAAGAACACCATTTATTTAAATACTTGTGGACGTTTTGTACATTTTCAAATATATTGATTTCAATTACAACACAGAATACAAAGTGTACAGTGCTCACTTTATATTTATTTTTATATCAAATATTTGCACTGTAAAAAACAAAAGAGATAGTATTTTTCAATTCACCTAATACAAGTACTGTAGTGCAATCTCTTTATCATGAAAGTTGAGCTTACAAATGTAGAATTATGTACAAAAAAAATATTCAAAAATAAAACAGTGTAAAACTTTAGAGCCTACAAGTCCATTCAGTCCTACTTCTTGTTCAGACAATTGCTCAGACAAACAAGTTCGTTTACATTTGCAGGAGATAATGCTGCCCGCTTCTTGTTTACAATGTCACCTGAAAATGAGAACAGGCGTTCTCATGGCACTGTTGTAGCTGGCATTGCAAGATATTTACATACCAGATGCGCTAAAGATTCATATGTCTCTTGACATATGTCCAGAGATGCATGTCCTCTGGAATGGTGGATGAAGCATGAAGGGGCATATGAACGTTTAGCATATCTGGCACCTAAATACCTTGCAATGCTGTCTACAAAAGTGCCATGCGAATGCCTGTTCTCACTTTCTGGTGACATTGTAAATAAGAAGCAGGAAGCATTATCTCCTGTAAATGTAAACAAACTTGTTTGTCTGAACAATTGACTGAACAAGTAGTAGGACTGAGTGTACCTGAACCAGTGGCCAGGCAAGCTTTGTCAAGCTCATCAACATCCAGGTGAACTTCCCAAGGATGATCAGAATCCTCGGAGAACCTCACAAAGGTCATCACAAACCAACATGCCACTCTGATTTTCCTACTGTGGTGTGGATTGACCATTAAAATGTGACCATCATGTTCAGAAATGTGGCTTTGTGCACCACATCTCTGCCAAATTATTCTAATAAACATAATTTTAACTGTTTCTTATCGTCCATGCTCAAGTTTGTTCTCTCACTAAAGGAATTTTCTGTCTGGGGAATAATTGTTTCCACCAAAACTGAAATTATTCTCTATCTGTAGGTGAAAGACGGCTAGAAACTTAATTGTAGAAAAAAAATACAAAATCATAGAGTGCTTAAATATTTTTAAATGTATTTTAGCGTTGAGAAGATAATCATGTTTCTTTTTCTCCCCAGCTATTAATAGGCTATGAAAATGGGACGGTAGTACTCTGGGACTTGCGATCAAAAAGAGCAGATTTAAGAGTTTACTATGATGAGGTAAGTATTTCCCACTCATTCAGAGTAAAGGACAATTCGGTAGTATTTTAAGAAGCAGAAGACATATCTGAAAGGCAAGGTTAGTTTTGGAAATGCAATATACCATAGTATTCCTTAAAGCCATGTCCCATTGGCAGCAGCTATCAAAACCTGGGAACTCCGAGTCTGAATGCATGTGCTGTTACTGCTTGAGCTAAAAGACCCCACTCTCCTAGCCAATGCTGGAGCAGACTCATCAACCTCTGTGTGGCCTACCTTCTACTAGAGGGGGACAAAACACCACACCGAGCATGCATGTGTTACAACAAGAGCTGTGTGAATGACTGATTTTTTGGGTTCACTTGAAAATCCAAAAAATTAAAAAAAAAATAGTTTTGGATCAAAAAATTTAAAAAATACAATGGAAGGAAATTTCTAAACAAAAGAATCTCAAACTGAAAAATTGAAGCATTTCATTTTGACTTTTTTGGAATTTCTTTTCCTTTTTTTAAAAACAGACAATTTAGTGTAACTGATGAGAATTTTTTGCTTTTTGTCACATCTACATTTTTGCCTAAGAAAAGTTTCAGCTCTAGTTATAACTGTATTTAGGAATTACACTTTATTGTTATCATTACTGGATATTTCTACTTCATTAGTTAATATCAAAGGCAATTTATTACATAGGTTTTATATAGCACACAAAGACCCAGAGGCTGAGTAGCAGTTGGTTTCAGTATGATATATTCTTACATATCTACTAGACCACTATTTCTTGCAATTTGTAACTAAGTTGGAAAATCAGATGAAGATTCAGTTCTCGTGTTCCACAGAATTCTTTTTAAAGTTACGAATGATTATTTAAAGAATGTTTCATGTATACATGGCATTCAGCAAAACACAGCCCTCATCTTAACAAACTGACTGGGTAACCCAATTCAGAGAAATACAAATACAGCTCATGGGTAACAGAAAGAGATAAAGGGAGATTTCTGGGAGAAGGTCCATGCAGGAACTGTTTTTTCACCCCCCTCCTTTTTTTTTTTTTAATGTATGAAGAATACCTAAATAATTGGGGAGAGGGGTCTCAACTCTAAAAATTGTCTGGGCAGGATTCTCATCCCTGGGTCTTGTATTCCTTAGTGTGAGATGGACAGAAATCCCACGAGATCTAAGATTCTTGTTCCCTGAAGGCAGTGGTATTGGATCAGCTTGTGAGCCATCTCCCTGTTGGCACATAGGTAATAGTTCAGTGTCTTCTGGGTCATTAGGCAGAGATGGGCAAGGAAATTGTACTCCCTTCTGATGAGCAGAAGAATTGAGTGCAAATCAACATTTCCATTTGCAGATGAGCACTCTGTTCAATTCAGCTAAATTTGGTGAGACTTTATTGGCATGACAAGCCATCCAGGTGTTGCCAAACTGTCAGAAAAAGAACAGGCCCTTCTGGTATGAGGTATGTTAGAAAACCAGACTCCTATTGGTGAAAATAGCTGGATCATTTTACTGTCAAGGCTTTCATAGTTTAGCTCCACAAAGCCAAGCTTAGGAACATAGGAATTGTGTCATCAAATTGACGTGTGGTCCATTTAGTCCGGTTTCTGGCAGTGACCCATACGAGATGCTTGAGAAGAGAATGTCATCTGTACAGGTTCCTCCTTTCATGGACATCACTTGCTCCTTTTGGATTTCCCACGTTTCTGCTTCTGGGCTTCTTTAGCTTTTAATTATTTTCTAAGCCAAAATTCTATGCCATAATTCTTTTCAGTCCATATTTGGATTGATATGGCATATTCTCACATTATCATATTCAGTTGTATGGTGGTTCTGATTCTTATTTTTCTTCCTTATTCTTTTCTTTCTAATGTTCACACATTAACTTTCATCTTTTCTTTATCATCTTCCTTCCAAACTGCATCCTTTTGTTGTCATTTCATTTTCACACCCTGGCCTCATGCATTCATCATCTCATTATTCAAGCAACATACTTGGCTCCTTACTTTCTGTGCACTCATTTTCTCTTTCTATTGTCTACCTATTTAATCTTTCCAATACACATTTGGCTTTCCCTTATCGCGTCTTTACTTGTATGAAGTGCCAGAGCTGAAAATGTCATCCTGTTCCATTGAATTAGTCATCCATCAGTTATTAGATATTTAAACTTGTTTTTTTAATTATGAAGCCAACGCATTGAGACAAAATGAATTTTACTTTATTTTAAGAATTAAGTTTGACAAAATAAGAAGTTAAATTTTGCATATCACTAAATTGTTGAACATAGGGCACAATGATAAATATGTGAACGGGGTGCAAATGTACTTATTACAAATAACAGTTTCTTTACTCAGATTGGTGAAGTACACCCCAAGACTGAGATTCAGTTAGAACAACAAGTATAACTGAAATAACAGGAAAAGAAGAGAGTAAGAAAAGTATAGCAAAATAATCCCGTTACGTGCATACTTAAAGCAATTCCACGGTGTTGACATACTTAGGATATGTCTACACTACAAAATTAGATCGATTTAATAGAAGTCGATTTTTTAGAAATAGATTTGATACAGTCGATTGTGTGTGTCCACATTAAGTCGGCGGTGTGCATCCACAGTACCGAGGCTAGCGTCAACTTTTAGAGCGTTGCACTGTGGTAGCTATCCCACAGTTTCCGCAGTCTCTGCTGCCCATTGGAATTCTGGGTTGAGCTCCCAATGCCTGATGGGGCAAAAACATTGTCGCGTGTGGTTCTGGGTACATGTCGTCAGTCCCCCCTCCTTCCCTCCCTCCCTCCGTGAAAGCAACGGCAAAAAATTGTTTCTCGCCTTTTTTCCTGGGTTACCTGTGCAGACGACATACCATGGCAAGCATGGAGCCTGCTCAGCTCACTGTCACCGTATATCTCCTGGGTGCTGCTGGCAGACACGGTACTGCAGTGCTACACAGCAGCATCCCCTTGCCTTGCCTTGCAGATGGCAGACGGTGCAATACGACTACTAACCTTTGTCGTCATCCCGTGGGTGCTCCTGGCCGACCTTGGTTAGGTTGGTCAGGGGCGCCTGATCAGACATGGGTGCTTCTGGCCGATGAGGTCGGTCGGAGGCGCCTGGGCAAAAATGGGAATGACTCGAGGTCATTCGCTTTTTAAGTTTTGTCTAATGGAGCTTCAGTCTTGCCTGGAATATCATGCCAGCTGGAGGCTTCTGCCTCAGGCTGCTCTCCCAGTTGGCAGCACCGCGCAGTCGCACCTACCCCAGCCTACCCCTTGCTCCCATGGCTCATGAAGCCTGGACAGTAGTAAGAAGCAGTTCAACTATAGGCTGAGCAAGTGCATAATGGTGGTAGAATTTGCCTTTGGACGTTTAAAAGCTCGCTGGCGCAGTTTACTGACTTGGTTAGACCTCTGCAAAACCAATATTCCCATCATTATTACTGCTTGCTGTGTGCTCCACAGTATCTGTGAGAGTAAGGGGGAGATGTTTATGGCGGGGTGTTGAGGCAAATCGCCTGGCCACTGATTACGTGCAGCCAGCAGTGGCATAGCCAGGGTTGCAGCCGAGGAGGAGCGGCGGCAAAAAAAGGCGCCGGTCCTTCGGTGGCATTTCAGTGGCCCTGCGCATGCGCCGAAATGCTGCCGAAAGATGGAGTGGCGCATGCGCAGGGCCGCCCTGCTTCCCCATCCAGAGCACTGTCCAGGGCACCAAGACTCCCGGCAATGCTCTCTGGGCCAGAGTCCCACCGGGAGCCGGCCAGCCCGCGGCCCCGTTCCACCGGCTGGCCGGAGCGCCGGGAGCCGACCGGCCCGCGGTCCCGTTCCGCCAGCCGGCCGGAGCACTGGGAGCCGGCCGGCCCGTGGCCCCATTCCGCCAGCTGGCCAGAGCGCCACTTTTGGGGAATGTGGGGTCAGGGGAAGTGGCCGCTTCCCCTGAACCCCGCTAGCTACACTACTGGCAGCCAGACACCAGGGCGGTTAGAAGAACACAGCAGGACAGGTCCACTTCCTAGACACCACAGTACAAATAAGTGATGGCCAGGTTAACACCACCTGTCCTGACCTGAGCCTAAGAGGATGCTCAGAGGACCCAGGAATTGGTTTGTGCTTATCGCTAACCTGTACAGAGAGAGCGAGGCCTGCAGAGGCCTGCAGAGGCCTGGAGGACCGTGCTTGTGTTGCCAGAGGCTGATGATTTCAGGGAGCTGATCCACAGGCGGCACAAACAAGACTTCCACAGGCTAAGGGCAGGTGGGCGAAGTATCTCTCAACCCTATGTACCCCTGGGAATCTGCCCTTGTAGCAAGTGTCCACTAGCACATTCTGAGCTTGCAGGTGTATCTGGTGTTTTCAGTAAAACTGAACAATTCTGTTCAGAAAAAATTCGCTGTGCATGTGGAGAATGATACACACTAAGAAAAGTTATTACACATTTAAGTTAGCATGTACAGTTGAAGGTGCTTCTTTTGTCTGCTTTGAAGAGCAATTTGAGTGAAAGTACTTTAAAGGGGTGCTGATGGTGGTGGATTGCAGACAAATAAGAGGCACCCAATTGCTGAGATGCCATTGGATAAGGATAACCTCAAATCACACATTAAAATGTAGCTGTATTAGTTAATGTGAACTATATATTCTGTAATGACGTTCCTGTTTGTTCTCACTACCATTTCTTTAGGCTATTCATTCTGTAGACTGGCATCATGAGGGGAAGCAGTTCATGTGCAGTCACTCCGATGGCAGCTTGACTCTGTGGAACTTGAAAAGTCCTAGCAGACCATTTCAGATAACAATCCCACATGGTAAGAAAGATGCTTTAAAAAAAAAATATTGCAGGGAAGGAATGAAAGAGATGGTTTTATTTGCAGATATCTATGATTAGTTTGTTTTATCTGGTCCTGTGTCCTACTTCGTAGCCATTTCTTGCATAGGTTCCTATATTCTTTAATCTGCAGATTATTCTCAAAATCAACTAGCAGCTATGTTACTTTTTATATGAAAGGCCTGTCTCAGCACCAAAGTATCTGATTTTTATTTAATACCTTCTGCCTCTGACCATGTGTGATTTGTTTTGCTTGTGGGAAACAACATTTAAGCTCATATATGTTTAAAACAAAATTTTAAAAGACAATAGGATTTGCTGTGAAGAAAGAAAATATGTTGAATAAAAGAGCAAAAGGAATCTAATTATTTCAGACAAATTAATATCCAAACTGCAGTGGAAAATAGGTATTAGTACTCTGCCATCTGCAATGACTTTAAAGTTCAATTATTGTGCTATATATAGAACTATCCAGTGTGGTGGCAATTATAAGTTTTAGTAAGATTTATACCTTCTTTCTTTCCACAGGAAAAATTCAAAGAGATGGGAAAAAACCTGAGTCTTGTAAACCAATTCTTAAAGTAGAGTACAAGACATGTAAAAGCAGGTATGTTTTTGTCCCCTTAGGAAACGATTAAGCCAAATCTATGTGCTTGGCTACGTATGTAAAATGGAGCTGCTTATGAATACTTCTATCTACAAGGCACTATTGGACATGTAGATGAATGATACAGGCTGTAATTACATGATCAGATGCTTTTGTTCTGGATGATGGTCTTATGGTTAGATCACCGGAAAGGACCCAAGAAAACTGGATTGTGTCCAGGCTCCTTACCTTGGCTATTGATTTCCTGCACTACTGAGGAAGTCTTTTAAACCAAGTTTCCAAAGGTGTCTTCAGAATGATATGGTCTGCTGTTTCCAATTTATGCTGTTTAAAAATGATTAAAATTATGTATTTATTTTTTAAAATGCAGCTCTTAAATTAAAATAATAAAGCAAATGAATCACAGAATACATAGCAAATGAAATGAAATGGGACTGCTCTGCTTTTTAAGCATTTTCTATGCATTTTTAGATCTCTGATACACATTTAATCTTCCAGAGATTGATCCTTCCTACTATATACAGTATTTCAGCTCTTTTAGGAAAATAATATTCATATATTTCTTTTATTTAGTATACAACAGCAAAAACAAAACATTGACTTGACCTTCACTATATTCCTTTGTCATCTTCCCAATTAATAGTCTATGTGCAAATGTACATTACAATATTAGGCCCTAAACCAGAAAATCACTTAAGCACGTGTTTAAACATATACTTAAGTCCCATTGAAATCATTGGGACTCAAGCATATGCTTAAAGTTATCACATGCTTAAATACATTCCTGAATTGGTGTCTGACTTGAGAAGGGGTTTAAAAGATCTATGTGTCATATTTTCCACTAAATTCCTACATACAGTTTTAAAAAAGGAAATCCCCACGTAAAAAAACCCCACACCTCCAGCATATACAATAACTCCCAACATTCCCTACAATTGCATTATAATGCAGAACTTTAACTCTGACCTTAGACTTACCCATCAGAGAAGAACACAGTATTCTGGTATGTGAATGTCTAAAAGACGTGTTGTTGGAGTTAAGGTTTTGTGTTATAATGTAATCATGGGAATTAGGATATGTGTGATGTGTTACTACACATGATAGAAGTGTAAGGGAGTTGTTTATAGAGGGGAGAAATCTGTCTGTGAAATGGTGAATATGATGTTTGGTGGGGGTAAGGGGAAAGAAGAATATTTTAACTGACATGCATCCGACGAAGTGGGCATTCATCCATGAAAGCTTATGCTCCAATACATCTGTTAGTCTTAAAGGTGCCACAGGACTCTCTGTTGTATTTTAACTGGAGAATTCCTACTTTTAAGGGTTTGTGTGGGTTGGTGGTTGTTCTCCTTAGGCAACTTTAATAGATTTTAAATGTAAGTTTTTGTCTTTGTGAGAATTTATGTAAAGGTCCAAGTTTTTTTTCAAATTTTGAAATACACTTGTTAAGTATATCACATGTAGGACTAGTGGGACATAATAATATAATTATTTGCATTTCTGTAATGCCTGCCAGATTGTGCCTCAAGTTCCATGCACAGATCTCACGTCTTCTGCATGGAATGTGGTGGAGTCAGCTTCATCCACAGCATTGTTGTTGTGATGCACCTCTTACCCCTCTGCCCCCACAGAACCACCATGTGGTCTATTCATAGGACTGGAATCTAAGTGTGGACTGAGCAGGCAATGAGCAGTTCTGCACTGGGTAGAGACAGGAGGACACACCTCTCCACCACAGTCTGACAACCAGGCATTTGCTAGATAGGTCAATGATTTTTCTTTTCATGAGTTTCACAGAAAAAAGTTACATTTGGGAATCAGAAAATACATCTTTCTATTGCCTTATAGTACTTTAAGACTGCAGTGTACAAAGAATTATTTTATTTAAATTTATTATATTACAAAGAAGCAGGCAAACATCATCACATCATATGTACATTATTTTAAAATCTTTGGCTTTATTCCTTATATTCTGAATTATTTTAGCAACCCAGCAATACATTTTTCATCTATCAAAATCTTTTTGGAATCCAAAACTAACAGATATAAGATTCCAGTTACATAAGTTAGAGTTTGAGCTGCTTAGCTTATTGTTCTGTTTAATTTGTGTAGAGGCAGAAATGTTATGACAAGTAACATATTACAAAACAGGGTACAATATGATATAAAAATATTAGTCGATGCATTGAAAAGATCTTTAAAAGGGTTTTGAACTTTGTAAAGACTATAGTTTAACAGTAGCAATTGCATCTTTTAATATTTTAATTATTCAAAAATTTTGCTGGGAGGTTTTCTAGGTATTTGATATTTAGAGTCTTTTACAACATACAAAGCTGCATTTGTTCTTCTTGATAAGAAATTAGGAATTATCACACCAGGAAAGTCCAATTTACTATTTATATGTAGGCCTTTCTCTGGTGCTTATCAAGGCTAGTATGCTTTCTCTCTGCCAGACCTGAACAGACCATTGTTTATTTAGTCCACTGTTCTGTCTCCTTACTATACTGGGACAGACCAGTGGCCCATTTAGTCTGGTATCCTGTCTCCTTAAGGTATCTGTTGTATTACAGAAATGCAATCCTTGGATGGCTAAGCGGGTCAATACCAAGTAGGAGCAGAAAGGTGGTATTTATTCTGTATAAAATATCTTAGTAATGGGAGACTAAGAACCTGGAATCCTTCAGCATTGCACCTTTCCAGAGTTCAAATTTCTTTCCCTTTCTTTCCATGAGAGCTTTTCAGTTACGTTTGAATTACTTTGATGTTTTAGGTGTGAACAACCAACCACCACCCACAAATGGAACAGACTCACTTTCCCCCAGGTCTATATACAGCTATATGAAATCACATACACTCAAGTTTGGGGAAGAGGGTGCAGGAAGACTGGTACCTGTACTTGGGGGCAGAATTAAGGTTGTCGTATGTTGTCTGAAGTGGTTGTGCTAGTGCTGAGGGGTCTGTCTCTGGATGGGAGGAGTATGGATTGCTGGATGTTTTTAACTTTTTTTGGTTTTGAGATTTTGCATTAGTTATGTCTATAACTTACACACACTGTAGTGTTTTTATGTATTAATTCCCCAGTTTATAGATGTAGATAATATCTCTGACACAGCAATGGCTCCTTTCATGAAAAACCTGATCTCTGTCAAAGTGTCCACCTAGATTAGTTTGTTACTTCCACAAAAATCCTTGTGTTATAGAAGCAGGGTAGGCCTTACCATGAGGCGAACTGAGGCGGCTGCCTCAGGTGCCAGACTGGGGCGGGGGGTGGGCACCACTAGGACCCAGAGTGTAGAAAATTTTGTCTGCTGCTGGTGCATATGTATTCTCTCTGCCCTAGATGCACAGAGATGCTGGAGTGCTGTGCTGGAGGAAGGAGGGCACAAGAGACATAACAGGCAGGCAGGAGAAAAGGTGAGAGGGAATAACAAAGTAGCAGGAACTGCAGGGAGAGAGAGGAGGAGGAGCCTCTTATGTACCTCTCTAGCACCCCCAGAAGCCTGGACTGATTAACACCAGCTTCTCAGGGAGCTTCCTGTTTCCTGCTGCTTCCCTGAACCCACTTAAGAAGAACAGGCAGTCAACTGAAGTAGTAGGAGCAAGTTAGGCCCTTAAGATGCTGATATCTTCCCTCACTCAGGCCCTGCTACCAGCCTGCTTATTTGTCCCCTTCAATTGAGTGTTGAGAGCCACTATAGCTGGCACAGAGGAGCAGTCATGAGTGAAAGAAGAAAACGCCCCTCTGGGGCAGCATTCAGAAAAAGAAAGCAAGCAAAGGAAGCTTTTCTATCTAAGCAGGAAGGAGCTCTCCTGAGATACAGAGACACAAATGTTCACGGTGAGCTTTCCGGCCCCAGTGAGGATGTGAGTGGTGAGGAGATGCCTGATCTTCCAGTTAGTCAGAGTGCAGGTGACCTGGCAGCAACTGCAGCATCCATATCTCCATCTCAAATGGATGTAACCATGCACATTCCTGAAGAAAAGTGTAGATCAGAGAAGAGTGTGGTGGAAGCACAAGAAACAGCTGCTGCTGAGTTTAGTTCCTTAAGTCTAGATGATCCAGGACTGTGGACCCACTTGAGCAGTAGCCTGAGGGACTTCCTTGTACTGCATGGGCCACAGCAAGTGAAAAACTTCATGTTCCCCAAAGACAATGAAAGTAGAAGTTTCCATCCAACACATTACTGGCGGGAAATCCCCAACGGTGACAAAGTGGAGAGGCCATGGCTTATGTACTCAAAAACCCAGAATACTGTTTTTGTTGCAAACTCTTCCAGTCCAATGTTCCAGCCACATTGGGTTCTACAGGAACAAAGGACTGGAAAAATCTGGCTAGAAATCTGGCATGCCATGAGAAGGCAGGAAATCACCAGAGAGCATTCCATAGGTGGAAAGAGCTTGAGATGAGACTAAGGTTAAAGGCCACCATAGATGATCAGCGTCAAGAGAAGATTGCGTCAGAGTTTCTTTACTGGCAAAATGTTCTGAAAAGGCTCATTGCCATAGTGAGAATGCTGGCTACCCAAAACCTAGCATTGCGTGGCATTTCAGATCAGCTGTATGTATCAAACAATGGAAACTTCCTTAAAATTATGGAGCTGATGGCTGAGTTTGATGCTGTACTCGGGAGCATCTAAGAAGAGTCACCACCCAAGAAATGTACACACACCACTACCTTGGAAAAACAATTCAAAATGAGATCATACCGTTACTGGCAACAAAAGTCAAACAGAAGATTGTGGCAGATCTGAAGTCAGCAAGATATTACTCCGTTATTCTGGACTGCACACCTGACATCAGCTATACGGAACAAATGACTTTAATGGTGCGTTTTGTAACAACAACAGAACCTAGTGAAAATGTCCCTGCACTGGTGGCTGTCAGAGAGCATTTTCTAGAATTTATTGACATTGATGATACTACAGGAGCTGGTATGACAAATGTGCTTCTTAAAAAGCTGGAAGATACGGGAATTGTGATAGCTGACATGAGAGGTCAGGGCTACGATAATGGTGCCAACATGAGAGGAAAGAACAGAGGAGTGCAGACACGGATCCAAGACTTAAACCCTCGAGCTTTTTTTGTCCCATACAGTTCTCATTCATTGAACTTGGTGGTCAGTGATGCAGCATCAGCTTCTAGTGAGGCTGCTGAATTTTTTAATGTAATTCAAAGTATCTATGTATTTTTCTCTGCATCAACTCATCGATGGCAAATTTTGAAGCAACATCTGGGAACATCCTCTCTGACACTGAAACCACTGAGTGTCACACGATGGGAAAGTCGAGTGGTGGCGATAAAGCCTATCAAACACCAAATTGGGAAGATAGATGATGCCATAGTTGCCAGTATGGAGGATAATGCTATGACAGGAAATGTTTGTGGGAGAACAGTGGCAGAGGGAAATGGAATCACCAGAAACATACATAACTTCAAATTTCTGTGTGGCTTAGTGTTGTGGCATGACATACTGTTTGAAATAAATGTTGTAAGCAAGAGACTCCAAGGTGCTGACTTTTATATATCTGGAGCAATGGAATAACTGGACAAAGCAAAGTCATACCTACAGTCTTACCGGTCAGATGAGGGATTTCAAAACATTCTGAAGAGTCCACAGAAGTTGGCAGAGGAACTTCACACTGATGCTATTTTCCCACCCATTCAAGAATACAAGAGTCACCGAAGAAGAAGACATTTTGATTACGAGGCAGAGGATAATCCCATAAGAGACTCCAAACAACAATTCAAAGTTGAATTCTTTAACCTGGTGCTAGATTGTGCAATACAGTCAGTTGAAGAACATTTCATGCAGCTCAAGGAACACAGCAGTATATTTGGGATGTTGTATGATATTCCAAAACTCCTCACTACACCTGAAGAAGACCTACACCAGCAGTGCAGAGCACTAGAGACAGTATTGACACATGATAACATGTGCGATATTGATGCGAGTGATTTAGGTAATGAACTGAAAGCCCTTTCAAGATACATTTCAGCAGGATTAACTCCAAAGGCTGTTCTGGAATATATGTGCACAAATAAAATGACCACCCTCTTTCCAAATGCTTTTGTTGCTCTGCACATACTTCTAACATTTCCTGTAACAGTTGCCAGTGGAGAACGCAGCTTCTCCAAGCTAAAGTTAATAAAAACACATCTATGCTCCACAATGACACAAGAGATGCTGGTCGGCCTTGCAACCATCTCAATAGAGCATGAGCTGGCCCAGAATGTGGACCTTCAGGAAGCAGTCCTTTGCAACTAAGAAGGCACGGAAAGCACCAATTTGATTATTCAAACAGATAAAAATGCCAGTGTTTACTATGCAGACAAGAAAAGTTACATTTGCTGTTCAGGCATTTGAAAGTTAAGTGTTACTTAAAATTTTTGAACACGGCATTCTAAGTTGTTAGTTCTCCTTTAGTGGGATAGGTAGCAGAGCAGTACCAGGAGAGGAGTAGAACAGGAAGAAGGCAGAATTGAGACCTTTCAAAGTTTTGGCCCAAGCGAGGGGACGTGGGGGCATCATTTGAGTTCCCCTCCTCAGGTGGCAAAATGTTGTGGGCCAGCCCTGTACAGAAGAGGATGTTCAAAAAAGCAATGGCTACTCTGATGAAGGACAGGATCTTCATGAAAGTGTTCAGACAGCTCAAGAGCCCACATAAAGACTTCCAAATGCAGCTTCAAATATGGAAGTAGATGACATATAACAAGCTATCCATTGTTACCCATTGTTCATAAATGTTCATTTATACTGAAAAATACTAATAAGGTTTTTCTTTTAATTGATAAAATAATTATGTATTTTACACAGCTAAATCTCATTATGTATAACTTTTTAAAGGGTAGTTTTTAGAGGGACCTGAAAATGATGAGATTCAAAATGTGATATTTTAAGGCCTATTTTTAATTAATGTAAAATATATGTATATGTATAAACCTGCTTTTCTCAGTGCTATGGGTCTCTCAAAATATTTCCACACACAAAAATAAACCCTTCAAAATCTGCATCTGTATTAGGGATACAAATCCACCATCACAATTTCATTTTTTCTCTTTGTAAACACTTTGGGATGAAAGGCATGACACAAATGCGAGATTATATAATCTATTATTGCTTTTTGTTTTTTGACACAGTGAACCATTTATAATCTTTTCTGGTGGACTGTCCTATGACAAAGCTTGTCGAAGACCAAGTCTAACCATCATGCATGGAAAAGCTATTACGGTGCTTGAAATGGATCACCCTATAGTGGACTTTTTAACTCTTTGTGAAACACCATATCCAAATGGTGAGTGTATGAAGCAACAATAGTACAATTTTGTCAAAGAAGAGAAATGTGATTTGTTAGAAAATTATATGAAGTGGTCTTATCACAGAATTTAGTGTCCATACAGCATGATAAGCGAGTTGGGGATCTCAGTTCCCAATGGACAGTTCTCCACGTTACAAAACCACCACCACAATTGACAGCAACTGGACCCTTTGTTTGCTGTCTCAGCAGAAAGATCAATAATGAATGAGCTACAGAGACTGAATTCCCCTCTTACCATGGTGTGTGGGGGGGGAGGGTGGGAAGTCACAGTTGGAGCACATTGATCAGTCAATGTAAGGACGCTTACGTTGCCACTGCTCAGAAACAAATGGAGAGCTTAAGTCTCCTGGCTGTAATTCTGGTGCTTTTCATGAACTTTAAGTCCTTAAATCAGCAAAGTGTTTAAACTTGTGCTTAAATCCATCCCTTTTGAGCAAAGCACTTAAGCACAAGCTTGATTAAGAATGTGCTGAAGTGTTTTGCTCTGCTGAACAGGAATGGATTGCTAAATTGAGGACTAAATTAACAGAAAAAACTAAGAAGGGTGAGGGGTAGGGAAAGCTAAAAACCTAAAAGAAATTAAGTCTGGTATCTTCAGCATAAAAGAGGGTGAGCAGAAATGTAGAAGAAACACTTAACATGTAAATTAATAAAAAAAACTGTTGAATAATTTGAATTAGCATAAAGCAAATATTTACTTCCAATGTCTAGTGAATGGAAGCTTCAATAATTGAATTAATGTATCTGGGCTGCCAATTCACTATGTTAAACTTAGTGGTGCTTCCATATTATGGATTCTTTTACTGATTTACACAGTAGTACATTTTTGTTTTATGTTAGCCTGTGTTGTTCATAATCCAGTGTGTCAATATGCTACCACAGGATGTGCATTAATAGTAGACCACAAAGGGAAGAGCATTAGTTGATGCATTCCTCAGGTTCATTCAGCCTTGTGCCTTCAACCATCTGAAGAGTACAACCTTGCACACCATAAAGTGGCTTACTGTTATTTTAATAGGATTCTTAATTTTACAGTTCATTATCTTAAAAACACAGTCAGAGTGGGGTTTTGTTCTTTTTTTCTTTGCATAAAGAGCAACCCTATACTCATGCTTTTGATCTAGATAACTTTTATTTTAGATTAAAGAAAAAACATAAAATAAGAGAGAACAAAAGTATGGTCTCCAAAAGAAAGTTGTGTGTGTGTGTGTGTGAGAGAGAGAGAGAGAGAGAGAGATACTGCACCTGAATTGATCACAGAATAGTAGATGCCTCTAGCAGGCTCACAACTAAATCATAACAATTACCAGTATATCACTACATAAACCAATTTATGCAATGTATGTTTTAATTATGAAAAATACTTCTGAGTATATAAATAATGTCTTATCCTTACTATGTTAACTTTTTTCTTTCTTTCCTACTTTGTGTCCCTTCCCTTGATTATCTGGAACTCATTTCTATTAAAAAACCCTAAATTTGGAACATCATAATTTGGATACCAAGGTGATTGGCAACTTAGATAAAAATTCACTTTTTCAAAAGTAAGTGGTGTAAGAGTGGTTAGAAGACAGCAATCTACACTGCAAATGGCAGCTTGACATTTAGGAGAGGAGGGGGCAATTTAAATCTTTGTCTTCTTTTTCAGCCCATTACACGCTATTCCTCCCCAACTCTGTTTGCAGTACAATTGCATCTCTGTCTTCACCTCCAGAGTGTACCTTCGTCATCTTTGTCTCCTCATTAACTCTCCCCAATTCACATTTTAAAATAATGGATCTAGCGAACTTTTTGCATTTGAGGTTACAAGCTGTGCACTATTGGGAGCTGGTGGACTGTGCATCTCAAGGAGTTGGTGGAATGTAGCTTTGGACAATCACTGCCCACAGAAAAACTCTAACACCCGTTAAACCTTTGCAGTCTGTGATCACAAGGCCTATAACAAGGGTACCTCCCTGTGTGTGATAATTAGATTCAGTGATAGAGTAACATACACAGCTGCCTTCAGATGTCAAGGTGGACTCACCTACTCCACTCCTTTACTTTTCATTCAACACCGTGTTAGCATGCTATAATTACATAGGGCTATTTTTGCCATATTTGTTTATCAACAATTATGTCACCAAAGCTACTTATCATTGTGGACCATCTACATCACTGTCTGAGTCTAATCAAATGCCATGCTTTCTAATTTGCAAATCTGTCGTTAGTTATTATTCAGACGTCTATCTCAAATCATTTATTTAAAAATACAATAATTGTTCAGGAGTGGATTATATAATTTGGCTAACTTGGTTAAAAGGCTTAACAGGAAAGCTCTGCATGTTTTTTGTGCTTGATTCCTCACTTTTAGAATTTCAAGAACCCTATGCTGTAGTTGTACTATTGGAAAAAGATCTCATTGTTGTTGACCTAACACAAAGCAAGTAAGTACAAAGTCTATATGAAACTGTTCCTGCTTCATAAATATCTAGCTGATAATGTTGAAAATCTATTCAAACTTTTCTTTTTTATTTTGCTGGTGTAAAAACTTTACATTCATTGGAGGCAATTTTACCCTAGGATAATGTAGGCCAGCAGGTTTTCCCATTTTCTCTAAGATAATATCTTATATCCACACATGGTGGATGCTCCAAAATTATTAATATCTTCAGCGCAGCACAGCCTGGAATTCTAATAATACTAATTCTTTCTCTTCTCCAGTCAACACTGACAGGCCTTAGTTCAACAATATTTCACTAGGCACGCATATATTCATTTGTCTGATTTTTCTATGTAAGTTAATTCAGTTACAGCAGTGTAAAACCTGGTGGAAGTGAAATCAGAATCAGGCCTTCTTCTTTGGGTTATTGTCCCTATGGGTGCTCTAGGTGAGGATGTGTGTACACCCATGCACTCTCAATCGAAGATTTTTCTGCTATTAGTGCCTACAGGTTTGCACCTACATCATATGCCTTCATATGCTCCAGTATAAGGACATACAAGGAGGAACGGACCCACACCACTCCAGTTCTGTCTCAGCCACCTGCAGCTAGCGATGGAGTTTTGAAGCATCTACTATCTAGCTAACGCAGTTATTCTTCTGCCACACTTTTATTCTTAATTTTCATTTCATACGTAGTTTTAGTTTTGTTGTTGTTAATTTACCTTTCTAGCACCATTTACGCTTTGAAGGGGGGTCTCCCCCCCACTTCTTCCCCCCTTTCTCTTTGTTGCCCCGTTTTTCTTCTCAGGCCTTCTCGACCGGTGGCTTTTCTTGCAGGATATGCCCAAGACCCCAGGATTCAAGCCCTGCCAGACCAGTCTCCAGTCTATTCCCCACTCAGTGACGGGCAATCCAGTTGCCTCCGTTATCTTGGAAAGACTCACATCCCATCCAAGTGTAAGATCTGCTCTGGTTTAAAGGCTGGCAAAAACGAAGGGAAGAAACTTCTCATTGAGTGCTCCCTTAGACCCCGGGGGTCAGTTCTACCCTCCATCCTGTACATTGGACTCAGCTGCAGAGACTTCATTAGCTCCAGCTCTGACCTCCAGAAACCAGGGGACAACTTCAGTCTTGCAGAAAACAACCAAATGTAAGAGACCCCATTCCTCTCCACTTAGATCTGGGAGTAGGGAGACTTGTGTCCTGCTGCAGATACTGATAAAGCTGCCACCAAGTATAGTACCAATGCACCAGCACTGCTGAAAGAGACTTTTACAAAGCCAGGTGTCAAGAAACTGTACCGAGAAACCCACTGTTGAGCAGTCCTGAGATATGGACCCATCAGAACCAAGATTGGACTCTTACGGACAGAAGGACTCATTGAAGACTAAGGACTCTTCAAAGAAGTAATCTTACCTGGCACCGTCCACTGGCAGCCAGCCCTCTCCAGAATGACTGGGGTATTCTCTGGTACCACTTCCAATATTGCTAAACTTATTTTTCATTGAGAGGAACACACCCTGGACTCAATGGTACCTTTAAGGTTCTTCTCTCAAAGGACCTTCACATTATGGAGTACTTGTTTTCTCATCCCACCCCTAACTTTCTTCTTGTTGATGCTGCCAATGAAAGAGTAGGAAACATCACTTCAAATCAGCACTATCTGATAATGAGCGTAAGCATCTGGACCTCCTAGGGCTTAAGAGCCACTCATCAGCCTCTCTTCAGTTCCGAGTCACCAACTACCAAGTCCTGATGGCAAAATATGACTTAACCAACTATAGTACATTTTCTCACTGTATTGAGTTTTTGCCTCAGGACAATAGAGCAGTTTCAAGCTCTTCTTACAGAGAGTGAGACAGTTGCTAAAGTCTCCCTGCAGGCCTCTCTTGAAACAGCAGATATGGATTCTCATTCTATGACCACAGCCATAGTCATGCATTGGGCCTCCTGGCTACAGTCCTCCACTTTGTCCAGGAAAGTGCAAAATACTGTTGAGGCTTGCCCTTCAAAGGGCCTAAGCTCTTTAGTGACACCTGGATGGTTCTCTTCACTCATTCAAGGACTCCTATCTGGATAACTGGCTCCACAAGGGCCATTCTTTTCTTGAAGTTCAGTCTGACACTCAGAAGGCCCTAGTTCTATTCCACTGCCTAGGCCCGCACCTCAACATAGACAAAACAACCCTGATGCCTGTGCAACTGTATTGGCGCCACCTTATACAGGTGGCAGTCAAGGTGTCCCTACTTGCAGACAGATTCACCATGATGTCTGACCTGATCTCCACATTGCAACAGAGCCAACAGACCATGGCGAGGGCTTGTCTTCAGCTTCGGGGATACATGATGGCCTGCACTTTTGTAACCCCCCATGCAAGGTTGCACTTCCAGTGTCTTCAAGCCTGGCTCAAGACATCCTACACTCTCAACAACCATGTGCTGTCCACAGAGGTGTTGGTCCCATGGATTTTATCCAACTCCCTCAATTGGTGAAAGGACCCTCAAAAAGTTTGCATGGGAACTGCCTTCTCATGTCTACCTGCCACACACGTCATCACTACAGGCTCCTGACTTCTAGGATGGGGTGCTTACCTACAAGATCATACAGCCATAGGCAGATGTACTCCTCAAGAGTTGTCACTACACATAAGTGCCCTGTCTTCACTTCCTACCTCTCAGCTAGCTCCAGTCAGTCAGAGTGATGTTGGACAACTGAGCAGCCATGTGCTATATAAACCGCCCAGGAGGAGCAAAATCACGATCTTTATGCGAAGAGTCGGTGATGCTATGGAATTGGTGTTTAGCCCGGGAAATAAATATCTCAGTGATCTCTCTGCCGGGATCACAAAACATCATCACAGATTCACTGAGCTGAATTTTCCATCAAGACCACAAGTGGGAGCTGACCAATGTTGTCTTTCAAGAAATCTGTCTTATGTGGTGTCTTACACCCCTTCCAACTCAAAATGCTGCTACATCTTATCAAGTGGGGAACATGGCACAACTCCCTGGAAGACATTCTCCTTGCTTCTTGGCACCCAGGTCTGTTATACACATTCCCTCAAACTTCACTGATCCACAAAGCCCTGCTCAAACTGAAACAAGAAAAAATAGTTATCATTTTCATAGCTCCCAGATGGCTGAGAATGGTGTGGTTCCTAACCCTGACCTATCTGGCGACATGTCCACCTCTGCACCTTCCCCTGATGACAGACCTCTGGATCCAGAAATCAGGCTCCATAACCCACTCCAACCTATCATCCCTGCCTCTCAGGTCTTGTCTTCTCGGTAGTTCTTGGGTGTAGAGCAGGAGTGTTCTCCTGAAGTCCAGTTGGTTCTGTTAAATAGCAGGAAACCTACTACATGAAGGATTTACCTGCAGAACTAGAAATGCTTCCAGATCTGATGCACCCAACATTCTGTATCTCCTGCCAATTCTCTCCAGGCATTCATCTTCAATTAGGTACTAAACCTGAAATTGCTGGGTCTTTCCCTGAACTCTGTTAAGATTCATTTATCTGTCATTGCAGCATTCCACTCGCCTGTCAAGGGTGTCTTTGTCTTGCACAGCCTAGAACAACAAGATTCCTTAAGGGCCTCCTTAATCTGTTCCATCCAGTGTGGGACCCTACCCCACACTGGCACCATAATTTAGCGCTTAACACATTAAAAGGACCTCCCTTTGAGCCTACGGCAACCTACTTGCCATTCCATCTGTCCTTCAAGATTTTGTTCCTTGTAGCAATCACCTCAGCCAGAAAGATGGGAACTAGTAACTCTCATGGCTGACCCTCCATATTACAATTTATCCAGACAAAGTTATCTTGCATCATCACCCTCACTTCCTCCCTAAAGTGTCATCAGAGTTCCACACCAATCAGGACATTCACCTGCTGAAGAGATGAGTCTCCATATACTGGACATAAGATGATCCCTGGCTTTCTCTCTTCACAGAACTAAGCCCTTCAGGGTATCCCCCCAGACTCTTTGTTTCCTTTGCCAAGAGAAACTATCTCACTGGGTATTGGGGTGCATTTTGCATTGCTATGAGTCCTCGGGGATGCAACCCCTTCCTAGAGTCATTTGCTGACTCTACCAGGTCTCAATCTGTTTCCATTGCCCTCCTTAGGAATGTACCCATCAAGGACATTTGCAAGGCAGCCATCTGGTATGCCATTTCATGTTTTCACAGCATTATGCCCAACTCCATGCCTCCAGTGCGAATGCAGTCTTTGGTGAAGGTGTTCTATACTCCATACTGGGTCCACCTCTTCAGCACTTTCTTCCACATTAAGGTACCACTCAGGAGTCTCCTCATACTGGGATGCTGGAACTGGATGACAGGGAATGGATCACTAGATAATTACCCTGTTCTGTTCATTCCCTCTGAAGCATCTGGCATTGGCCACTGTCGGAAGACTGGAAATTGGGCTAGATGGACCATTGGTCTGACCTAGAATGGCCATTCTTATGTTCATGTGAAGCACCCACAGGGACATTAACTTAAAGAAGAAGGAGACATTACTTACTTTGTACAGCAACTGGAGTTCTTTGAGATGTTTTGTCCCTATGAGTGCCCACTACCCACCCTCTTTTTCCTCCTGCTTCAGAGATTTGCCATGCTCTGAGGTTGAGAGGAACTGGAGCGGCACAGGTCTCCTCCTCCCTATATTCTCTCATACTGGAGCATGAGGAGGCATGCAGTGCAAGCCCACAGGAACTACTAGCAAAAATATCTCTGATCAAGAGTGCATGGGCACACGGACATCCTCCCAAGGAGCACCATTGGGACAAAACATCTTGAAGAACTCCAGTTACTGAACAAGGTAAGTAATGTAACCTCTCCTTGTGCATTTTTCATTTATGAAAGACATTCTATGCTTATTGTTGCTCTAAGTGTGAGGCATTACTCCTTATCTTGACAGATAAAGCTAATACAAGTGAACAGCAATTAAATTGTTGTGTGACTTGTCTGCAATTGCTTCAACAGTACAAACCATGGAGAATTAATATTCCACTGTCAAATTGAGTAAAATTGTTTATTATGAGATCTGGTTACTAATACAGTATGTCTACAGCATAATTTTATGGACAATTCTGGCCTTTAATTGTAATATAAATCATATGTTATTGATTCTAGTGTTCACAAAACATATGTAATCTTTATGTTTTATAGGGAAAATTCTACAGATGTGGGGGGAAATTAGGAACTGATCCTGCAAACCGTTACTCACACAAGTAGTCCTATTGACTTTAGTAGGACTACTTATGTGACTAAAAACTAAGAAGAGAAAGGACTGCAGTCATGGTACCTTAATTTTGTGACCCTTATTGGCTGACTGTACATTTTATTCTTGGGATTAAAAACAATAAATACGTTTTAAAGAAAATATGAAATAAGGAAAATAGCATGTATTATGAATAATGATAGTTTTAATTTAGATAAATTTGTTTTTGTTTTGTATACTTTAATATTTAAGAAAATCTAATATTACTCCACATGTCACAGTGGTACTAATAAATTGTCTTCCTCCATTAGTTTTCCAATCTTTGAAAATCCTTATCCCATTGACATTCATGAGTCACCAGTTACCTGCACAGAATATTTTGCTGACTGTCCTCCAGATTTGATTCCCGTATTGTATTCTGTAGGAGCTAAACATAAAAAGCAAGGATACAGCAATAAGGTAAAAAAAATACATTTTATTTATGAAAAGAGTTTAATTGTAAAAATCTAAACTGTGTACGTAATTTTCTGGAAAATGATTTTCATTGTCTGTCTTCTCACATTAATACTTATATTAAAATAAGGTAAAGGGATACCACCAACTTGAAACTCATATTTCTAGCTCAAATTGTTTCCTTTATTGTAGTTACAAGTAACATCTGAGATTATTATAACTGAAATATATTATCAGGGGAAAAGATTTTTCACTATTTTTTCAATTTGTTTACTTTGTGCATTTGACAGCATGTATGCACAGACAATTTCACTCTCATCTCTGTAAAGTCAATTAGGCCCTGATGCTGCAATTGGTTCTATGTAGGCATTCAGACCCCTGTGCCCACATGGCGCTCCACTGACTTCAGCGGGGTACCATGAGAAAGTATGTTCCATCCTTGCAGACCTCCTTGCAGGATCATGGGTCCTTTCTGAGAATTTTCAAGTAAATCTGTTAATTAGTTTGAGGTAAAATTTATTCAAAATGGGTCCTTTAAGAAATTTAGCTCCTGGTATCAGACTGTTTTTTGTCTCTGCTGTTTTCAATAATGAAACAACGCGGGTCCTCCAAACTTCCCAAGTGGTTAAAACTCACAGAAACCTGATGCATTGTCCGCATTTGCAGATTTTTATTTTTAGGATTAATGGTACTTTTCAGCCATTATTGTCACCATTTAAAAAAAAATACATTCCGATTTACATATATTTGCATAAATGGACATGAATATAAATACATTTGTATAACTCTAAATAATTTTATTGTCATGTTGCCAATTTGTTCTACTCACACCCACACCCTGAATTCATTCTCCCAGTCACTTACTCCAGTTCATTTCTACCCACACACACACAACTCCCCAGACACTTCACCATCTTCCTCCATTCATTCCACGCTTGCCCATCTGCTCATTCTGCACATCCATCCCCCCACTCCACACCCATCCATTCCACATCAGCTAGGATGATCACTACATACACCCAGCCATTTTCCACGCATCTATACTGTACGTACATCTTCACTCATTCGGCAGATTCTCCCCCCCCACACACACACACACACTCTCTCTCTCTCTCAGACACACACACACACACACACACACTCTCACACACGCATATACCTTCTCTCGCTCACACACACATTCTCTCTCTGTCACACACACACACACACACGCATACACCCTCTCTCGCACACACACACACACACTCTCACACACGCATACACCCTCTCTCGCTCACACACGCATCCACCCTCTCTCACACACACACACACTCTCTCTCACACACACACACACACCCTCTCTCGCTCACACACGCATACACCCTCTCTCGTCACACACACACACACACGCATACACCCTCTCTCGCTCACACACACACACTAATTCCATGCACATATTCCATCCTCCCGGGGAGCAGTTCAGCAGTTACCTCCACCAACCCAGTTCCCAAACTACCAGGAGAGGAGGAAAGAGCATAGTTACAGCCCCAGTTATTTATAAGCAAAGCCCAGGGACAGACGGTATTTCCAGTGACCGGCCTGTGCCTCCCTGTCAATACCCCAAGTTCATGACTTCCCATTTCTATACTTGTCTCTTCTTTCCCTAGGCAAGAAGCTCCCACAACCCTAGTCCCTTGCAACTAGCTCTCCTCCTTGAGAGAGAGAGAGAGGGAGAAAAAAAGCAAATGTGTCTTTAAAAATCAGTTTAATCTAATTTGGGACTACAAGCATTATTATGCATTAGTCAGAGTAGTATGATTATTGCATGGTTTCTCTACAGGATGGAGTTAAATTTGTTCAGGTGCCCTAAACTGCATTTCCATACCTCAACATGTGAAGGGGTTTTTAAGTTTAACCTTAACTCAGAATTTCCTGGATTTATAGCACTTGGTTTGGAACTAATTACAACATCCCTGTAATGTTTTAACCCTTAAATTACTGATATGTGCTTTTAATCTTAACTCTATTTTAAAATAGTTTTTAACCAGGAATACATATATTTCTGGTAACTGGGTGCAGCTGTCTTGCCTTCTTTTTCTTGAACTCCTATGGGAGCTTGACTGGGCCTGAGCAGACATTGCCTTCCTTTCCCATGGAAACTGGGATGTGCAGGAATCATGATCAAGATAGGCTTCTTTATGGTCTTGAAGATTCTGTGCTGCCTTAGCAAAGAAGGCAAGAACTGAATTGACTTCAGAGGCTGAATTCTCCTCCCATCCCTATAGCTGGTCACCTCAGTGAAGGATTGAGGCACACTGACGATGCAATGTTCAAAAGTTTGCACAGCTGCATTTGGTCCAACAGTTGTGGGAATATCATTCATTTATCATTTATTATTTAATATTTGTGTGTAGCATCATAGATATGCCTGGAGCTTTGCAGAGGACCAGATTATGATACTTTTACTCCTGCTAGATAGAATCTTATTTCACAAGAGATCTCATTGCTTTCACTGAGAAAAGGTTTCACAGTCTTGTCCACAGGGAGTAAAAACACTGTGCATGCCACAAAGAGTTTATCATCTAAGGCCCCAATCCTGCATTTGGATCCTCGCAAGAAGACTGTTGTGCCCCCGTTGAAGCCCCAAGGGTCAGTCCTTGTGAATCCAATAAAAGGATCAATTAATTATTCATTATTCATTCCTCCAACACTTATTATAAAGAATTTCAGTCTGAAAAGCTGTTAATTCAGAACCTTCCACTAGACCACACAAACATTTAAATATTTTTTTTAAATCTCTCTGCCTTTAGGACAGATAATATTATAAACTATAAATTAGAAGTTGCATCTACATAAATATATTTTAAAATTATCAAGATAATGTTCCAACCTTGTTTTCATTTTTATAAATTAGGTATATTGCTTTTTAGAAGAATTTGTTATGATGTTATTCGTTTTAAAAATGTGCAGTCCACCAGTCCATAAGAAATAACTTTTTTCTGTGAACTCTTGTAATTGTGTTTAGGAATGGCCAATCAGTGGGGGAGCATGGAACCTAGGAACACAGACATATCCTGAAATTATTATTACAGGGTAAGAACACAACAGAAGGTTTGTGCTTTTACAAATGTTAATATCTAGAACTTTTAATGATGTACATCTATAGGTCAGCCCTACCCATCTCACAATATATTTGGCTGACTAGGGCATCTGAATATGTACACTCTAACTCCATTACATAACAGAAATGTATACTTCTTTTAGGGTGAAATTCCCCCCCCAGTACAGAGGGCCCACAGTACTTATGCAGCACTTAAGCCCAATGATAAAGTCTTAAGTACCATATAGAGCCTTGTGCTCAAGATAGGGTTGCCAATTCTGGTTGGACATATTCCTGGAGGTTTAATCACATGACATAATAGTTAATTGACTATTAATCTTTAATTCCTGGAGACTCCAGGATAATCCTGGAGGGTTGGCAACCCTAGCTCAAGAATATATTAATATAGGAACCATGGATTGAGGCTGCAAGCCTGTAAGGGGCCCGTGTGCCCCTGAAGAAGGGCACTAAATATCCCTGGGAAGGGGTGGCCAATGCAAGAGAGTGCTGTAGTCTTCAGTGGGTATTGGGGAGGAAGAAGTAGCATTAGAAGGGCGGAGAGCCAAGAGTACCACAAGCATTTCTGCAGGGGTGGTTTTGTGGTTTATTGGGGGCCCTGTGGCTGGATTGGAGCTGGAACCCATTTAGTGTTAATCTCCCATAATTTGTGTGAATGCTGTGAATTGGTGTGAATTTTACCTTTCAAGCTAGATTGTGTCTGTAATATGCAGCCCTGCAGTAGAAGAGGGTGGAGGGGGCAGGGGATCACATTTCAGTGACAGACTCAGGAACAATTCTGGATGACTCAGATGCGTGAGTGGAGAAATATTTACAGTATTAATGTGTTCTGTGGTTTTAAGCACTCATCATGACTACCAACTCTCGGAATAAGTTTTATTTATTCAGAACTGCCACCCATGTAGAAGTATGAATTTTGTCCATATTGGGGTTACTCATAATTTTTCTCCTACTGGTAATTCACTTTTTAATTGCCTGTTTTATTTATCCATAGAATGTTAATTACAAAGCATAAGTTTGGATGTGAATTGGTTTGTGCTAACTACTACAAAATAGCATATTTTACTGAGATAAGCAGCTTGATAGCCAGACATTTTCTTATAGACATAGTTATGAAGAACTAAGAATTAGAGCTGGGCAAAATTTTTTGTATAAAACATTTTTTCATAACCTCACTCCTCTGATGCTTAGAAACGTTCTTCTAAATTTCAGCCTGATTTGTTCATGGCTAGTTTATACCCATATGTTTTTTATGCCAACATTGTCCTTTAGCTTAAATAGTTCTTTACCCTCCTACATGTTTAGCTCTCTGAGATATTTATAGAGAGCAATCACATCCTCTCTCAGCCTCCTTTTTGCTAAGCTAAACAAGCCAAGCTCTTCCAGCCTCCTCTTATAAGATGAGCCCTCCATTAACCTGATTCCATTACTATGATCCTCCCTTAACCCTAGCAGCTCTTCTCTGCACCTCTTCCAGTTTGAATTAATCTTTCTTGAATGTGGGTGACCAGAACTGTGCAAAGTATTCCAAATGAAGTTTTACCAGAGCCTTATACAGTGGCATTAATACTTCTCTGTCTCTATTGGAAATGCCTCACCTGATGCATCCTGGGATCGTATTTGTGTTTTTCACAGCCATATCAGATTCGTGGCTCATAGTAATCCTGTGAATTACCCTCACACCCAGTTCTCTCTCCTTCTCTGTTGCTTCAACTGATGAGCCCCCAGCTTGTAGCAGAAATTCTTATTATTAGTCCCTAAGTGCATGACCTTGAACTTTGTACTATTGAATTGTGTCCCATTTCTATCACTCCTGTCTTCAAAGTGATCCAGATCTTCCTGTATAATGTTCCAATCCTCCTCTATACTGACAATGCCTCCAAACTTTGTATCGTCAGCACATTTCATTAGCCCACGCCTACCTTTTATGCCAAGGTGATTAATGAAAATATTGAATAAAATTGGTCCCAGGATTGATCCTTGAGAAGCTCCATTAGTAACCTCCCTCCAGTCTGATAGTTCATCTTTTAGCACAACTTGTTGCCTTCTCCCATTTAGCCAGTTTCTTATCCACCTTACAATTCTTGTGCAACTCCCCACTTTCATTTAACTAATATTTTCTCATGTGGTACCATATCAAATGCTTTACTGTGATCTAGTGCGGCAGAATCTGACCCTAATGGGGGTTATATAAAATAGATCTTAAAATAAACAGTGATTTCCAAAAAGAAGGCACAGTTTTAAATAAAAACTAATTTACGGGCCACTTCAAAGAGTCTATTCTGTGATATATGTGTCATGTATTAAAAGTCTGGAAAGTTCTCTTAACAATGCTTTTTAAAAAGTCTTTTATCCATGTGATCTTTTCTATTTAAAAAGGACTATTGTTAAAGTGTGTGTGAGAGCTCTCTCCTATAAAAGATTAAAAGTATTATTATGCAAAATCCTAGACAACAATCACTTGTTTGGTAACAATAACTGTAATAACATACGGTCAATGTGTACTTCCTTTGATATGTGTGTACACTACAAATCAATTAAACTGATTTATTCTATTTACATTTGATTAATTGCCCTTCTAATATAGATATAAATTGCATCATTGCAATTGAATAGTTAACTTCAAGGTTAGACTACACTGTAAGAATGATGGAAAGGTCACCTGAGTACTGTATTATATAATAAATACAGTGACTCAGTTGTGCTGTTTGTATTTTCAATAACTGAGAAGTGAAATTATATGTAGCTATATCTTGTTTTAACCAACGTTTAATTTTTTTAAAGTCATGCAGACGGATCGATAAAGTTTTGGGATGCCTCTGCCAGTAAGTTTTTAAACTTCCCTTTCTCATAGTATTAACACATTATAGTATAACGATATTGGGAGAGGGGTTGTTATTTAAGATAGTATCCGTAGGCAAGTAAGAATAATGGGATGAAATTAAGAAAATAATCATTAGGCTGAATATCAGTAAGAAAAAATTGTGGCAGTAAGATATTAGACTGTAGAATAGTCTCCCAGAGGGTGTGGTGGAAAGGTCAGAACTTGGACATTGAATACTAAAGTGGACAAAGCACTCTAAAATATGCGGTAGGAGATAATTCTGCAGTGGATCGGGGAGTTAGGACTAGGCTGGATCTAATGGGTCTATTTCAACTCTAATTTCTATCTTTCTGTGAGTACAGTATATATTCCTACTTGTAACTGGATTTTTTTTTTAAAGCTAAACCTGTAATAGTTCATCCTATTGCTCATATAATTCAAGATTCTTGACATCTGATATCAGGCTCTATATAATCTATTTAGTGTTAAAGTGAATGTACAGTGAATAATTTTTATGAGTAGGTGGACTGCTTTTGGCAAGATAAGAACCAAATCTGCACAGGTATGTTTGCACAGCATTGTGCAGTGAGCAGGAGTGTGCCTCCAAGCCCAGGTCGACAGACTTGGGTTAGCGGGGCTCATAATGTGTAGACAGCACTTTGAAGTTGCGGCTCAGGCTGGAGCTTGGCCTCTGAAGCCCACCCTCAGAGCCTGAGCCAAAACTTCAAAGCATTTTCTACACATCTATATGTTGACCTGGGGTAGGAGGCTCACTCCCATTCCCACTGCATAGACATACCCTACCAGTCTTCTCTCTGAGCTTTATGGAAAGTTCTTCCACTGCACTATCAACACACACCCTTTCAGGAAAAAGCCTCAGAAAATAGAAGAGTCCCATGTTGTGCATAGAGTGGGTCAGAAAATAAAGAGCTTGTGTCACAGAAAATTTTGACTTTTTGACAAAAAATTGTTGCTGAAAACCTAAATATTTTGGCCTAATACTGAAATATTTTAGTTCAAAATGTTGCCATAGTGCCTCATGGGAGTTGTAGTTTGGATATCTTATGCTTCCATTCTCCTTTATGACCTGAGCTTTCTGGCTTAACTACATTTCCCATGATGCATCAGTTTCTTTCTTCTTGCTGAAGGGAGAGGTGCATCATAGTCTTTAGATATGGTGCATCATGGGAGATGTAGTCTGTCCAGAATGACAGCATAAGGTGCCTGAACTAAAATTCTCATGAGGTACTTGTAGCACTTTTATGAATCAAAATATTTCAGTTTTCAATCAGTCTTTTGGTTTGTTTGTTTTTTCCTATACATGGTATTAATGTGTTGAGGTGATTTTACTAAGTTGTTATCAACTAGACATTAAAGTCTTTCTCAGGCAGTAGTCTTTCTCCTGTCTAGCAGCAACCTCTGCATGTGACAGGCTGGACAGGAGGAAAGGGGAGATTCTCCTTGCACTAGTAATGCAATACTGGGAGGTGAGGCTTTGTTAGATTTCTAGAATTTTACCAGATGCCCACCAAACATGCTGAGAAATTATCTTTCAATAATATATCATTTATTTTTTCAAAATATATCAAAAAGACTCTTTCTCATGTAGGACCAGGCACATGTCCAGTTTGGAGTATATTTCTTCAGCCATTGTTGAGCAAAAAAAAATCTGAAGTTTTAAGAAAAGAGTTTTGAAAAGAGATTTTTTTCCACTTACCTTTAACTCAGAAATGGCTGAGGGGTTTTCTTCAAGCTTTCCACAAAAATTGGCAAAGAAGCTAAGCATATATGAACTTAGCCCCAAAGGAGGATTGTTCAGAAAGTTGTAATACAGTGAAAATGGGTGCAGTAAAATATCATATGTGGTGATAAAATGAGCCTTTAGGCCAGAGGTGAGCAAACTACGGCCCGTGGGCCACATCCAGCCTGCAGACCGTCTTGCCAGGCTATTGAGCTCCCGGCCGGGAAGGCTAGCCCCCAGTCCCTCTCCTGCTGTCCCCTCTCCCCCACAGCTTCACCGCCACGTGGGCAGTGCTCTGGGCGGCGGGGCAGTGCGGCAGCATGTCTGGCTCCGACCGGGCGGCACGGTGGCCAGACATGCTGCTCTGAGCGGCATGGTAAGGGGGCCGGGGCTTGGGGGTTGGATAAGGGACAGAGAGTCCCGGGGGATGGGGAGCAGGAGGTGGTTGGATGGGGCGGTGGTTCTGGGGGGGGGCAGTCAGGGGATGGGGAACGGGGAGGGGGTTGAATAAGCATGGGAGTCCCGGGATGCTTGTCAGGGGTGGGGGTGTGGATAGGGACTGGGGCAGTCAGGGGACAGCGAGCAGGGAGGTTGAATAGGGGGTGGGGTCCCGGGGGGCAATTAGGGGCAGGGGGGTCCTGGGAGGGGGCAGTTAGGGGACAAGGAGCCAGGGGAGTTGGATGGGTCGGGAGTTCTGAGGGGGCAGTCAGGGGGCGGGAAGTGGGAGGGGTCAGATAGGGGGCGGTGGGCAGACTATTTGGGGAGGCACAGCCTTCCCTACCCAGCCCTCCATACAGTTTTGCAAAACTAATGTGGCCCTCGGGCCAAAAAGTTTGCCCGCCCCTGCTTTAGACCCAGCCCTGAGTATGCTGCAGTGAATAGCTGCATTGCTCCAGGGAGAAAGTTGGTGATTAGTTGTGATTCAGAGTCACAACTCTTTCTCTGAAAAAAAGTGTAGTTTACTTGCTCCCTTGTGGCTGCTCTGCTGACCAGACGTTGGAAGGAGGGCAGAGCCAAGTGCTCCACCCCATCTGCCAAGAGTGAAGAGAGTAGTAGTATGTGCACAACCCTTTCTCACCCTTCTGCACTTGGGCTACACTGCAGGGAATGTTAACATGGCCATGTAAGATAGAAAAGAGCTCCCTGCATTGCTGTGTTAGGCTGGGTCACAGTCTGCCCCATATGACATATGTAACACTGTGTGTGTGTATGTATTTTATTGTACATATGTAAACTTAATTATAAAGGAAGAGATTTTCAAAGGCACAAATGGGAGTTAGGCATCCATTCCTATTGGTTTTCAATGGTACTAAGGCACATAAGGTACACATTTCAAAAGTGTCTGAGTGATTTAGAAGCCCAAGTTCCATTTTTAAAAGTGACTTTGGCACTTAGGGGCTTATGCCTCAATGAAAGTCAATGGTACTTAGTCTCCCAAGTCACTTAGGCACTTTTGAAAATGTTACCCATAACAGCCCGTTGTGCTTCGAAAATTTCCCAATGTTAGCAAATAAACTTTGATGGATGTTGTATCATTGTGGGTTGGGCTAAACCTCTTTGTTATGGCTTGGGCATAATCACCACCTTGCATTCCAGGATGAATATAAAGTTGTAATGGAATGCTAAACTGTATTATACTGTTCAGCCACTAGGTGGTGCTGTGTATAACATACCTCACTTAAGCTAACATTAGCCAGACCTGGCAGACCACTAAAGGATCATACAGTGAACACATCTAGTGTGTATATCTCTGAGAAGTAAGATCTGTAATAAGACTATATCTCATACAGAATCCTGACCTGCTAATAGCAGCCCGGCAACCTCCCATGTAGAAGAAGCTGCTGCTGCCGATAGATCAGGATGGTGGCTGACCTATTGGTCTGCAGTTAAAGCCACTGAGAATAACAAAACAGAAAAAGCCAAAGAGAAGCATGGAAGAAGAAAGAAAGTTGTGGACATCTGCAAATCCCTCATCTATTTACATTTTTACAATAAGTCACTGAAGCAAACTGACTCTTATACATCAACTACAATGGGGACTCCAGCAACAACAACATGACATAGTATCAGAAGTAAACTAGTGCCAGGGGAGAATGAACAGAAAAAACAAAGCAACAAAAGTTGCAAACAGAAGGAATAAAGCAACAAAGATTGCAGGATTTCATCAACAGGCATTCTTCAATGCCCCAGAGAACTTTAGCTTTGACAAACCTTCACAATGACCAGACTGGAAGCAATATTTTGCAAGATTTTGAATTGCTACAAAGCTCCATCAGGAATCTGGAGATATTCAGGTATCTTTAATTTATGCTATGGTGAAACAGGCAGAGCATATCTTTAAATCCTTTGACTTTACTGAAGACAATTGCAAACATGGCTATGAAAGGGTTCTGGCTATGTTTGATGAAGACTTTATGCCTCAGAGCAGTGGTTCTCAACCTATTAATAATTGTGAGCCGTATATGTGGCCCATAGTGTGTTACCTGGGCCATAGGTTGAGAACCACAGCACCCCCCAACCCTCCCCACACACACTGCTATGCCCAGCAACCCCAGCCCAGAGATCCCTCCACAGAATGGGGCCAGGAGCAGAGCCCTGGTGGTGGAGCTGGGTGGCAGGGACCCCGATCTCCGGTGTGCGGGGCCAGGCGGCAATCCCAACCCTGGACCTTGTTGTGTGAGGCCGGGCGGCAGCCCGACCTGGACTCTGCCATGAGGCAACCCAGGCCCTGTGCCGCCCTTTAGCACACATCTGGGCCGCAGCTGTGTGCAATTGGACCACGTGTGGTCCGCGGCCCATGGGTTGAGAACCACTGCCTCAGAGTAATGTGGTTTATGAAAGAACAGGTTTTCACCAAAGAATTCAAGAACCAAGGGGAAAAGTTGAATGTTTTATAAGAGCTCTTCATGCATTGGCTGGAAACTGTGATTTTGGTACTACAGAACATAAAAATATCAGAGACAGGCTGGTTATTGAGTTAACAGATAAATATCTTTCACAGCAGCTGCAACTAATGACAGATTTAACCCTAGCCATAGCTATATAGATAGCAAAGTAGACTGAACTAGTCAAACAGCAGAATGAAAGGCAGGGGAGCAACTTAAATAACTTGAAACTAACTTAGAAGTTGTAAGCAGACACTTGAGTGCTAAAAGTCATTATCATAAAACCCCTGAGGCAAGGAGAGAGCTCCTAGGCTGACAGACAAATGACAGCATACATGCACAATGTATGGAAAAGTTATATCCCAAGAGAAGGCGCATGTTCAGCCAGAGGTGCAAGGTATAATGTACTTTGCGGCTGTTTGCCACACCAAAGCAGTCAGGGAGTTGACACATATTAAGACAATCAAGAGCCATTGTTTCTGGGATCCATCACTAGTGACAATACTGAACCTGCTTGGAGAGTGAAACTAAATATTCATGGCAAGACTTTTGACTTTAAAATTATTTCAGGAGCTGACATCACAGTCATCTCAGAAGGGACTTACAGTCACCTTAAACCCTTCCCAGAGATGACATTGCCTGACACAGTTCTGACAGTATTCTGAACTGCATGGGCCAGTTCATCATAGAAACAACTTACTAAGACAAAAGCTATGATGCATTCACTGTGCATGGAATCACAATGTAGCAGCTATGATGGCCCTATTGATAAAGGGGGAAGAACTCAATAAAGGATTTGATGCTACTGGACTTTTGAAAGGCGATCCAGTACAAAACAACTTAAGAGAAAAAGCTGAACCATACAGTGTACAAACTCCCCTACCAGAGAAACCTCGAAAGAGATTAGCTGCAGATTTATGTGAATTCAGAGGACAACATTATCTGGTCAGGTGGACTCTTTTTCCAGGTATATAGAAATAATGAACTTGAAAGACATAACGTGCCGCAGTGATATCAAGAAACTGAAGTGCACTTTGGCTCATTTCAATATTCCAGAACAACTAGTGATAGACAACAGACTACAATTCACTACAGCAAAATGTAAGTTCTGAATTAAATATGATTTTGATCATATTACTAGCAGCCCACATGACCCAGAAGCAAATGGAGAAGCTGAGAGAGCTGTGCAGACAGCCAAGAAAATCCTACAGAAGGAGGATCCATTCCTTGCTGTTCTGAGTTACTGATCAACACCAACTGCAGCTACTAGATATAGTCCAACACTACTCTGATGGGAAGACAACTCAGAACTACTGTTCCGACTTTGAAAAGGAACCTATCTCCAAAGTGGCCAGACATGTTAAAAATAGCCAAATCCGATAAAAAGAATAAAAGAACTGCCGGATCTAGAACTTGGTTGCCATGTTCGTGTCTAATTGGACGAAGACAAAGGATGGACATTGAGCACTCAAATCATATGTGAATGAGACTGATAGTGGAGAGTTCAACAAAAAACCATCAACATATACAGTTTGTTCATCTGAAAGGACAATTAACAGAGCAAACTCTTCAGATGGTGGATGCAAAACAAGAAGAAGACTCAGAGATTCCAAACCAACCACAGCCAGTCATTGCAACCTATGGAAAGCCAAATGACCAAGTTGTTACATGTTCAAGTAGAAAACCAGTATGATTCAGAGACACTTAACAGACTGACATGTACTTAACTTCAAAGGTAGTGTGATGGTGTATATTTTGTAAATGATAGGAATGTAGAACTTAAAGGGGGAGATGTAATGGAATGCTAAACTGTACTATACTAGGTGGCACTGTGTGTAAAATATCTTATTTAAAGCTAACCTTTGCCATACCTGGCAATAAAGGATCATACGGTGAATACATCTGGTATGTATCTCTCTGAGAAGTAAGCTATGTAGTCAGTTTATATCTGATGCAGAAGCCTGACTTGTGAGGAGCAGTCCTACAGCCTCACATATATAAAAATAATATGACAGATGTGGCTGAAATAAGAGCAGTCTCCAAACAAAAAACACAGGTACATGTCTCTGCCCAAAACAAAGATTAATACATGGCTGCCCAAAATTTTGAATGAACTGGGCAGAGGGGTTCACTGGGTATTGTCTGACACAGAGAGAGAAAGAGACATCCTGAACAAGCACAGTGTGTGACCATAAGAGAAGCCTAGTGGGAAGGCTTTTGGGTCTGGTGCTGGCTGAAGAGGTTTGGGGCGATAAGCAAAAATAAACTATCTCCTTTTGTTTGGTTCCTCCTGCATTCAGAAAAACAGGATTTTGTTCATTCCTTGTAAATAAACAAGATTTCATAAAAGAAAATAGCTGACTACATAATCAATTTCTCCTTTTAACTTGAACGACTGACAACACCCCAAATTTGGCAAATTGTGTGGGTCAAAAGGGGTAAGAGTAAGGTTTGATGGCTATGCCTGTTCACTGTTTCTTAAGCACAAAGTGTGTACATTCTCTGTGCAAGTATGGTATAATTGCTGGTGTAAAACCATGCAATTTAGCCTTGTGGGATCCCAAAATACTTAACATATACTGTACTTGTGAACCAATCTACCGGTGCTGTAATGCAGCCTCTTTTAGGGGATTTATGTAGAAACACAGTAGCCCTTTTGTTTCCATTGGTGGACCTGATACCACTTTCAGTAACTGGGGGAAAGGTTTGTGTTCTTTTCAGGAACATATATGTTTATGTGTTGGGGTTGGGGGTTGTTATCCTTTTAGCAGGGAATAAGCTTAATTGACTAGAAGCTATTTCTTGTAGGTACTATGGCAATATAAGTTGAAGCTGTGTCTTAGAAGTGAAAGGCTTTGGGCCTGGGCCTGGGCCTGGGCGCTCCTCAACACCCAAGCTTCCACTAAAGCCAATGGAATATGCCAGTGCTCAGCTGGGGTCTGGCTCTTAATCCTAGAACTGGGCGAAATTTTTCAGATTATTATTATAATTTGGGGGGGGGCAAAAAATGCATATTCAGATTGACCAAAACATGTAGCAAATTTGTGTATAATTTACTGAATTCTTTTGGTCAAAAAAAAGGGGGGGGAGGGGAATTCCAGAAAAGTCTAAATGTTTTGTTTTGACATTTTCAAAACAAAATGTTTTGATTTTTCAATTTGAAATGGCTCTTTGTTTTGAATTTTGCTTCAATTTTATTTAAAAAAAGATTTAAAAAAAACAGAACTTGAAAATGAAACAAACATTTTGTTTAGGATCAAACCAGACATTTCATTCAACTCAAAACAATTTTTTTTCAATTTTTTGGTTTGGACACCAAATTGAAAAATGTGTTATTTCGACAACACTTCTTAGTCCTGCTTCTTAAATACATGCTTTGCTTGCTGTGCCTGTGTTTAAGGTTTTCTGGTTACGAAGTTTTAGTAAAAATGATCTTAATACAGTTTAAGGTTTTGTTTGATGATTCATCACAAACATTTATGTGAGCCCCAGGATCTTCAAAGATACAAAGTACTCTGCCTTTAGGCACTGGTTAGTTATCCTGTATTTTCATCTCAAACCACAGTGTGTTGAGAGTGCAGAATTGCTAAGCCACTGAAGCAATTTTCAAAATTCAGCCTTGCTCATGACCCATTTCACTATTTCTCATTTGCTTAGAAATAGGTGTTATCTGGTCCTGCACAGGTGTACAAGGGGAAGAAAGACTCAGGGAGTCTCTCCTTGTTCCTGTGGTGCCCCTGACCAGAGACCAGGTACAACTGTGATTCTTGCAGCCCTGGTATGCACAGACGATAAGAGTCTAGCTCTAAGGACAGCACTGGACTCCCCAGAAGTCTGAGGTGGGCTCCATAGCCTCTTTCCACCGCATCAAAGGCCAGCAGAGCAATACTGGTACTGGAGGAACAGATGATATAACCTGCAAACGAGTAACAGGTCTGAGTTTCCTAGGATTCACAGAGGCAGTGGCCTGATTTGCCATTTGTCCTGAACCTTGTGTAGTCATTAACACCAGAGCCAAGTGAATGCAAAATAAGTGTAAAACAATACCATATCAGAATGGCAGTGTTTTACACCCACTTAATCTGGTGTAAATGTCTACACAGGGTGCAGAACAATGGTAAATTGAGCCCTCCTCATCCCCAACCTACAATATAGACAGTGGCTTAAAGCTGCAGTCCTACTTTTGGATGCTGCATTATAAGCACCAGTGTCTTAAAAGAATTTTTCACAAAGCATAAAATACACTTCATACTTGAGGAATCAACAGGCCTGATGCTCTTTTTCTTGCACCAGTGTTAATCTGAAGTAACTCCATTGAAGACAATGCAGTTATACTGGTGTAAAACTAATATGGGTAGAGAATGAGACCCTAAAATTGCACCTCACTCCAAATCTGAGCCTGACAGTGGAAACATTTCAGGAAAATATGGTTGCTATGTTTTTTCTCCATAATCCACACTGATGTAAAAGATTTTGCAAATAGAATAGAACGTGGTTAGTTGTAGCACATTTCATACCTTTTAGATTGTAATGTTTTTGGGACGGGGGCCATGAGCAGCACAATCCTGACTGGGGCTTCTGGACATTACCAATCTATATAACGCTATAAATATAAAACACTAACATATAAAAATGCTGTAAATATTAAATTATTATTTCATAGCTAAGATATTCAAAGCATTTTACAACGTAATGAATCAAACAGCAATGATTCTGAAGACAGAGCAACCGTTGTGTTATCACACAGCCTTGGAGCTGGCCAGGTCACCAGAATTATCTCCTATTTTTTCCCCTGAAAGTGCCATGGGATCTCTAATTTCTACCAAGACAACAATTACAGACAGGCAAAAGAGACACTAGTTTAATATCTCATAGGGAAGATAGCACCAACAATGCAGCATGCAGCGCAGCATCTCCCCAGTATTGCACTGCAACATCAGTATTGAGTAAGTGCCTAAGTCTAGGTGTGTGTCTGAAACTCATGACTTTTGCCTTTCTGGTCCAGAAAAGCGAGTGCTAACAATGACCCATATACAAATATCCATTACTGGAAATATGAAACATAAAGCTTAACATTACTCTCTATTATTCTGTTAAGTTGAGCCTTCATATCATGTTATACTATGTCATGACTGAAAAACAGTAGCAGCTAAAACACCTTATAACTAGAGGTAAGGTATAGGTTTGTTTAATGTTAAACAATAATTGTAGATATGTTGTAATATTTTGCAGTAACTCTACAGATGTTGTACAAGTTAAAAACCTCAAAAGTGTTTGAAAAACAGAAGCTAGGGGAAGGAAAACCAACAACTGAGATTGTAGAAGAAGATCCTTTTGCCATTCAGATGATGTACTGGTGCCCTGAAAGCCGAATATTCTGTGTGGCGGGAGTCTCTGCATATGTTATTGTTTACAGATTCAGCAAACACGAAGTGAATACTGAAATAGTGGTAAGTTATTAAGAATTTTGCTCACATATGATGTTGATTGAAAAGAGTAAATAATATAAGCCATCGTTTTCAAATTTGAGTGCCTCGTGTGAGGCTGCTCAATCCATAGTTATGTACCTGAATAAAACTTCTATTAAGCTTCCTAAGTATAAATTTAGGAGCATTCATGTTTAAACGTTGTGGGTGAAATCTTAGGGCCACTGATGCCAATTGCAAAACTCACATTGATTTTAGTGAGGCCAGGATTCCAACCTTTCGCAATAGGAATAAAATATAGTAATAAGTCAAGACTTAGGCTGTTTCCAAGCCATCAGGATGGGTCTGTGTTTTAGTTGCTTGCTCCAGAAATACTTGGTGCGGTGTCATATGTGTTTTTATCATCCAAGGTACATTTTGGCACCCAAGAACAGACCAAATATTCTCAGTAAATAATTTTACACTAATATACAAGATAAGTTATCTGTGCTGCTTTGATACTAAACATTAATTTATTTCATTGTATGATAATATCACTCTCTTTTAACTCAGGAGTTTGAAGGCTTTATTTTAGTTTATCTTCATAGTGCTTGTAATACAAAAGAACCTAACATTTTCCAGTCTTTGACAAAGTAAAAGTGTTGTTTTTTTTCTGGTTTAATATATTTTAATCAACTAATGCTGACTTTGTTTCTGCAACAAAGTGGACACTACAGGAAGTGGCAGATGATTTATATCTAAACGGTCAACATTATTGTCACGAATATTGGGCTAACTGCCCCTCTGACCCTTCCTGGTCCCTTCGAGTGCATCTCCCTCAGGTTTCACGTCGTAAGCTTTCACCTCTGTGAATCATTCAGGGCATGGCTACACTTGCAGATGTAGAGCCATCTGGGAGTTAAACCAGCCTTCGGAGACCGCAGCAGGGAAAATGCTGCCGTGTTTTTATGGTGTCAGCTGGAAACGCATTGGTATGGCCACATTAGCAGCTCTTGCAATGCCACAAAGAGCAGTGAATTGTGGTAGCTATCCCAGCGTGCAAGTGACTGCAACATGCTTTTCAAATGGGGGGGGTGTGGAGTGTGACAGGGAGTGTCTTGTGTGTATGTGGGAGGAGAGACAGTGTGTTTTGGGGTGCAGAGAGTGTGTCAGCATGCTGTCCTGTATGTTCAGACAGCAGTAGACTCCCCTCCCCCATCTCTCTCTCTCACACACAGCATTCCACAGTAATGGTTTGCTTTGTCCCGGAGCAGATAAGCATGCTGGCTATCAGAAACGGAGCTTTGAAAGGGGATATCCACAGTCCTGCAGCTGAGTTCAAAACAATGACAAGAGTGGCCACTTGACTTCAGGCGATTATGGGACGTTTCCGGAGGCCAGTCACAGCACAGTAATGCAACACCTCATTCACGCTGACACCCGGGCATTTCAGCCAGGGCGCAGCAAGCTTTATGCTTCTCGTGGAGGTGGATTACCAGGAGCGCTCCAGCTGCAGAGTCCAGGCGTTCTACCTACCTTGCCAGTGAGGACGCGTCAGAGGTTAGGGCGCCTGGGGCTGCTTTAATGCGCTCTAACTTGCAAGTGTAGCCAAGCCCTCAGTTCTCCCACTCTCAGACTGGTCTTTGGGCTGCAGTCTCCAGATTCTACCCATGATTATCTCAGCAGATCTAACTTAGTCTCAGCACCTGGAGTTCTGTTCCCTCTGATAACAATGACCAGTGGTTAACAGAGTGACCAAACAGCCTTCCTAAACCAACATATTATTTAGTTAGAACCACAGCATTATAGAGGAAACAAATCTTAAAACAATAATCCAGCCTCTATGCATGCCCGCACCTCCCTAAGGCTTACCATTCCCTGGATCTGGGGAAGGTCCAGCTTCTTCAGACTCCTTCCCCAGAGTCTCCCTCTGTTTCAACCTGTCCACTGGACAGCTCCTAACAACTGATTCTCCTTCTTCCCCTGAGAGGGTTTTTTAATGTTCAGGAGCTCCAGGCTCCCATCCTGACAAAACTGCGGTGTCAATTTGGTCTGGATCCTGGGAATGTGCCATTGTTCTGTAATTACCTGCCCCCCTCCCCTACCCATGTTTTTTGGGAGGTTTGCTTATTTCTAGTTATTGTGTCACTTTCATGTTTGATTTTCCCATCGCACCCTATTAAGCTAGATCAATACATTCTTGCAGGAAAGTCATACCACTCAATACACAATAAAATTACTTCACTGACCACGTCACATACAATATTCATAACATTATTATATCTCAGTATTCTTAGATGATTATGTTGGAGTGCCATATCTGCCACACTTGTTACATACTTTATTTCCCCACCTTTCTGTTTTTCAGCTAAATTGTCACAAGGAATGAATGACATTTTGCTGAATGTAATAATCTGTGCACATTCAATATTCCATATCTCAAATTTTGTCTCCAATTTAGAACTGTTTACATGAATAATTCTTTTGTGAAGGGCTGTTTCACCATAGTCTCTTATACAGATGGCACATCCAGTCAGGTCTGCTGAATTTTGGGCACCGCCATCTCCACCAACGCCTCTCCTCTGCCTTCCTTCATCAGTTGTACCTTCCTCTGGCTCAGACACACAGCTCTTCACTCCAGATCAGTAGTTTCTCTGTAGAAAGAATAGGTTTCCAGGTGGTGGTATAGGCATATCATAAGGCTCTTTTTTCCATTTTGCCACCTGAAACTATTCCTTCCTGATCATGCTGACTCTCCCCTTATGGGTACACAGAGGATGTCCAGCTGACATGGGATCCAAGATCGCTTCTAAGTGGCTCTGCAGCAAGCTTCTGAGGAAAGGGGCTTGTGACATTTTCCACTCTACCACTAGCATCAGTCCTTCCCTGGTATGGCTCCTTGACCAACCTTTTGAGGAGATCTGCAGGGAACAGCGTGCCTTTCTTTGGAAATACAGAGAAAGGTCATTGAATGAGGTGATGAGAATCTCCAGTAAACCCCCAGCAGGGGATGCCTTTGCAAGATACCCAAAAACAAATTGGCAAGACATACACCATTCTGCGACCTCTGGATCTTCCACTTCCACATAGATCTGATGTCCAATTCAGCAGAGCAGTCCCGCAGTCACTATTTAGTTAGTATTTCTCAGAACCACCTCCTGGATGGTCATTGCTGCTTCTTAATCTCTCCAGAATAAGGATCCATTTGGACAGTTCACAAAGGAGAAAAATCAATAACTTCCCTTGGTAACTGTGGTTCTCCACGATGGTTGCCCATATTGATTCATACTTCCTGCCAATCTTCCCCTTGCCCATGAAGTCTTGGGTTAAGGTTTCCTGAATTAGGGAGAAGAAATGCAGGATGATTATGCCCACATCCTCTTTCACATCCTGGGAACCTAGAGTGAGGGGGAAGGATGGATTAATCCACTGGACAATGAGTGCTAGAAGCTTCTGAGCTCACGTGCCAGAGATGTGGTTTTCCAATGAGCAAGAACCTTATATTATCTCATTGTGATTGCCTGACTCTTGTCTGTGGACAAGGGAAGATCACCCATCAATGCCATCAGCATGTCAGTTCTGTGCTGTGCGCTAGATTTCCCTCTTCATAGGAAGTGTTAGCAATCTCTATTTGTAGCGGCCCAGTTGCCCTCAGTCTCTTTCACCAGCCAGAAAAGGCCCGAGTCACAGTCATTGGTGGAAGAATACAGCTGGGTATTTCCCTACCAACTTGGGAACAGATGGATTGTTTTCAGATGCTGGTATTGAGATGTTAATGAGTTACCATCTCTAATAGCAAAAAGCAATGATAAATGTGCTTTTATTGTTAGAAACAGAATTAGTGTTATCTATTTAAAAGCAATGAAGTCTAAGTAGCTCATTTTAATAAATTGTAACTTAGATTTTTATTTACTTCAGTCATTAGAGGTGCGACTTCAGTATGACGTAGAAGATATCATTACTCCTGAACCAGAAATAATTCCTCCGTTTCCTGATGCCTCATCCCAACTTCCTTCCTTAAAGAGCCTTTCAGGCAGTACCAACACTGTGGCATGTGAAGGAACGATGAAGGACAGTATCCCATGTCTTAGGTAAAGTAATGCACTTATTTAAAGACTTACCCTTCCAAAATGCATTCTACTCATTCAAATAAATCATATTTAACACCTTATTAATGAATTGGAAAAGGAGGATAAACAATATGTTAATATAATTCATAGATGATACTAAACTGGAATCTGTGGCAAACAGCAGTGAGATAAATAATATAAAGGGGTTTAAAATGGTTAGAAATAGAAATATTTAATATAAATTATTAAATGAGACAAAGACAATTTAATACATTAGGGGAAAATAATCTGAAATAAAGATTAGGAAGACACTTGATAAGCAATTACACCAAAGAAGACTTTGTGTTGAGAGAGGCCTATAAATTAGATCTGGACTTGTAAACTGATGAGAGTGCAAAAAAAAAAAAAAAGTCCAAAATTTTGAACTGAAAACAAACAAGCATCTCAGCATACATCAGTCTTTAGTTTACAGAGGAAAGTATTGTCTTTTGTGTTGACAAAGTGATCTCCATAAAACAGTCATGTCCAAAACTACCAGTATGTGCACTTCCTCTGGTATGGAGCTACGATCTTCCTTTGAGGAAAAACTTGTATGTATTTATAGAAGAAAACTATGTATTTATAAAACAATAATAAAAAGCATAAAGGTAATAACATGAGATAGACGTGGAGTTACTGGCTTAATATCGGGGGAGCAAACTAGTGGAATGTGGTCTAGATGAAGTTAGTATTAGGTGGATGTACAAGTGGTTGAAAAACCGTAATCAAAGTGTAGTTATTGATGATTTGCTGTCAAATTGGGAGGACATATCTAGTGGAGGCCTGCAGGGGTCTGTCCTGTGTCTGGTACTATTCAATATTTTCATTAATGACTTGGATAATGGAGTGGAAAGTAGGCTTATAAAAACTTCGGATGACACCAAGCTGAGAGAGGTTGCAAGCACTTTGGAGGACAGGATTAGAATTCAAAAGGACAAATTGCAGAATTAGTCAGAAATCAACAAGATAAAATTCAAGAAAAGTGCAAAGTACTGCACTTGGGAAGGAAAAATCAAATGCACAGCTACAAAGTGACTAGCTGGTAGTACAGCTGAGAAGGATCTGGACATTATAGTGGATCACAAATTGAATATGAGCCAACAATGTGATGTAGTTGCAAAAAAAGCTAATATAATTATGGGGTGTATTAATAGGAGTGCCATATATAAAACCCAGGAAGTAATAGTCCCACTCTACTCTGCACTGGTGAAGCTTCAGCTGGAGTAGTGTGTGAAGTTCTGTGTGCCACACTTTAGGAAAGATGTGAACTAATTGGAGAGAGTCCACAGGAAAGCAACAAAAATAATAAAAGTTTTAGAAAACCTGATTTATGAGGAAAGGTTAAAAAAGCTCGATGTGTTTAGTCTTGAGAAAAGAAGAGTGGTGGTGGACCTGGTAACAGACTTCAAATATGTTAAGGACTGTTATCAAAAGGATGGTGATCAATTGTTCTCCCTGACCATGGAAGGTTGGACAAGAAGTATGGGCTTAATCTGTAGGAAGGAAGATTTAGATTAGATATTAGGAAAAACTTTCTGTTTATAAGGATAGTTAAGCATTGGAATAGGCTTTCAAGAGAAGTTGTGGAATTTCTATCAGAGGTTTTTAAAAACAAGTTAGACGAACACCTTTCAGGGATGGTCTAGGTATACTTGATTCTGTCTCAGCCCAGGGGTCTGGACTAGACGACCTCTCAAGCCCCTTCCAGCCCCACATTGCAGAGATCAATGTTTATTTTTATTTTAGTGCATTCATAATTAATTTAAATATTATTAAATATGTCTCATTTTGTTTCAAAATCAGTTTAAATAAACAGTGACTGACAGCTCTGTCTTTTGGGCTCCTGAAAGTAATGTTTTAGAACATAGAAACATCATCTAATTAGAATAAGAAAAGATATGTTGTTTATACATATGTGGCTGTATTCACTTTGGCACCCATCAGTCCATCCTTATTCAACAAAGCAGATGAACTTTAAGAAGGTGCTTACTCTCACTGATGTCAGTGGGAGACGCAATGGAAAAAGGAAAAAAACAAAAAAACAACCCAGGGTGATATCCTGGCCCCACAGAAGTCAGAGAGTTTTGCCATTAACTTCAGTGGGGCTAGGACTTTACTCTGAGGTGTTTTGTTGTTTGTTTGGTTGTTTTCCATGGTTTGAACTTCTCTGTCACTATGAAGCATTTCCATGAACGTAATATATATTTGAAAAGATTTTTTGATACTAGAAACGTTAGGCTCTTATTTCAAAATGTGAATGGAAAAAAATTATGTATTTGAAAAAATCAGAGAAGTGATGAGAATATTGAATAGTGAGGTTCCTGTGAAGGCTGTTAGAACACAATAACATTTCCAGAACTGCCTTGGTGGAGTCTTTGCTTATTTGAGAGAGCAATGTCATCACTGTCATAAAAAAGTAGCTGTAATAATAACAAGACTCTGTTTCCAGACTTCCAATGTCTCTTCAACATCCAGTTGTCTTTGTCAACGTCCTGGAAACATGCTGGGGGGAGAGGGGGTTCCAGCTCACTCGGCCCCTGTCCCCAGCAGATGGGGCGGTAGCTGGCAGCCCCCCACCCAGGTCCTGCAGCCGGGGACAGGGACCGAGCGAGCTGGAGTACCTCTTCCCCCCCAGCATGCTTGGCCCCTGTCCCCGGCAGCTGAGCCCGGGCAGGGTGTGGGCCGCTGCTGACTCCTAGACAGGCTCTCCTAGGCAGAAGCGGCTCCGTCCCACTCCCTGCTCAGCTGCCAGGGAGAGCGGCCAGATGTGCTGGAGGGGAGGCACAGGGAGAGAAGGAAACATCCCCTCTCTTCCCGCAGGTAATGTGGAGCGCAGAGAATGCTGAGGCCCCAGGCTGAGCAGGTCACCAGCCAGAGGGGAAACATGGAGCAGTCATGTGTCCTGCCCTTTAACTTGTGCCCCCCCAGTATGGGGAGGCACCAATCATCTATGCGTTCCAGCATGTATGGGCTCCACCTGTTAGAGATTCCAATCTGTTCTGCGCTCAACATATTAGGGATCAGTCACACTGGCTCAATAATAGCAAGGTTCCATAGCTTCTCAGAATCATTTTTCACTTTTGACTTTGTGTGGTTCCAATTCTTTGTTGTAAATTAGAGCAAGACAGGTTTCAAATGAGACTTTAACTGTAGTGCCATCAGCCTGTAATCGGTCAAATGCCTCTGAAACTGTCTTCAATTACTTTTCTAAGTTTAGTTCCTCTCTGTAGAGAAATGTCTGTTCAGAAATCTCTCCATTATGGTCATATACTTCATAGTTTGTTAAACTAACATATTAAATGGAAGAATCTCCTTGGGGACAGGCTGGCTAGAGTAGTCAGGAGCGGATTAAACTAATAGCAAAAAGGGAAGGTAAAAAGAGGGAAAATGTGAGCATTTAGCCCAAATTTGAGATGTAGAGAACAAAATTAATCAAGGAACCAAAGAACATGATGAGAAGAAATTCTTTAATTGCCTATACAATAATGCTAAGAGCCTGGCTAACAAATGAGGAATTGGAATTGCTCACTTGATCTAGTTGATTTTATTGAAACATGGTGGGATGTTCTCACAATTGGAATGTTAAAATCAATGGTTCTAACCTATTTAGAAAGGATCAAGTGAGCAAAGGGGGAGTGGGAGTGGCACTTTTTCATCAAAGTTCATCAACCTGTTTCTGAGTCACTGATAACTTGGAAGAAAATTATCTTGAATTCTTATGGATCAATGTCCTAACAGATAAAGCACAAAATGGGGTACTAGTAGGTGTTTGCTACAGACCACCAAATCTCATTAGAGAACAGGATAAGCATCTTCTTACACACCTATCTATAATGTGTAGGGGGAAAAACTGTGTGATCATGGGAGACTTCAATCTGAGTGGCATAAACTGGAGGTCTCGTGCTGGCAATACTAAAACATCCGTGGAATTACTAAACATTATAGATGACAAGTTCCTAATTCAAAAAGTGCTGCAGCCTAAATGGGGGAATTCTGTATTAGACCTTATCTTAACGGATAAAGAAGTTAATGGTAGCTTAGGTACAAGTGATTATGACTTGATCACATTTATAATGTCAAGCAGAGTAAAGTCTAGCCAGCAATATATACACTTGGTGCTTTAATAGGGCCAATTTTCCAAAGCTGAAAACAATTGTGAGCCAAATCAGCAAGGAGAAAGAATATATGATAAATATGATCATAGAATCATAGAATATCAGGGTTGGAAGGGACCTCAGGAGGTCATCTAGTCCAGCCCCCTGCTCAAAGCAGGACCAATCCCCAACTAAATCATCCCAGCCAGGGCTTTGTCAAGCCTGACCTTAAAAACCTCTAAGGAAGGAGATTCCACCACCTCCCTAGGTAACCCATTCCAGTGCGTCACCACCCTCCTAGTGAAAAAGTTTTTCCTAATATCCAACCTAAACCTCCCCCACTGCAACTTCAGACCATTACTCTTTGGTCTGTCATCTGCTACCACTGAGAACAGTTTAGATCCATCCTCTTTGGAACCCCCCTTCAGGTAATTGAAAGCATCTATCAAGTTCCCCCTCATTATTCTCTTCTGCAGACTAAATAATCCCAGTTCCCTCAGCCTCTCCTCATAAGTCATGTGCTGCAGCCCCCTAATCATTTTTGTTGCCCTCCGCTGGACTCTTTCCAATTTTTCCACATTCTTCTTGTAGTGTGGGGCCCAAAACTGGACTTGGTACTCCAGATGAGGCCTCACCAATGCCGAATAGAGGGGAATGATCACATCCCTCGATCTGCTGGCAATTCTTCTACTGAATGATAATTGAGAATCATTTCAGAGCACCTTACTAGATGCCCAAAAAGCCACAATCCCACAAGAGAGGAAGAAGGTTGTGCTGGTTAAAAAACTGATCCAGTTTAGAGGAGATGTGAAGGTAGCTGTACAAAATAAAGTGTCCACAGGTTCAGCCGATAGCAGCTCCAGCCAATCGCAGCTCCAACTGGCCGCGGTTCGCCATTCCAGGCCAATGGGGGCTGTGGGAAGCAGCGCAGGCTGAGAGATGTGCTGGCTGCCACTTCCTGCAGCCCCCATTGGCCTGGAACGGTGAACTGTGGCCAGTGGGAGCTGTGATTGGCCGAACCTGTGGATGCTGCAGGTAAACAAACCGTCCCGGCTCGCCACCGGATTTCCCTGATGGGCTGCGTGCCAAAGGTTGCCAGACCCTGGGCTAGATAGATAAGAAGGGGAAATTAAATGGTAAAGCAACACTTTATGTGGCCTTTTAAAGCACAGCCACTCTTGAATTTCTCAGATTTTATCAATCACCACTGAATAGAATCCCCCATAATAATATTTAATTTAAGCACTTATCTAGTTAGGATTGGGTTACAGCAGGATCTACAGATCTGGGTCCATGGACACAGAAATTTGAATCCCAGGAGCTGCATGTGTGATATGCAGGAGGAGGTATAGGAATTAACCATAGGCATGACAGAGAGCAAGGAGTACCACAAATAATTTTACAGGGTTGGTTCTTTATCGTTAAGAACATAAGAAAGGCCATACCGGGTCAGACCAAAGGTCCATCTAGCCCAGTATCCTGTCTACCGACAGTGGCCAATGCCAAGGTGCCCCAGAGGGAGTGAACCTAACAGGCAATGATCAAGTGATCTCTCTCCTGCCATCCATCTCCACCCTCTGACAGACAGAGGCTAGGGACACCATTCCTTACCCGTCCTGGCTAATAGCCATTAATGGACTTAACCACCATGAATTTATCCAGTTCTCTTTTAAACTCTGTTATAGTCCTAGCCTTCACAATCTCCTCAGGTAAGCAGTTCCACAAGTTGACTGTGCGCTGTGTGAAGAAGAACTTCCTTTTGTTTTAAACCTGCTGCCTATTAATTTCATTGGATGACCCCTATTTCTTGTATTATGGGAATAAGTAAATAACTTTTCCTTATCCACTTTCTCCACATCACTCATGATTTTATATACCTCTATCATATCCCCCCTTAGTCTCCTCTTTTCCAAGCTGAAGAGTCCTAGCCTCTTTAATCTCTCCTCATATGGGACCCGTTCCAAACCCTTAATCATTTTAGTTGCCCTTTTCTGAACCTTTTCTTGTATTGGAATTGGTTGGATTGGAACTAGAGCTTGGTTGGAAAAACTTTGACACAATCATTTCATTTTCCATCAGAAAATGCAGTTCCACTGAAATAGAAATTATTCACAGAGTGATTGTTGATTTAGCAGAAATTTTGTTTGGGTAAAAATGGGAAAACTGTTTCCGACATTTCAACGCTTTTTTGGAATGAAATGTTTCAATTTTTTTCTTTTGAAATGACTTTTTGTTTCTAAATTGTTTTATTTTCCACTATATATTATAAAATTTTAAAAAGTTGAATTTGTAATGAAACAAAACAATGTTGTTGAAATGAAACATTTCAATTGACCCAAAACAAACAAAAATTTGGAATTTTCTTTTGTGGAGAATTTTGACATTTTCAGGTTTCATTCCTAATCTGAAACCTCATTGAAACCCTCAATGAAATGAAAATTTTCTTCTCTACACAGCTCTAATTGGAACATATAGTCTTAATCTACAATTATATTAAAAGTGTGGTGGGAATTCCTCTTCAGTGCTGATCCAGTCCTACAAGGGAAGTTGGTTTCACTATTATCTCCTCAGGGTAAATAGTTTCTATTATTGTGCCCTAATCGTTTTGTTTATGTGTTTCTGTTTTGTGTCCCTTTTTCTTCTTAGTGTTAAGACTCGACCTGTGCGAATGCCTCCTGGGTACCAAGCAGAACTTGTTATTCAGTTGGTATGGGTGGATGGTGAGCCTCCACAACAAATCACCAGTCTGGCCATAAACTCAGCCTATGGACTGTAAGTAACTAAAAATCATGTTGTGTTGATTTATTCTTTACTCAGATAAGCAATGTATGTTTCAGTTATACTTTAAAGTTCCCTGCAGACACTTAAAAGTCACCATGAAAAATCAAAATTTGCTTTAAGCTTGGTTCTTGGGTAAAAAATTACAAGAACAAGTAACCCGCATAAAGGATGTAATATGAGAAGTTCATCTGACATTCTCATGATCGTATCTTTCACATATATCCCTGTCCTTTTAATCAAAACATAATACCTTTCTGAGTTATAATTTTTTTTAGGATTTCTTAAAATAATCACCAGATTATCTGCAGATGGCACAAGGGGGTATAAATTAGACTTCCCTGTGACACTTTGATAGAAGGCAGGCACTGGTGTCACTGCTGCCTTCACTTGGGTACTTGTTAGAAGGGACAGTTTTAGTTTATGGCTAGGTCTCTACAGAAAACCAGCTGGAAAAGGTTGTGGTGGGGATGCACTGGCCATGTATCCTTTCCAACCAGCATGGCCCACTTGATTCCATTTAATACTAATGGGTGTTGCACGTGTGCATCAAATCAGGAAAAGAGTCTTTACAAGTTTGTTTCTGGTAGAGAAGATATCACTCGGGTATAAAGGTATAGGTTGGCGTTTCCATGGGGGCCTCCGGGAATTAGGTGCTCAGCTCTTACTGACTTTCAGTATAAATTTAAGCACTTGCCCCTCAGAAGCCCCTTTGAAAATCTCAGCCATAACCTTTGTATTAGTGTGAAAATATTTGTCTGTCCTGAGGTACTTGTCAGCTCCTAGTCATGAAATCTAGGAATTTAATTAATTTTACCTTTGCCAGAATGCATTTTTCACAATACCTAGGCAAACTTCACCTTTGACCCTTCCTGATCTCATTGAGTGCACCCCTTTCCAGGTCTAGCCATCACCTGGTTCTGGGTGGAATCACTCATTTCTCCATCCTCAGTCTGGGCCCTGGGTTGCAGTGCCCTGGTACTACCCATGATTACCTCAGCACTTTGATTTATGGCCAGCAGCTGGAATTCTGTTCTATTCTCTGGGAGCAATGACAGTGGTAAGCAGCGACCAGGAAGGGTGCTGGAACAATTTGCATAGTAGGGATGCTGAGAGCCATTGAAGCAAACTGTAGACCCTGTATATGGTGGAAACAACTTAAAGCCAGGGAGTGCAGCCGCACCTCCAGCACCCCTAGTTGCAGCACCTAGGGTAACCAGCCAGCCTGTTTGAAGCAAAATATTGCTTATTCAGAACAAAAGCATTTCAGAGAATACAGATCTTAAAAATAATGAAACTGATTGTATGCATATTGAGCTTTTCCCTAAGGTTTACCATTCCCTTGATCTGGGAAGGCCCGACTGCTTTAGACTGCCTCCACACAGTATCTCTGTCTCAGCCTGTCTTCCTAGGCAGCTTTTGACAAGTGACAGCCCCTTCTCTTCCTCAGGATACTTTCTAACTCTTTAGTGTTCTTTTGATCTCTGGCCTCCCCCCCTGGGAAAACAGCTGTCACTTCATCCTAGAGCCGGGAAATAGGCCATTATCTTGTAATTTCCCCCGGTGTTTGTTGGGAGGTTGCTTATATGGGACCATTGTGTTGCCTTCCTGTTTATGCTTCCCACAGCCCCTTATTAAATTAGATCAGTGCAGTCATACGGGAAATTCTGATAACCCACCATCGTTACAGGGGCGCTGGAACAATTTTTATAGTGGAGGTGCTGAGAGCCATTGAACCAAACTGTAAGCCCTATATATAATGGAAACCACTTCAAGCACCCTTACTTCCATCATCTATGCCTAGTTATACAATAACTTTATCTCACTGAGCAGGCAATGTACAATAGTCATACCTTTATTACATATCCATGTTCATACATAGAGTAGTACATAGCAGCTCCACAGCTGTCACACCATTACTACAGGTACAAAGGGAGGGATAGCTCAGTGGTTTGAGCATTGGCCTGCTAAACCCAGGGTTGTGAGTTCAGTCCTTGAGGGGGCCACCTAGAGGTCTGGGGCAAAATCAGTACTTGGTCCTGCTAGCGAAGGCAGGGGGCTGGACTCGATGACCTTTCAAGGTCCCTTCCAGTTCTAGGAGATGGGATATCTCCATTAATTTATTATTTATTTAAAGCATGTATAAAAATAAAGGTTAAAAAACACCTTACACTCAACAAATATAAGGCAGTTGATGTATTGTGAAATTCAATATATTTCACTTTATTTCTGTTTACTTTGAGCTCTTGCAAGCTGAAAATTAGAAATATTTACACTTTCATGCAATTAAAGAGAATCATCACACTACTGGTTTTCATTATAAAAGTAGAAAAAAGTGTGGCAAAATTCTGCAGGTATATCTTAGTATATTTTAAAATCTATAAAAATATTAAATTAAATTTAAACAATGACCAGCTAAGAAGGCCTTTCCTGAAAATGAATGACCAGTTTGTGTGTTCCCTAGCCCTCCACCTGAGCCCAAGGTCCTTAGCCCCTCCAAATATTAACTGCCAAGAAATGTCTGATCAAGGTTTTAGCTTTGCTATTATGAAAAATATTAAATTAATTAATGAAAAGCACAAGCATTCCTCCCTTCCCCCAAAAAAATCAGCTTTAAGAAGTTGAATGGTATGCTGCATGTAATATGCAGTTTCTTTCAGTACCAGTCCTTTCTTAGCATTTAGCAAGTACAGTAGCCAGTGGGAAATAAGAAATTCAGTCTGAACTCTTCATTAGGTTTATGATTGCATACAGAAGACATAGAAATTATTTATTTGCCTTTAGGTCTGGTAGTAATAATCTTCTCCTAATTATATTGTTCCTCTGTCAAAGATATTATTAAGCCTCCTTCTTTATAGTCAATATTGTATAGCTGGAATGCATAACACACCTATATGCATTGTTGTAGCCGTGTGTGTCCTGAGGAAGAGCTCTGTATAGCTCAAAACCTTGTCTCTCTGAACAGCAGAAGTTGGTCCAATAAAAGATATTACCTCACCCAACTTGTCTCTCTAATACATCTATAGTTAAGTTTGGCCACTGTCAATCTAAAGAGTTTTTCTTTTGTGGTTGCTTATAACTTTTTCAGACTTTCATCGTTGGGATGAAATTTTCTAGGTCTGATCTCTGCCTGAAGGGGTCAAGTGTTTTGGGAAATTTGAGCAAAAACAGTTTAACTGTTTTCAAGTATAAAGAAAGTCGGGGAAATCCTTTTACCATTATAAAAAAAAATCTATGACCTTTAGCTCACAGATGTGCCTTTTGTGTGGTCTAATTAAAATCCATTTTGATTTGGACCACTTACAAAGTTTTTTAAAAAACATATACTGAACTGGTGCACTGATTTTTTTTTTAACAAGTTGGTAAGGGTTTCTTTTACTAATGATCTCCCAAAATTCTGATGGCACCCCACATGAACGTGTAAGGAGTTTGAGTAGGTTTTTCTGTCTCCTAAGTTGATTATGAAACCTCACCTGTCTAGTCTGAAGCAGCTAAATTATGGAAGTGCTTTAGAAAGAATAAAACTGAGAACCAATAGAATAAAAACCTACCTAATTCAGGAAAGCTTAATTATGCTCTTCAGACTGGTTAGAGGTCATTAATGCTTTCTTGAAAAAAATTCTGTCAGAAAACCAGACAGTGGTGGCCAGGCTTATATCTATTATGCTGATATGCAACCTGTATAGATATTTATCATCGGGCCTGCTACCTTCTTGCCACTTCAGAAATTCTTCCTCAGGAAATCTGTTTTTTGGGCTCCATTCAGTTGTTTGACCATAGAATATGCCAGCATATGAGGATATGTTATAAAGCAGTGCTCACAAGCAGTGGGTTTATATTCTTAAGATGCTGTGATGGGGTGAACAAACCCAATGCTGGGCAACAAGGGGTTAAGGAATTACTTTGGGCCCAGCCAGCCCCACCCCACCATACTTGTAGGAAATGCTCCAACTGGAGGAGGAGTTAAAAGATGGGGGAACCGCTCATTTGGTGGCAGACCAAGCAAGAGAGCAGACCTGCAAGCTGCTGCTCCAGGGAAGGCAGAATCTCTCCCTAAGACAACTGCCCAAAGGTCCCTTCCAGAGAGAAGGGAGAACCTGCCACAGAGGCAGCCTGACAGAGCAACATTTCCCTCTCCCCTCATATGAACTCTGGACTTCGGTAAGCCCTTTTGTTTTTGTTTGGTCTACCCCAGCAGGGGAGAGCCCTTGGACTGAGCTGGCCCTGGAGGCTGGACCGTACCACAGGAGGAGGCAACTGCTGCCACTTGAGAAAGAGAGTTACCACACTGTACACTGACCCCAGAAGGTGCGTTGTGGTGAGCAGGCACCCTTCACACCACCTTAACCCAGCCGGCAGCCTGGGGACAGTCACAGGTGGGGAGATAGGAAATGGCCCAGAGAGGGGCGGTCCCTTAAGCAGCCTTGGCTGTCAGATCACTGACAGCCCTCAAAGGGCCCTGGGTGGGAACCTGGTGAAGTGGGAAGGTCTGGGCTCCCCTACCAACAACCTCCCTGCAGGTCATGGGCCTTAGCCCTGACCACCGGAGGACGCTATCTGACCAACCAACCTCCGAGTGAGGACCATCACAGATGCACTCCAGCACTTTCCATGAGAGTGATGTACATCATGGCCAAAAGACAATATTCAGGCAGACTGGATGAGTTACCAGACCCAAATCCCTGGAGAGTGTAATCTCAATTAGGAGGTATTCTACCACCAGACACACTGTAAACCGTGATTAGTCTTACATTAACATGGGTGCCTATCTGTTCCTCCCCTGTTTTCATGAATGTTCCGAAAGATCAGGTTGAATTGGGCTTAAACCACCTTTACTGTACCGCTCTGTCTTTGCTTTCTGGGCCTGATTGTCCTTATGCTAAACCAATGCCAGAGACTCCTTCTTTATCTAGAATGCCTCGTGCAATGTCCCATTCCCTTAAAAAATCCTTCTTACAACAGTCAGATGGCCTTGAGGGTGATAAGGACTCGTTTCTCCTGATTTTCTCCCATAGCCAAATGCTTGGCTATTAGCAGGAAACATTCCTTCCTTGGTCCTTACTATTGTATTTAGAGTATTTTTTTAACGGTTGCTCCCAGAAAGTTCTCACTGATCACTACTTCTTTACATGTTTTTTATTTTTATTTTTACTGTGTTCAACAAAGGCCTCAGGCACATAATTTTCTAGAGGCAGATGACTAGCACTTCTGCTGTCTAAAATCACATAAAAGAGATTGTGTTTTGTTCATGCTCCAGTCTTCTTTTTCTACAGGGCTATGTTGCCTCATTTTGATCCCTTTTACTCGCTTAGTACAAACTGGTCTTTTATTTATGTAGGAACATAGGACTTGCTCTACCAGCTTAGCCCAGTGGTCCATCTAATCCAAATCCCTGTCTCTGACAGTTGGTAGTACCAGATACTTCATAGAAAGATTCAAGAATCTCCATAATGGACAATAGGGATAGTTTCCTTGTAAACCCCCATCAGTTAGAGGTTGGCCTATGCCCTGAAACATGAAGGTTTGTATACTGTATACAAAATGTTACCCTGTCTCATATAATTGTGGATGTTCTTATTTAACCCAACAAACCCTTGTTGAAAGTCTAAGGGCGGATCCATGGTCGGTGATTGGAGCATGCTGTCAGTGCATTCCTTCTGTGAATGTTCTGTTATAGTTAGTTGTTGTTAGTAATAGCGGTACTCATTTTGGCTCCCTTGGACCCCATTTTCTTTATTTTCTATTTGTTCCTGTTCTCAGTAGTCTGAACTCTGGGCTTAAGTGGTTCTGGGGGAACTTATGCCAAGATCCCCTGGCTTCAAGCCCTACTCTGGGTGTCCCAGGCCGTTGGCCATGAGTATCCCTCACCCTCACTATCTGAAGTGCTTGGGCGAGGGACAGGTACCTGATTTGACAGGGCTTCAAGACAAGAACTAACAAGCTCAGAGAAGAGCATCTCAGATACATCTTCATGGAGACACCCTTCCCACAGCATTGGATCCACCTCAGTCGGATAGAGGTCATTCCTCAACACTCTGTCCAAGAGTGTTTCCCCCAGTTTCACCTGTGAATGGAGACAGGAGAAATTCCCCCTCATCAGGGCATTCCTCAAAGAGAGACAAGTTCTTCGAGTACCCTCAGCCTCTGAAGCCTAAGAAGAGAATGGCTTTGACATCCTACTCCTCCTCGCCGTATGAAGTTGGTTCCTATGTCTCCCACTTCAGGGAATCTAGGGCATCCTCCAAGCAGTGACTGCTTAAGACTATCTGCTGCCCTGCAGCTTCCTGAATGCCCCCTCCTACCTCCTGGTCAGTTCCCCTTTAGGGTGACAAAGCGGAAAATATAGCAGCTTGCTCTTCTATAAACAGGTTTCCCTGGAAGGACACCCACTGGGATCCCCCAACCCAAGGAGCCAGCGGTTCTGTCCAGCCCCACCCCACATTAGGGATCTATCTCTAAGAGTACCATGTGCTAGGACTTGTGAGATGGGGCTTCATCTGCCCCACCGATTCTGGCTCTGGCCCTCCTGAGTGAACCCTTCTGGATGTCAATCTGAAGGTCACCCAGGGTTCAGGAGGAGCTGCACCCAGCCAGCTGGGGCTCTGATGTGAGGCTGGGGGAGGGGAGCCATGCAATACATGGTTAGAACAATGGGGGGGAATAATACAGGACTAGAGTCTGGACACAGTGAGGGATGGGGGACAGAACCTGGGTGAAGACCAGGACACAGGGGACAGATGCGGTGGTCGCACTGTCTGCTCTTCTGACTTCCCTGGATGTGGCAGATTCGGCTGACAAAGTCATGGTGTTGGCAGTAACCATGAGATACTTGTCATGCCTTCTGTTATCGGGGATCCCTGTAGAAGTACAACAGATTTTTAAAGATCTCCCCTTCAAGGGCTGTGCCTTATTCTTTTGGAAGATGGATGAAGCACGGCATATGTTAAAAGATTCTAGGCCAGTGTTGACATCCCTGCTCCTGTATACACCAGCCCCCAAAAGAACAAAATTTTGACCCGTGTTTCAACCAAGGCAGCAGTATTATATGCCTAGACAAGCAGATCAGTCTAGGCAAAAACACAAGCAAGGAGGGAGGAGGCCCCAACCATCCACTTCTGCCAATGCTTCATCCAGGCAGCTGCATGTCTCAAAGCAGCCTGTTTGGGTCTCTTCCCAGCTGTTTGTCTCCTATGCAGAAGGAAGGGATGGCATCCTGTAACATTGCAGTGGCTTTCCAAGTGGATCACCAGCTGTATTGTCATATATTACAAGATCAAAGGCATAATGCCTCATGAAAAGTTCTGTGCATTCAACCAGAGTGCACACAACCTCCACAGTGGTTGTAAGAAACATCCTTATCATGGATCTCTGAAGGGTGGCAAAATGGTCTTCAGTCCACACTTTTGCTAGATGCAATTATTTACCACATCAAGAGAAGACACGAATTTGAGGAAAGCAGTCCTGCAGTCCCTCGTCCGATGAAATTCCTAGCCCTTCCTCCAGCGGAAACTTGCTTGGAAGACACCTAGTATAATGGGCATATGCAGTAACACAAAGAAAAATGTTTACTCTCCTCTCATAACTGCTGTTCCTTGAGATGGGTTGCATATGTCCATTACACGACCCACCCTTCTTCCCCAATGCTTCAGAGCCTGTCATCTAAGAATCCAGTACGAAGCTTTTGGCATGGAGCATGAAGAACAGCAGGGTTCAGGAGTGGTCTCCCCTGTGGATGCTGCTAAGGAAAACTCGCCAACACTGGTGCACAATGCATTCACACACTTAGTATGATGGACATACGCAACACATCTCAAAGAATAACAGCTGTCTGAGGTGAGAAACCATTTTTTCTAGTGAATATGTTTGTTGTAGTCCTTCCACTTCTCCCATAATACCATTCTCCCTCTTATATTGCTTTTCTACATATATATTAAACATCTACTATAAGATTTTATGGACCTGTTTTCAAAGGAGACAAATTAAATCAGGTACTCAACTCCCATTGAATTTTGGTGGGAATTGAACACCTAAATCCCTTGTGCTGCTTTGAAAATCACAGCTTTAGTCATTTTTTAAATAACAATGTGAAATTTAGCTATCTATTCCTCCTTTGACTGACTGACGTTTTGCTTTTGTGGTTCCTGGTAGTTGTAGCTCTATGGTTGCTGTATGGAATCTTGTTTTGTACAGTGGGAGAAAAGGAAGGACAAAAAAAATTATAGTAAATGTACACAAAAGACCAGATTTCATGGGGGAGACTAGATTTCACGGTCTCTGACCCTTTTTTTATGTCCATGAATTTGGTAGGGCCCTAGTTATATATAATGTAAGATTTGTGCACTTAATTTTCATTATCTACCACATGATTGTAATTATAACAAATATATTGTACCATACGGCAATGTTTAGATATTATTACTACAATAAAACATGCAAAGTGAGTGTTTATTAAGGTGAACTATATCTATTTTGAATAATGTTAATTACAACATTTTAGGACAAAAGTTTGTTTGAATTCAGAATTATAAAACCATTTATAATTACAATTAAAAACTTAAGCTTTGAAAATAAGGTCTTAGAAAATTATTGCAAATTCACAGTCGTAGCTGTTTTAAATGATATTTTATGAATTATATCATATAATGCCAGAGTATAATGCCTTTGAGGAACATTTCTTTTCTCAGAGTTGCATTTGGGAACTGCAACGGTTTGGCTGTTGTGGATTTTATGCAGAAGACAGTATTGCTGAGCATGGGAACCATTGACCTATACGGATCAAGTGATCCATACCAGCGTCAGCCCCGTTCTCCACGCAAAAACAAGCAGTTCTCTGCAGGTAGGAGATAAAACACAGTTGTTTTGAACCTGACTCATTCTTTGTTTTCTTGCTTGCGGCTTTTTATAGTGCTTTTTGCATGATTATCTGCCAGCCAATGGAATTTATAGAACCATATCAAAGAAATCTGACTGCTCCTTAGGTACCGAAACTTCCTCAAATTCAAAGTGTTATGTACGAAGCTTAATTGTTTGGGATGGTGGTCAGCAAGTAATCTCCCTAGCTGAGTCCCTAAGTAAATGTAAGCAGTAGAAAAACTGATTGTCTTAATGCTAGCCAACTCATGATGTGCACAGTCAATATGTTGATTTTTTTTCCAGTTGCCAAATGCTTCAGACAGATAAGTAAGATTTCACTTTAAAGCAACATGTATCCTCTGCCAAATCACATGCTTTTGTCTTTAAATAAATCTTTATGGTCGAAGGACTAACTAAAGAAACAGATCTTCATTAAGTAGCTAAGCAGCTTAAGGCAGGAAGTAAACATTTTTATTCTCCTCCATTGGATATAGTAACTAGAATGCTTGATAGAAGCTTATTAAATCTGTCTGTGCAATTTTTTTTAAATTTTATGTCAAGAAGCATATGGCAGACATCATTAAGTGTTGTATAGTGGAAATAAGTTTCGACCAATACAATTACACTTTGGCTTATGTTTCTGTTAATATAAAATTTCCATTTGTGTCAGAAAATTAGTAAAATGAATACTTTATATTTGTGTAAAATATTTTGTAGATATGTTTCATTTTTACACAAATAAAACAGTCTTATTGACGGACACAGTTATGAAATTTTGAAGTTGGTAACAAAACAATTTGGATGAAAACTTTCAGTGTTTATAATCTAGTCATGAATTTTGAAAAATGTAAATTGTAGGGTACTATTAATTTATGACAACTATATGTTTATCAATATGTCCTACACAAAGGCACCCAGTCATGTTCTCATTGGAATAAGTGGGAATTTTGCCACTGACTTCGGTGGAAGAAAGATTGGACTCTAAATTATTAAAACTTAAATAAACCTCCACGTTCTACTTTTGTCCCTGAAATACTGTTTATCTCATTTTACAAATATCTAACCCATCAGGTTCAGTTCTCAGCTATGCCAAGTGTAGAGATGATATAAACTTGCCACACTGATGAGAGCAACTCCTGGTCTGGCTGGGGCCACAGCAGCCCCCCCCATAACTTTGCTGCTCTCTTAACCACGCTTCAACCAGACACTGCAGCAACTGCACAGGAGGGGGACTGTGGGGAGCTTTGTGCCACCTGAGGATTCCCTTGTGTCAGGCAGAATCTTTTGCTATTCCTTTAGGGCAACATTCCAGCTGTTTTGTGCAGCTGATAATTGAGCCCATCTTGTATAAATACCTGCTGAATATAACAATCTTTTTTAGACCCCTCATAAAAATTATGCATCTGAATATAACCTCAGCTGCTTTCTCACCATCCATCCCACACCCTTTACTTTTCTGGATTATTATTTTCCTTGTTATATCTTCTGACCAGAGGGTAAACATCTGCTGAAATTTCTTCACCTTGGCTGTTCTAGATGCTGGTTATAATATCACATCCTTTCACTTTAGACTGTTTTTTTTTTCTCTTTTTCCTCTGCCTGCTGCTGATGCTGGTGTACTGGCATGTTCCAAAGACAACTTTTGCATGCGTGGCCTGTCTAACTTTTATCCAGATTTAACGAAACGGATCCGTACTTCCTATCAGAGTAAGTTCTATAAAGGTTAGGCAAACAGCTTTATCACAATCAGAATATGCCTGACTTAAACCCATATGTTTGTGCTCCGTAATGTGTTTCTTTAAACACATTCAGCATGCATGCAAATTTTTAAAATTTTATTTTACAAGAAATGTAAACCATGTTGAGTGCTGACAATTGTTTTCATTACACCAACATTTCAGGTCTGTTTCTGCTGCTAGTGAAGTCAATGACAGAACTCTCATTGACTTACCATGGGGTTGGGCCTTAAAATGGATTATTCAGCAATGTTAACTTCTTGATGATCACTAACATCCATTGTTTTTGTGTTCATTTTAACGTGTATCTACTTACGTGAAGCATCTCTTATTTTGAGATGGTCCTGCCCCAGTGTAGTTGTAAATAAATTAACTATTCTACTGTTTTAGAACATCAATGTGGTCTATAGAACTAAGCAGTGGTGTGGGAGCCAAGAATACGAAGTTCTGAGCCTGGTTCTGTACTTGGCTTACTGTGTGGCTCTGGACAAATGAGCCCATCTCTCTGAGCCTTGGTTTCCACGTGTGTAAAATAGGTATTATAATACTTACGTACCTCTTGTGAGGATTAATTAGTTAATATTTGTAATATGCTTTCAAGATGTAAAGTGGAGTATAAATTCTAATTACAGTTTTATACACAGTGTGTGATGCACTGGGCTATAATTCATTTTGCAAAAATGACTTATGAGGCCCTACAGTGTGCCTCATAAGGTACATCTCCTTTTCAAGCTGGAGGTGTAATTTCCATCTTAAGGAGACATACCCACTCTAGTTCTGATTGAGTTAGCATGCTAAAAATAGAACGTAGCCGCCACCATGCGAGCGTCAGGAGGTGCTAGCCACCCTGAGTACACATCTAGCGTCTTGGACAGGTACATACTCAAGGCAGCTGCTTGCATCGCCATGGCTACACTCTGTTTTTAGCTCTCTGGCTCAATCACAACTGGCCTGGATATGTTTTCCCTGGAGCTGGAAGTTACACTTTCCAGTTCAAAGTGTGAACGTACCCTTAATGAACTGGTCTCCAGGATGCCTCTTGCTCAACTCTTTTTAAACCAGTTTTCATAGAAGAATTGGATAGGCCAATTAAGCTAAGTACTCAAGGAGGGCAAGATAACTAATGGGGAACAGTGGCTTGATAGCCCACTGCAAAGTATTTGTACATAATGCCATTAAAATGAGGTTCTGTGCTTACACTAGATGATCTGTTCCCTTTCTCCATGCTGATTGCTCTTCACCTGCTGTCCACACAATTCCAGTCTACAATATTTAGCCCATCCATACCAATGGATTTGGTACTGAAAGTGGGTAAAATGTTTGAAGCTTTAAAAATATGAACCATTTGTTCACTAAATGTGAGACCAGTCATAAATCTGGTAACTCGTTTAAAGGAATGTGATTTGTGAGAGGAATAACACCTATGACATAGAATGTTTTAAAACATAATTGCCCAATTCCTGCTAATTTTACTTCATCCATAACTGGAAGATGGAGAAACAAACTGCTACCACAATTTTTTCAAAGTATGTATTGTCTGCTTTCCAGCTTCAATACCTAAATCAGAAAAGACCTCCCTAAAATCTCCCTAGACTTATCCTAACTAAAGCATAGGCATCTAATCCTTGCACTTTGACTGGTCACTCGGGTATCTGGCTGAAAGCTCCCTCCATCATCTGCCTTCTCCATTTCCTCGGGAATTTTATTTTGTTCATTGTTTAACATTTGTATTGCAGTATGTGTTGTACAAACATCATAAATGACAATCCCTGGCCCAAAATTACTTACAGCCTAAAAGACAAGACATAACAGGTGGGTGAAACGAAGAAGTGGGCAAGGATTGGGAGGGAGAGATGGTGTCACAAAGAAATATAATAGAACACGCCAGTTCTTAGCTGATCAGTAGTAATGATCACAGCTTACCACTTCCCTAGCTAATCTCAGGTTCTACTTTACAGTACACCTTACAGAAGAGGTGAGTTTTCAGGAGCATATGGCAGTAGCTTTACAGATTCTGACTGGAAGTTTTCCCTACTCATAAGTGGTGGCAAAAGAGAAAGCACAAAAGTGCTTGTTGGAGAAGCAGAGAATTGGGAAATTGAGGCTAGCATTATTGGCAGAGCACAGGTCGGAGTCAACCTTGTGATAAGCTAGGTAGGTTGAGGCCTGAACAGTGGAGAGCTTTGTGAGGACAAGGAGAGCTAATGGAAGTACTTAAAGAGGGTATTGACATAGTCAGAATGAACCAAGAAGCTGATCTTAGAAGCAGTGATTCGAGTGGATTTGAGAAAGGCAAGCTTGCAGGCATTGAGGCCAGAAAGGAGGAGATTACAGTAGTCAAGGAGCATGATGATCTGTGTTGGAGAAGAGTTTTGGCAGAGAGGAGAGAGAAGAATGGTTGGATTCTTGGAAGAGATGTGCATCAAGAAGGGTCCAGATTTATATGCACCCTGGTCTGAAAATCCATGAGGAGATCCAGAAAGACATAGATTTTAGTTTGGATGGAGACAAGTCCAGAGTGGAGAGGCAAATTTGTGAGTCAGCAGCATAAAGATGGTATTCAAAATCATGTTTGCAGATTAAATTGCACCCAGAGACAGGGTATAGAGGGAGAAGTGGAAGGGGCCAAGGTAGCAGCCTTCAGTGACCCCCATGAAGAAGATGACCCACCAAGAAGGACACTGAAGGAGATATCCAAGAGGTCAGAGAAAAACCAGGAGAGGACAGAGTCACAGAAACCTAGCGATAACAGGATTTCAAAAGGTCGGCATTGTCAAAGGCAGCTGATAAGTCAAGGAGGATGAGGGTGGAGTAGCTGCCTTCATACTTGGCCAAGGAGAGGTCATTAGAGAGCTTGATGAGTGCCATTTCAGTGGACTGTAGGGGGTGGAAGCCAGACTGAAAGGCACCTAGAATGGACTTGTAGAAGAGGAATTTCAGACAGCCATTGAAGATAGCACACTCAGTGGGTTTGGAGATGAAGGGACATGGGGTGATATATTTGAAGGGGAAGTGGAATCAAGTCTGGGCTCTTTTTATAGAGAGACCAAAACATATCTATATTGTATGTGGAAGGAAACTGAGGAGAGTAAGAGGTTGAGGAGAAGAGTGAGGACTGGTTTGAGGGTGATTTTGACTCTCTGCTTCCAACCCATTGTGTTTTCATTGCAACTGCTGACAGCCACGTTCCTTTGTAATGAGTGTCACTGTTTCAGAGTAACTACATCTGTTCCCCTTCCATGGTTTACTCCAGGAGTGCCCAGTCAGGTCTCAGGTCTCCAGCAATCCCGTCTCTGAGCAAGGACCTTATCCCACTCCCTTCTGACTGGGAGTTTTAAGGCTGCACAGCCCCCTGCCATACACAGTGATATCCCCAGTAAGCCAGTCTGCCTAATGGCATTTGCTTTCTCTCCGAAGGCTATGAACAGTGCACTGCCAGCAGTTACAGAGAAAACATAATAAAAACAATACACAGATTTAAACATACACTAAACATACCAGGAGTCACCAACCTGTTTGATGGGGCCCTAGTAGGCCATAGTCTTTTGCAAGGGTTTGGTCCCCCTTGGACAGAAGGTCCTGTTCATTTGCTGTATCAGACAGAAGGTCCCAAGTGAGTTTAAATGCAGTCAAAAGCCCATTCTTTGTCTGTTGGTCTCTGGAAAATCCAGTTTAAAGTAGTATATTCAAGCCTCCCCAGAGGTGGTACCTATCTAGAGATGTTTACAACCCAGGTGACTCACCTTACTCCCCCCCCCCCCCACACACACACACTGATTTTGGTTTCTGCAGGAGTTGTGGTAATCCTCTGCCCTGGAGTTGCATACAATCCTTGGTCCATAGCGATACATGGACTTAATACAATATGGCCCCAAAGATTCTGCAGTATCTGTCACAATGAGGATGTGTACCAAACCTAATACGACAGCCAAGTTTTCCACTGACAATGCATAGTATTTCCTAACTGAGTTCAAATTGTGCCTATCACTAGCTGCCTCTAGATACAGGGACATAAATATAAAACACATGCATTAACCCAAAGTAAAGTGACACAGTCTCAGCAATAGAATATCAGAGAACTTACCAAACGGCAAGAGAAATCCAGTCTCTTTTAGTCCATCTTATAAGACAAAAGCCTGAGAAAATAGACAGGCTTTGCAAAGTGTCCAGAAGCTCAACAGACTAGAGTGCCTTTGATCCACTGGAAAAAGCAAGTTTCAGAATCAGGGACGTTTCACTGAGAACTCTAAGTACTCAGCCTCCAGACATATCAATTTAGAGACCATCAGCAAGTGTCTCAACAAAAAGAAAAAAGGATTGGAGACCTAAATTTTATGGGTCATTACAGAATGATAATCAACCCCTTGAGTTGCACGTGGAAATAATACCCCCTCCTCACCATATAATTATGTTGTGAAAATAAATCAATGTTCGTGAAACACCCAGATATTAGAGTGATAAGAACCATATAAAAGCCCATGAGGAAATTAATAATGTTGTCTTCTGAGCGCAATTTGAATAGTGTGCAGTAAATCAGACCTGGGGCTGCATGTTGAACAACCAGGAGAAAACAAAATATTGAATGGATTATCATTAAGTGAACACCAGCCTTTCTGTGCACTAAAAGAGGCAGGGTCCTGTGGGAAAAATAGTGTATGATCATGTAATTAGAGCCTGTATAGAATTATAGAACTGGAACTAGAACTGGAATCTCCATCTCTGGAGATATTTAAGAATAGATTAGATAAATGTCTATCAGGGATGGTCTAGACAGTATTTGGTCCTGTCATGAGGGCAGGGGACTGGACTCGATGACCTCTCGAGGTCCCTTCCAGTCCTAGCGTCTATGAATCTATGAAGGGACCTCAAGAGGTCATAGAGTCCAGTCCTCTGCACTCCAGGCAGGACTAAGTATTATCTAGACCATCCCCGACAGGTGTTTGTCCAACCTGCTCTTAAAAGTCTCCAATAATGGAGATTCCACCACCTCCCTGGGCAATTTATTCCAGTGCTTAACCATTCTGACAGTTAGGAAGTTTTTCCTAATATCCAACCTAAACCTCCCTTGCTGCAATTTAAGCCCATTGTTTCTTGTTCTATACTCAGAGATTAAGAAACACAATTTTTCTCCCTTCTCCTTGTTAACAACCTTTTATGTACTTGAAAACTGTTATCAGATCCCCTCTCAGTCTTCTCTTCTCCAGACTAAACAAACCCAATTTTTTCAATCTTCCCTCATAGGTCATGTTTTCTAGACCTTTAATCATTTTTCTTGCTCTTCTCTGGGCTTTCTCCAATTTGTCCGCATCTTTCCTGAAATGTGGCAAGTGTGTCATCCCTTTCCTTTCCTTTTGAAAAGGGATACCTTTCCTTAAGATTCAGGTGCAGTTTACAACTTATGACTTAATCATCAGTGGCTATTAACTTTAGATAACCTTGCTCTGGTATATTTTTTTAGTGTGTAATATGTCAGTTAACTTCTCAGTAATTTATCCATTCACACCTTTTTTACCTAATATCAATTTTATAGTGGAAGGATATGCACCATCTTAACACTGAATTACTTTGTACATCAGGCATACACTGGTAAATAAGTCATGAGTATAAAACTTAGGTAAAAATGTTAAAAGTCCTTTCATTTTCCCACTGAAACAAGTAAATACTACTATTATTCCTGGATATCAAAATGCATATAGTATTCCATAAATCAGGAGAATATTTACATTTGCACAGATAAGAACTCAAGGAGTTACCTAACTCTGCACTTTATGCTTATTCATTACAATATATTTACAAGATTACCTCTTATTTCATAAATACAGTACAATATAGAATATTTCTACATTAAATACAAAGGCATCATCTTGTAATTATTTTCAATTGTTATACTTTACATTAATTTTAGTGCCATAACAGTCAGTATGTCTTTATTGACATAGAATAAAATTTTCAAAAGCACCTAAATGCTTTTCTTTTCTCCTAAATTATTTAGGAGCCAATGTCCCATTTAAAATCATTGGATTTTGCTTCTTAAATAACTTAGGCATTTTTAAAAATTCTACTCAGACTTTTTTCTGTAATAAGTTCTTTTCTCCCTTAGGTATATATTTTAATGATTTTTGTCTTCCCCTGTGTATTCTACATTTTCTTTTCAACCACCAGTAAAATCTTCCTTTGGTGCAATTCAGAGCATGAGCAAGTTAATGACAAAGCTAAAATATCTGTTACTGTAGATTATCTGTATATGCTAGCAAATGTTAACCGTTCCTCTATTTTATAATTAATATATTGCTGTTTGTGTAAGAACAATATCCAGTGTAATTAATATACTGTTGCAAGATGCTATACATGTGTGCCTAATATGAATAATCATACACTGAAACATTATAAAGTTTTAAATATATTCAAATATATTAAATTTTAAAGTATATTAACACCATATTATAATGTCTACACATCAGCGAGAAAAGGTTAGAGTTTTTATTTTTTAAGAAGAAACGTATTTTTAAAAGGAGCTTTGCTCTTCCAGGTCTTTCAACAAAGTGGCAATAATATGGAATGATTTGACTAGACAACATTGTTTCACACACCTTAGGAAGCCCACAGGAGGGAATCCTGCTCTGGGACTCAGGAGCTACGCAGCTGAGGAAGGTGGAAAGCACCTTTCCCAGCTGCATAACTCCTAAGGTCCATCAGAGTGGGCCTCTCTCCAGCAAAACTTACAAAGTGCACATCAGCTAATCCTAGCCCCTTCAAACTTTCAAGAAACTCTTTGGGGAAGGAAGCCTCTTTTTGTTATATGTTTGTACAATGCCTAGCACAGTGGGGCAGGGACCTCTAAGTGCTACCGCAATACAGATGATAAATAATAATTAGCTGTTAGCCATGTATGTAAACACAGCACAAACTTTCACTCATCCTTAGCTATATGCAGTACAGACAAAAAATATTGTACACAATGTACTGTGCATACATACTGTGTTAGTTTCACAAGGTCATAACTTGGTAAAATCAAAATTACTTAAAACATTAAAAAGCACATCTTCTCAAAGATGGAGGGAAGGAAGGGTTTTTTTTCATTCTACTTGAACTCAACATTTGCTGAATAATTTCTTCTCAATCAAGTTTTCCAAAAAATTCAGCTTTGGGCAGAGATTAAGCCTAGGAAATTTCTATGTGAAAATTAAAAATTTCAGAAAAAGTTCTCAGCAACTGAAATCAGGACCTTAGTTTGGAACAGAAATGCAACCTTGATTGTAGTGGTCACTGCTATTCCTTCTATAATGTAATTTTAGTGTCTATCCTCCTGAGATTTCCTGAAGAAAGGTGGTTCAGAGAGGGGTGGCAAGGAAGACTAAGTGCAAAGACAAATTCTCATAGGAAGAGACTTTAAATTTTTAACTGTTAACTTTAAAAAGGAGGCAAAAAGAGAGGGGACATGATAATATATATGTAAAAGATAATGAATGGTATAGAGAAAGCAGAACAGAAGAACAAGGGGATACTCAATAAAACTGAAAGGTAGCAAATTCAAAACTGATAAAAGGAAATACTTTTTCAATCAGTATATAATTAGACTGTGGAACTCATTGCCACATGATGTAATGAAGTCAAGAATTTACTAGGATTCAAAGAGCATTTGTATCATTGTATCAGAGTTATAATAGTTAATGCAAAAAGGAATTTGGAAGCAAAAAAATCTCATGCTTCAGTACTTAAACCAGTCGCTAACCAGTGAAGATTAGAATAAGACCTTCATGCAGAGCAAATTAACCCACAGCTGTCTACTATAGGATTTTTTGCATCTTCTTCTGAAGCATCTGGTGCTGGTAATTGTTAGAGACAAGATTCTGGACTGAATGGCCCATGGGTCTGATCCATTATGGCAATTCTTATGTTTCTGTATTATAGAGCACTATACTTGTTGTAGTAGGTTAGCACAATAGGGATAAAGATAAGGGAATTGTTACAATCTAATTGTATTTGCTTTTTAGGTTTTTCAGAATGGTAACATATATTAATGTGTTTTGGTGTGTTTCCTTTATTTTTAGTGACTGTATTGTTTACACTGACATTGACTTTCATATAAAATGTGTTATACTCAGTAACAAAATCTCATGTTGATATGTCATCAACTGTACAAGATTTAGAAAACTTACCATAAACACAAGTGAATCACAATTGAATGATATTGTTATTGTCAAAAGGCTTCTATGGGAATTCTTACTTTTACTTATCTAAAGCCTGTTGGAGTAGATGTAAACCATTCTCTGAATTATGTCTCTTAAAGGCCTTTAATAAATCTGATGTTACTAAGCAACTGCAAGTGTTGTATGTTAGTGTCACAGTAACAGGGCTAACTGCATCTCTGTCCCCTTCCTGGTTTCTCTGAGCACACATCCTCATGTGTTTGGCCTCATGCTTTTATATCTCTTCTGGCAGAATTTTGCAAATCTCCCACTCTTAGGCCTGGTCTATACTGGGAGGCGGAGGGAAATCGATCTAAGTTACGCAACTTCAGCTACGTGAATAACGTAGCTGAAGTCGACATACTTAGATCTACTTACCACGGTGTCTTCACTACAGTGGGTTGACTGCTGCCATTCCCCCGTCGACTCTGCCTGCGCCTCTCGCGGAGCTGGAGTACGGGAGTCGAGGGAAGAGCGCTCGGGGATCGATTTATCGTGTTTAGACTAGACGCAATAAATTGATCCCTACTGGCTCGATCTCTGCCTGCTGATCCGGTCGGTAGTGAAGACATACCCTTATATAGGGCCCTGTACTGCAGTACCCTGTATATCCACTAACTTTACCGTGCAGGTCTGTCTGCATTCAAGCACCTGCAGTTCTTTCTTTTGAGAACTATGATCCGTGGTACATAATGACCAAACAGCCTCCTTAAAAACCAAAGCTTTGCTTATTTTGTTGTAAGAACAAAGCTTTTTGAGAAAAAGGATTTTGAAGCAACAAGCAGTCTAAGCAATTGTCTATATTAGCTAGAATCCTGCCATCCCGTGATGGAGACATGAGCAGGCCTAGCTTCTCCTGATACCCCCTGTGTTTGTGGGCTTTGAACCTTCAGGTCAAAATCAGTCCTCAGCAGGAGACAGAGGCAAACTCATCAGAGCTAATAGTTCTAGCATTGTCCCTTAACCACTGTTAAGTGTTTACTAAGGTGGCTATCTTAAGCCATTCTTTTCCTTCCTGCCTGTATTCCCATACAGCCCTCTAATAAATTAACCCAATAGATTCATACAGCAAACATCCCAATAATCAGGCTAATGTACAATATTCATAAATTATCTAAAAGCAGCTCCACATCTGTCACAGTTAGATCCTGTTCAAGTATATCGACTAGGGCCATAGCTTATTAAGTTGCAAAAATATCTTTGATTTGAAGTTAACTGGAGCTGCAGGTGTTCAGCACTTCTGAAAATTCGACCAATTTTATTTAGGAATGTAATTATGGATGTAGGACCGCAGCGTCAGTCACTCAGGTTTGAAAATGTTGGCCATAATTCTTATGAAAATCACCTAGTCAGGCTTGAACACATATTCATAACCGGTATCTGATTCTGAGTGGGTGCAAACAATACAGGTTATAGGTTTCATATAAAATCAGATGCCTACGTTTGATCATACTTCCATAATTAATTGCACCCAGAGTTGATTAAAAGTGAAAAATTAGAGGCAGTGCTCAGGTTCTTTGATCCTAAACACTAAGATCTTGATAGTGACATTCCCCTGTGCAAGAGTTGAACACACTTGTAGTCCTAGCATTACTAGGTTGATTTAGATTGGACTTTTTTAAAATTCTCCCTTCATTGTTCTAGTACGGGAATAACTCCACCAGTGATAGCAGCTCTGGAAAACAAGACCCTGTATTTTTGACTCAGTGTCTATCCCTGTTCAGAACAGATCTAGATTATGTAGTAGTAAAAATACCAGTAGCCAGCCCACACTAGCATTCCCACTGTTAGCACCAGAGGGGTCACACATCAGTGATACAGATATGGTGGGAAATTTTACAGCAAATCTTGAGTGTAGACAGCTTTCTATAGACTAGAGCCTCAGATGGGGAGAGTCCATAGCTCTGTGCAAATGGGAGTGAATGCTCTGTTGCAAAAGGTATTGTGCCTGTTTGAAGCACAATGCCCCAGAGGTCCCAATGGGAAGTCATAACACTGCATTGTCCACACTGCAGTGTGTGGCTTACAGTCACAACTAAATCCCTAAACAGTGTCCATGTGTGTTTAAAACAAATGTATAAACTATCTTGCATCATAAACATTTACTGTTACTTTCAGATAGCATTACCATCATCTTTACATCTAATTCTCAAAAGTAACCATCATGTGTGAATAAATCTAAAGAACCTGGTATTTAAATGATTGGGCTATTTTTTGTTTTGTCACTCCTACTCAATTTCCTCTTCTTTCTGTGTCACTATTTCTTTCCAACCTGAGTGGTTTTTTTTCTTTCCTCAGAAGTTGAAAATATGCAGAATTATTTTCATATCAATTTTACAAGGCTGAGTAGAATTGAGCCATATCACAACCATTTAACTTTCAAGCTTTCTTTACATGATCTCATTTATGATGTGAAGTCAGCCAAGAAAGTTGAAGTGTACTCTGTTAGATTTTAACTTAACTTTTTAACTCAATTTTTTTCAGGCCTGACTGAACTCACTGACAGTCCAGTTTCCCTGGAGCTAGAGCGTTGCAAGTCTCCCACTTCAGGTAAAGGTGATTGGCATCTCTTCCTGCTATCTATATGAGCCATTCATGTCATGCATCTCTGTGTTTCATTAATCCCTAGGAAGTGAAGTACATAGTCATTTACATTTATAAACAGCAGATTTTGTTTAAGAGGGGAGAGCTTGCTACATATCAAGGCATGATGCTAAGACAGTACATTTAAATTAAAAGGTAAATTGAGAATGGTGTATGGGTAGGGGAAAGACGGATGAAATCATTTGAACTGACAGTTTCTTGAAGCACAATATTCCTGTATTTCACATTGACTCTCTCAATTTTTTTGTTAGAGAATAATTCTTCAGATCATTAGAGAAGGCTTTCTAACTGGTCTTTTTAAGTGATGTTTTCAAAATAGGGTGACTCTGTGTTTTTTTTTTATTATATAATCATTTGAAATGTTGACAGAACAAGGAGCAATGGTCTCAAGTTGCAGTGGGGGAGGTTTAGGTTGGATATTAGGAAAAACTTTTTCACTAGGAGGGTGGTGAAGCACTGGAATGGGTTACCTAGGGAGGTGGTGGAATCTTCTTCCTTAGAGGTTTTTAAGGTCAGGCTTGACAAAGCCCTGGCCGGGATGATTTAGTGGGGATTGGTCCTGCTTTGAGCAGGGGGTTGGACTAGATGACCTCTTGAGGTCCCTTCCAACCCTTTCTATGAATCTTTGATGTGTAGATGGTAAATGTTAACTCTTGGAAGTAGCTAATGTCTAAAGAGCGTCTAGAATTTTGTTATGGAAACATAATATCAAAGAAAGCTCAATCACACCAGCCTCCATCTCTGCAAACCACGGGTTGTCTACCAATTTGCTCCTGAGGGTAAAATCCTGGCCTCATAGAAATTAGTGGCAAAACTGGCCCGGGAGTGGAAGTGTCACAGTTCAGCTCAATTTCCCCTCAGTGGTTCATCAAGGGCACTCACTTTCAGCTTCCTGCTCCCCAGCCATTGCCTTTCCGGGTGGAGTCCCGCATCGCTCTCACTTTTGACTGGGGTATTTCCAGGCTGCTCCATTTCCTGCTTTCCATGTGTCTTTCCCAGCATATACATGTTGCCTAATAACACCTGCTTGCTTGCTTTCAGAGACAATTAGCAGGTGCAACTGGTACAGTTATAAATACCACACAGTTCTTTCTATACAAGCCTATTTTAGTCTTAAGGTAAAAGCATTACAGAGAAAACGGTAAAAACAAGAAAAGGACCTACTCGCATGCTAATAAGTTTACCAGAGTTAACCCCAATCCTAACATGGATTCTAGCAGGCTCAGTCCTTCCGACCCTACCCTAAGGATTGGGGACCTCCCTGGACCAGGGCTGCTGGCCTTGAACCAGTTTAAAACCAGGCTATTTATCCAAAACCTCGTTCTATGTCTGAGAGTCCCTAGAGAATCCAGTTTGAACTGGTATATACATACCTTTCCAAGGGGGTGGCTTCTCTGGAGATGTTACAACCTGTGTGAATTTGCCTAACCACGCCCTGCTTTTCTCCTGTTTATCCTTCCCATGGAAATATGAAAAATTCCGCAGTATCATATACACAATTGCATTTTTAATTCAGTGAACTCCAAAGACATTGAAACTAATTCCATAAGGTTTAACTTAATTCATTAAAATTCATTCAGGATATTGCTGTAAATTGTCAGTCTGTCAAGCAAGTTCAGCTCTTTCCCTAGGAACTTCCTTTGTAATTGTGAAGTCAGTGTTGATCTGTCCCAGCATGGGCTCACTGTCTTAAAGGAGCATTGCCTAGCACTGTCTTCTAGTAGCTGGTCCTTTATATTTGGTGGAGAGAAGCAGCTACAGCCCTAAGGTGGCCATTTTGCCTCTGGTGCTGCAAACAGCAACTCCTTTCCATCCATTTGGTAAGTATTTTTAGCTACTATCCTATTTTCCCTTTCTCTTATTCATGAGGAGGTAAACATCCACAAACATACTCTTCAAATCTTCAGCCTTTGGCTCCCATATTTTATTAAACTTTAAAGGGACATGGTCACTCCAAATCTGGCCCGGCAATTAGTATGTTACAAAACCTAAGACCAATATAAATGTTTCAATGACATTTTAAAAACTGCAACAAAATTAGTTACTTTTAAAAAAGAAACAGTCTCTGTAGTATTTTTAGCCTAAACTTTGCAGATCTGAAAACATGAAAGTGAAACTGGATAGAACAGTATTGCCAGCCCCAAGAATTCAAAATCATGAGTTAGGCCCCAAAAATTAGTGAAATTGGCTTAAAAATAACAAATTTGGGATTCTTTTTATTTATCTTCTGGTTTTTGAGCCAGTGGGGTCTGCATTTTCAAACTTTTTCTCTGAGGGCTAGAAATTTACTTTCTCTTTTCAATATAAGCTGAGATTCTCACGTAGGCCCCAACTTTGCAAATCCTTATGCATGTGCTTAACTCTTGTAGGGGTGAGGTGCCATTGGGCCTACTCGTGGTAGTAAAGTTAAGTGCATATTTTTCTGATACTGTCCGAAACTATCTGCTTTAGATCAGTTGATTTCCAGTTATTTTGCACTGGAGCTTACATTTGTTCTGCTGTTTGTCTTTTTGGGAAGCAGTCGTCAGGGTAAACCATGACTGTTTTATGTGTGTTACCTATCTTAGTTCTTCTAAGCACACCAATATTTATTGTATTTATGTCTTTGAAATGTAAAACTTAGGGCTTGTCTTCACTACCCGCCTGGATCGGCGGGTAGAAATCGATCTCTCGGGAATCGAATGATCGCGTCTCATCGGGACGCAACAATCGATCCCAGAATCGACGCGTGTACTCACCAACCCAGGTAGGAATAAGCGCCATCGACAGGGGAGCTGTGGCGGTCGATTTGCGCCGTCCTCACAGCGGAGTAAGTCGGATCGGATACGTCAAATTCAGCTATGCTATTCATGTAGCTGAATTTGCGTATCTTAAATCGATCTCCCCCCCCCAGTGTAGACCTAGCCTAAGTCACCAGCTGAAATTTTATTGGCAGTGGCTGTCATTCAAAAATACCTCTGGTTTAAAATAAAATGTTTTTTTCATATGAGCCTATTTAATATGTCAGAAAGGGTAATGGATTTGCAAAATGCAAAGATGGTTGTGCTTCAGCATATTAGCTGCAATAGGGGGCAAGTCCGGGGCCCCTCACAATTGGAGTAACTAAACTATGAAAATAGGATTTCCAGGATACTTATGAGTGGAAAGCCGCAAGAACCACTGAGTAGCTTAATGTAGCCTCAGGGCTTCAGTAACCCTTGTAGCTATTGGTCCTTGCTTTTCTTGAAGAGATGACTGGTGAATCTGCATTGTTATGGATTCACTAGCCACAATCCTGCTAATCCCTTTGATCCCCAAAGTGTTCATTTGACGTGGCACACAAGGAACCCATGGAACTAGGCTCCATAGCGGTCTCTGCACAGTCCTCTGATGTCCACCCTCCCTACTTGTGCAAGCAAACCACCATCCACTCCACAGAAGAGACAGTAGGACTTGGTCCTCCGCAAATATATCAGAATCAGAAAATAGATTTGGAGGGCCAGAGTCACTTTCACTGATGCAAGAGAGTGCAAATTTCTCTCCTTGGGCACACTGGGCAACGCCCTGTTTCACCTCCAGAACAGAGCATTGTGGCTGGATTCTGTCAGGAATCCAGGGACCTTTCAGTTGCAGTCAGGCCTCCATAAGAACTCTACATATGGGGGCTGCTTGGATAAATCATCACATATCCTGCCCTGCCCTGCCCTGCCCCGCCCCACTCCTGGTTTGATCCTATCCAGTGCTTTGGCTGCATTGGCTAACTCCAGGTTCCCCTGAAAAATGGTATTTGCAGCATCAAACCCTGTTCCTTGTGGATTTTGTACTTCTGCCCTTGGTACCGATAGTGTAAGATCAGGCCTATTAAATATTTAATCCAGGAACACTCAAGAATTCCATACAATTATCTGTTTATACCCCTATTTTTCCACCACCATTTGTCATTTGAGTTGAGTCACTGATGACTCTACTTGTAGAGCCCATGCTGTGAATATTAGAACCCTGAGTTAATGATGCAGCTCTGATGGAATACTTATTTTAAACACGATGACAGTGTCCTAGTTACAGTACAAATCCAACCTGTTCCAGCAGGCAATCATTTAAACCTCTTACCAGGGGTTATCTTTTTACTTAGCCCTGTTGTATGATTTTAGAGGCCACGGGGATGCAGTGAATAAAACTGGAAAATCAAAAGGCCATCCTGAATCCCCTTTGGACTTAGAACATGGAATTACATGGCTTGAGGGAAAGATTTCTCAAACTCAGTATGCCACATACTGTCTTTTGAGTAAGGGAAAACAATTCCAGCCCACACTTTGATGGGGTTTGGCAGGAGACATGGAGAACAGTCTTTTTGCTGGTATGCCCGTGGAATTTGATTAGCATTTAAATGCTAGTGTTGGATTCATGATACCATAGATATATGGGAAATGAACTTTAACAAAACAATTTGGAAAATTCTATTTGTATGTGGATACCTGGGCTGTGGCAGATTGCACAAAAAGTTTTCTTTTAATGGAAACATAAATTAGGAAAAATTGCAGAATGTAAACAGTTCTCTTTTTAAATGTGTCTCTCATGATGACAGTATGGTTTACCATACAGTGACATTTGATTGATTTATTGCCTGTTTAAAAATCTCAGACAGTGGAAAGAAATATGTTGATTGATGTTTTGAGCTCACTCTTTGTGGGTGTTATTATGATGCCTTATTTTAACTCAGGAGTGCAAGATTGAATGAAGAAAGCCAAATTACATTTTTATTTATCATCTGTGATTTGGAGTTCAAAAGTTAAGTCTGTATACTACCTTCAGTCTACCATTGGAACTGTGAGTGCTCAGTATCACTGTGAAAAAACAGGCCATAAACTCTGAGGCTTCACATGAAACTTTTATGCCATGAATAAAGTAAACAGGGCTCTACAAAAGCCCATACATAACACATTTTAGGATCAGTGCCTTATTTAGTAAACTTACTGTTTTTCACCATACCTCATTAAGGAAAATTGATTCAGGAACTTTTAGGAACAGATATTTCTGTCCCTTGTTTATTTGGCTATTTGTACACTAAGTTATAGCAATTAGACATGCAATTGAGAGCACATACTGTGAGCACAAAAAATCTGTCCTTTACGTATAGGCTTAGAAGGATTAGATTTTTATTGGTAATGTTGGTAAACATCAATTTCACTGTGTACACACACACACACTGACAAAAAACTTTTCAGTATATAATTGAAATTTACAGATAGGCAAAGTAAGAAAAATGCTGCTTGAGAACTTAGAGTTCGATTTAAGGATATTTACTTTGTATGTTTTGACATGTGATGTTGACAATTTGTGTTTCAATGGTTATAAAATTTTAACATTTTGAATCTCAGTATCTACGGTAATTAAATAATTATTGTCTGACATGTATATTCTGAATCCCATAATTTTCCACCAAGGTAAACATTTAAATCAATAAAAATCAAATAAAATGCTTAAGAGTAAGCATCAATATTATCCATCAAACTTACAATAAATTAAAAATCAAATTCTGCCAGACCTATTTAAGTGTCATCATTAGGTGTGTGACGGAGCAGAGAAACTGGTGCCTTGCACAGCAGAAATTAAAGAAAATCTGTGGGTTCAGCTAGCCCCACCCCACTATACCTGCAGCCAATGCCAGCCTGGGATTTGGCTCAAATTAAAAATAAAACTCTTGTGGCAGAGACCAAGCAAGGAAACTATCAGAGCAAATATAGGTAAATATAGCTCTGATTTGAACATAGAAAAGAGTGGCATGCATTTCTGAAAACAAAAATGAATTATGAAATTAAAATAAAAGTCCTGCATTGGAAAAACAATCTTCTAAGTACTCAATAAATGACTTCCTAAGGCATTTTGTCCAAATCCAGAATCCCTTTGACTCCTATAAGGCATGCTACATTTGAATTCCTCTGTGGTGCTCATGGCTTAAAATGTTGTTTGTGTTGAAGTGATATTGAAGGAAAAGTTTCTGAACAGAAGCAAAATGAGAGATTCTTAATTGCAACATTTTTCAGGTACTCTCTCATTAAAGTACACATAATTAAGTTTTCAGCAAATGAAATAAACTCAATATAGTGTTTTGATGTCTAGAAAATACTAAATTTTATCTTAAAGCTAATGTATTTCATTTCTATGCAATCTGTCCCCTCATCTATAATATATACTGTAATGTGTGCTGCCTCCATCATATATGCAATAAGCCCTCTCCTTTACAATTGATGTCTTAAGGTATGATGTCATCAGAACCCATTGACTCAGTAGCACCCTTATTAAATTGATTTCCAGTTATTAAAATACTTTTATGCAGTGCTACATCACCAGCCTTTGCAATATTTGCCTTAATCTCATTTGCTTTTTTGGTATGCCAGTCATGGTAAGGTAAGATATTGCAATACACAGCAAAGACTTTGTAAAGGACCATTCACTTCTCTGCAGCTGGAATACTGGCTTTTCCAGTGCTTCTGTCTTCAGATTAATTTATTTTGCTGAATGATGCTAGGCAAACACCATTTCTGAACACATTTGAACACCATTTCAGCCTTTCTACGCTGATACAAAATGTGCAACATGATTTTAAGCGGAAGATGGCATGTTGTTCTCCCTCGTTCCTTTTTCTTTCTTAATTATTAACAACTGCCTTTCTCCTTTTTCTGTTGTTTCAGTTAAAGGATCAAGAAAATTAAGTCTGCCAACAGATCTTAAGACTGATCTTGGTACGGTAGGCGAAAGCCGACAGTTTTAAGTTTCCTTACATTCATTTGGCAAAACATTTTTACCAACTGATCCATAAGGTAGCACGATAACCTTTGAAGGCTTTGTTTGAAAAGGCTTTCTTAAAAACCACCTATTAACCCATACAGTTCTGTTGGCAGCATTCAGCATTTTGCTTGTTTAACACTCATTTTTCATGTGATTACATTTTGCAAATCATTGCACACTTGAGTGTGTAATTTTTTATAATGAAATGACTTCAGACTTTTGGAAAAATTTGAACCATTCTGATTGGTTGTCAGCAATGCTTATCTGTGTCTGTAACAGTGCATGCAGTAGTGTATTTTCCTAATTGTATATATACATTCCATTACATAACAGTGATGAGACACTTAGGCTTACGTATTTTATAGTGTCTGTTGCTCTTCTCAGCTGTCAGGTCAGGTTTTGGCCATTTGTGTCTCAGAACACCACTTGAAACTATAATAAGCTCTTAAATGCACTGCTTGTTGTGTCTTATTCTTCAATTATCTTCTTTAATTATTTTAGGGAAGTGGAACAGTAAATGAGGGCAAAACTTGAGCCCAGGGAGCCTAAAACCAACATTTAAAAGAGGGCAGATAAACTGAAAATAATTGGGTCAGATCATGCCATCTTAGACACATATATAGGGCCTTACCAAATTCACCGCCATGAAAAACGCGCCATGGACCGTGAAATCTCGTCTCCTCCCATGAAATCTGGTCATTTGTGTGCTTTTACCCTATACTATACAGGTTTCATGGGGGAGACCAGTGTTTCTCAAATTGGGGGTCCTTCCCAACAGGGAGTTGAAGGGGGGGTGTCACAATGTTATTTTAGTGGGGCTTGCGGTATTGCCACCATTACTTCTGCCCTGCCTTCAGAGCTGGGCAGCCAGAGAGCAGCAGCTGTTGGCCAGGCACCCAGCTCTGAAGGCAGTATGACGCCAGCAGCAGTGCAGAAGTAAGGGTGGCAATATCATACCATACCACCCTTACTTCTGCGCTGCTGCCTTCAGATTGGACGGCCAGAAAGTGGCAGCTGCTGACTGAAGTCCCAGCTCTGCAGGCGGCAGCACAGAAGTAAGGGTGGCAATACCATACCATGCCATTCTTACTTCTGCGCTGCTGCTGGCAGCGGCTCTGCCTTCAGAGTTGGTCTCCTGGCCAGCAGCCGCTGCTCTCCAGCTGCCTAGTTCTGAAGGCAGCGCTGCCGCCAGCAGCAGCTCAGAAATAAGGGCAGCAGTACTGCAACCCCCCACACCCTTACAATAACCTTGCAACACCCCACACACACACAACTCCTTTTTGGGTCAGGACCCCTACAATTACAACACCATGACATTTCAGATTGAAATAGCTGAAATCATGAAATTTTTAAAATCCTATGATTGTGAAATTAACCAAAATGTACAATGAATTTGGTAGGGCCCTACACATATATGAAGGGAGCCCTCAGGCATAGATGTCCCTCTTCCATGCTTACGGTGGGCTTAGCATGGCACCATCCCCTTGCCTCTCTCCCTCTTCTGGGGTTTGTTCTGGGGAATGGGAGGAGTCAGGATGAATCAAGTTTATTTGGTCTACAAGGCTCACACAAAGGATTTTTACAAGAAATGTCTTCTATCATAAAGACTCTTAGTCATGTGGAGTCTATTTTGCTCTCAAATTGTAGTAGTGATATCTATATATATATTTTTTAAAAAAAAGTAAAGAAGAGTGACTCTAGCAATTGCTTTCCTGTAACACTAACTTCTGACCCTAGTAAAATAATGTTGATGTCACTTGATAGTTGTTGTCAGTGGCTACTGGTGTGGTGCTCTGCTTCTTGTTCGATGATAACAGATGGCTGCGTGCGTGTTCCCTTTGTGTGCTGCCCCAGCTCTGCGCAGATAGCTGACACAGCAGACCCCGAGAGAACCCCCAAAGACCACAGACTCTAGTAAGGTACGAAGGAACCTGAACCAGGTTTATTGTCAAACGAAGCACAGTAATAGTTTCCCGTAGACTCTACAAGCCATACTACGAATTTGTGCCCCCTGGCAATGGACCGACTCAGTCAGTGATGGGACTTTCCACTGCCCCCTAGGCCAGACAAAGATGCGCACTCCGGGACCTACTTTTATACAGTTACATGACAGATTACTCATCCCTACTGACGTATTGAGGTACAGCCTCTTGGCTCATTAGGGTGCTGTCTCCCCCTTTGATCATGTTGTTTCAGACAAACAGACCTATCCATCATGCTGTACTTTCGACCCTGTCTTCAAGATACACCTGCCTGTTCCTTGTTATGTCTATGGAGTGTCCTTGTATTGGACTGTCCAGGTGCCATCTTGGCACAAGTTCCTCTTATTAGCACTTATATGTTAAGCACCTGCTTCTAACAACCTTCTTCTCGCCAACTTCTGTGAGCGGGGCCTGTCTCTGGCTCACAGCCCAGCTTTTGCTTAGCAGTGCCTGGAAGTACTTTGGTTCAGGCTTCAGGCCTCAGACTGGGCCTCTGACACAAGAGCTTATGTTTCAGGGCCTCATCTTACTACAATAGTGACTCCTGAAATCTGAATTGAAAAATTAATTTGACTTGAATAAAAACACTATCATATGGATTGAAAACTGGATGACAGAGCATAAACAAACGGTAATGTATGTGATAATGTCTGGCATTGGGAAGATGTGTCTGTTGAGTACAATAGTAATCAGTACTAAACCCGTCTTATTAAATATCTTTATCAATGATCTAGGAAAGGGAATAAAAAGGATATTGATGAAATATGCCATTGATACTAAATTGTGCGCAGCTGCAAACACCAGTGAAGCCAGAGAAATCATACAAACTGATCTAAAGAGGTAGAAAATAATAGGGTAGAAATAATAATAAAATGTGATTCATTTTAGAAAATGGACCTAATATATCTAGGGGAAATTAATCCAATACTTCAGATTTTGGGGGTCACTATTAAATGTATTACTAAAATTCAAAAAACCATCTAAAAACCAAAAGGGATATATACAGAAAATGGATGAACGGGAATGTCACCATGGAAGTATACATGGGAATAAATGCGAGCATGTAGGGACAAAATCAGGAAAGCCAAGGCAAATAATGAGTTACAACTGGCAAGAAATGTTAGAAACAGCACAAAGAGTTCTTCAAATATGTCAGACAAAAAAAAAGAAGAAGAAAAAACAAGGATGGTGTGGGTCTGCTGCTCAATGGAGAAGGTGAGCTGGTAAAGGAAGATGATAGGAAGGCAGAGCTACTCAATGCCTACTTTGTTTCAGCATGCAGCCAGTCAACTAGCGAAGTTACCATTATTCTACCTGTTGTTCCAATATTGTCTAGATGTATGCACAGTTCTTCTTACATTATTTTCCTAGGTATGGAAGTTACTTTTAAAGGACAGTAATTGCCAGGATCACTCTTCTTTCCTTTGTTTGAATATCAGTACTACAGTTTATTAACTTCCAAGTTTTCTAGTGTCTCCCCATATGTGATTTTTTTCAAACATAATTGTCAGGAATTCAGTAAATTTATTAGCTAATTCTCTTCACACCTTAGGATGCATGTAATCTTTATTAATAGCTAAAGTTACTCTGTATTTCCTTACCTACTCTTCATTAATAATTATTAATAGCTTTCTAAGTTCCTCAACCTTTTATAATAAAGTGACTATATTTTTTTCTCACCTCCCCCCTTGAGGAACAGCCAGGCATCTGTTTACCTGTGCATGTCTCCTGGTGAGAGACATTTGAGTGGGCAAAGTGATACGGCGCCAAAAAAGGCCAAAGTAGTTTTGGACTTCAAGCACAGATGCCTCATGTCATGGATCAGAGAGCTAATAACTCTCTTCCTTACAGCTGTCTTGCAACTACATGTAGAATATTAAATTCTGTTGTTAGAACTTAGTGAATAACAACATAAAAGATTAGGGGGTGGGAAAAACTGATTGGCAAGATTGAAAGAGCTAAATAAATTCAGCTTGGCTCAGTGACAACTAAAGGTGTGGAAGACATGATAATGATCTAAAAATATACTATATGATGTGATGTTCTGGAACCTCCCTGGCTTGGAACATTTAAAACTAGGCTGGAGAGAAAAATGTATTTAGAGCTAGATCCACAAAGGGATTCAGGTGCCTAACTGTCATTTTAGGCTCCTAAATCCTCAACTTGCTGATCTACTTAAAAAGGCAATGTACTTAGAGTGGGATCAGTGTACTTAAAGGGGCAATGCGTGTCTCTCTCACACACAAATGGTGTGTGTCTCTGTCTCTCTCTGCCAGGCTGTCTCCCCTCCCTCCATTGGTGCTGCCTTGTAGAGTGTGAGGCTACATTAACAACAATGTGTTAACTCTTGAGGGCTCAGCCAAGTGCTAGTTCATCATTTAGCAGTAAGGCATTCCCTGGGACCTATCCTGCCCTCTTCCACTGTGTACAGTATTAAATTGTTTGTTTAAAATGTATACTGTGTATATATGTGTGTGTGTTTGTGTGTGTGTGTGTATATATATATATATATATATATATATATATACAAAATATAGTCTTTTGTCTGGCAAAAAAAAATTCCCTGGAACCTAACTCCCCTTATTTACATTAATTCTTATGGGGAAATTGGATTTGCTTAATATCGTTTTGCTTAAAGTAGCATCTTTCTGGACCATAACTACAACGTTAAGCAAGGAGTTACTGTACCATGTTTTCTAAATGCTCTTCCCTCATATGCCATCCATACAAGTGGCCTTGGTGTACAGATAACTTGTTACAAATAAAGTACATGTAAGTTGAAGTCAGCGTTTTAGAGAGTCATTCCACTCTACGGTTGATCAGTTGCAGCATGGAGAATTTTTTAAAATCCTGTGCTATGGCTGTGGCAGAGGGGAAGAAAGTTTTCTTTCCTTCCATATTAGCATCCATGAAGTTTCATCTCTTGAAACTGTATTGGGTTGTGGATAGCTTGATAAATCTAGTCTACCACTGTCTGGAAGAAAGCATAAGATTTTCTCACTGTGAGGAGTTAAGTTTAGAAAATAAGATCTCACAGGTGAAATGCCGCATCATCTCCATTCCAACCGCTTTTGCTCCCAGAGGTTCTGGCTGTGCTGGCCTAGCTTAGTTTACTACCTACTTTCTAGTTGTTACCCAGGCCCCTAATCACTAGTAAATTCCAGCAGAGAGGTACTGAGTACATTATTGACTGTGATCATTAATGCCTTTCTGAGGGCGGACAGGAGGCAGTATGTCCCAGACGAGGAGTTGTAAGGCCCTTGCTCAAGAAACCATCTCTTGAAGTTGATGGTCTCACTAACTATTGCCTTGTCTCTATCCTAGCTTTTTGGGACAAGGTTATTGAGACATTGTGGTAAAGCATCTCCATCCTCACCTAGAGTTCTCTGATCTCTCTGATCCCCAATAATACAGTTCTTGAAATGGCAATTCTATTGAGGATACTTAGGTTTTATGGACTAACTCCTCCTAGCGATGAGCAAAGGTCAGGTGTCCATACTGACTCTCTTAGATCTGTCGGCAGCATTTAATACCATTCGCAAATTCTGTTCACTTGGCTCTTGACCCTGGCAAGGCTGCATAATAGAGTGGTGCTCATCCAACCTGCTCATCCAACAACAGAGGACTAATCTGTTACCCCCTCTTGTTCAGCATGGGTTGAGGCTACTGGGGAGATGCAGCGGCTTGTGCTGCAGTTCCATCAATATGGCAATGATGGGCAGCTTTGTTTCTTTCATGGGACATGGATGATATAATGACTTTGTTTTCTTATTGTTTTGAATGACAGTAAGTTGTCTAAGGCTTAATCCATTTAAGATAGAAGTGGATGGTGGTTGGATAGGGTGCAACTTGAATGTATGGAAAAGAATAGTTACCCTCGCCATGACTGAGGTCTGGCCATCCTTTCTCAATGTGGTTCATAATTTGGGGTACATCTGGATCTCCAGTTTGCGCCTGGAGCACTTGGTAGTTTTGGAGCTAGAAATGTCTTTTTTCACCTGTACTTGATAAAATGATAGCTGGCATTTGTCGGTGGGGGAAAAGGGCGTGGCAGAAAATCGCTGCAAATAGGGGTCTGAGAAGGATAGGAGGGGGCGTGAGGTGAGACACTGAGACTCAGACAGGGACAGGACAGCCGGCTCCAAGCTGGGAAGGAGGATCTCAGGTTTTCCTATCTGAACCCAGGCCCATTCCAGCCCTTCTGGGTCCCACTTCCTGCCTTCTGGCCTGATCCTGGGCCCCATGGCTGCACCAGGTCCTCTAGGAGCAATGTTCCTTTGCAGGGGCACTCATCTCCCTGCTCCCTTGCTTCTGCTGCCCCTAACGTTTGTCTTGGATGAGGAACTTGTCTTAGTTAACTCTGATTCTGGAACCTCCATACTGAATAATTGTTATGTGCTCTTTGTGGGATATGCTGGAAGACCACTTGGAAGTTTCAGCTACTGCAGATTGTAGGAGCCCACATATTTATAAGGATTGACCAGAAGCAATATATTATACCACTGCTCCCTGTGCTTCACCAATTCCCTGTTAGTGTTCAGATGCAATTCACTGAGTTGATACCTGTATTTTTAGGCCTAATATGGTTTGATCCAAGCTATTTGCAAAGACCACTTGTCTCCCCATGGCCTGTTACAACAGTTTAGATGAACTGAGGGAAGCATTCTAACCATCCTTATATTTGATCATCTCAGGGGTAGGAACAGTAGGGTGCACAAGCTCAAATATGTTGCTGCTCTTACAAGAAGGGTTTTTAATTTTGCCTTATCTGCCATTTCACTTCTGCAATTCTGCATTTTCCTCATCTCATGAGGGAATTCTCCTCACTGCCATTATAAGCTTTTAATGTTTCCAGAGAGATTACAGGGATTCAGAGCCATCCTCCATCTGAAAAGGGAATAATTATGGCCTCATTTAAATATTTGAAAGCTTTGTTTTAATTACTATAACTGCTGCTTTGATCACATGAATTTGTGCTGTGGACTGTCATGAATCCAGACTCTGAGTTATCCTTTGGTCTTTGACTAAAATAGGGCATCCAATCATTAGCCATGAGTTTGTTTTACCCCACTGTTTTAGTCTCCTACTGTTAAGTAATTGCCTTAAAAAAAATAAACATCATTTCCTAGGGTTTATCCAGACATTTGTAGGTAGGTGAATAAAATATATACAGCATTTAGGGTAAAAAAAAAAAATCTGTGTAGTGAAATGTCTGGTCAAACTGGGACAAAAGGGAGTGAAATAAAATCAGTTAAAAATTTCTCTGTTGGCTTAGCTCATTGGTTCTCCTCAAGCAACTTTGCTGATATGTTACCTTTCACTCATAGCAAATTACTTGTGACAGTCATCTATCCATTTCCTGTAGCAAAATAACTGCCCAAAAGATATCTATAATATAACTGCAAAATGGCTTTGAGATGCTGCTCTTACAGGCATAGTATAAATACAAAGCACCATCACATGAATAATGTGATGATATCAATAATTTGATTAGAAATTATAAAGACTTTATTTACCAGTTATACCGGAGAACATAGAGCTTAAGAGAAGTGTCCTCTATTGTCTGGTGACAGTAAAAGAGCAAAGCTATTATCTCTTCATTCTCCTGTTGAACAATTTGAAGTCAAGCTGAATGTTTTTAAACAGAAGTTGTCTTTCCACAGAAGTCTGGCAAAAATGTAAAAGCTACATAAGATCACTTGTTTTAAAAGTAAATTCAGCAAGAGCTGCCAAGTGTTAAAATAAAATCTTCTATCATTTTGAAAGGGAAATATTCTCTGAGGGCCTGACCTGGCTCCAGTGAGGTCTATGCAAGTCTTTCCATTGAGTTCAGTGGGTATTGGATAAGGCACTAAGGCCTAGATCCACCAAGGGACAATGCATGGGGAGAGCGAGGCACCTAAAAATGGGATCTACAAAAGCCAGTGTAGTAGGCAGGGAGCTACCTAAGCTAGCCAACGCAAACTGTCAATGAGGGAACAGGAGTACTTGTGGCACCTTAGAGACTAACAAATTTATTTCAGCATAAGCTTTCATGGGCTACAGCTCACTTCTTCAGATGCATAGAGTGGGACACACAGACAGAAGATATTTATACATACAGAGAACATGAAAAGGTGGAAGTACACATACCAATTGTAAGAGGCCGATCAATTGAGATGAGCTATCAGTAGCAGCAGAAGAAAAAACTTTGAAGTGATAATCGAGATGACCCATAGAAGGTGTGAGGAGAACTTAACATGGGGGGGGAAAAAATCAATTAGTGTAACGACCCAACCATTCCCAGTCTCTGTTTAGGCCTAAGTTAATTGTGTCTAATTCGCATATTAATTCAAGTTCAGCAGTTTCTCTTTGGAGTCTGTTTTTGAAGTTTTTTTGTTGCAAAACTGACACCTTCAAGTCTGTCACTACTGATAGCTCATGTCAATTGATCGGCCTCTTACAATTGGTATGTGTACTTCCACCTTTTCATGTTCTCTGTATGTATAAATATCTTCTGTCTGTGTGTCCCACTCTATGCATCTGAAGAAGTGAGCTGTAGCCCACGAAAGCTTATGCTGAAATAAATTTGTTAGTCTCTAAGGTGCCACAAGTACTCCTGTTCTTTTTGTGGATACAGACTAACACAGCTGCTACTTTGTAACCTGTCAATGAGGGGTTTGCCCCGAACTCCATCCCTTGCAAGCAGTACACACCTAAGTCCTGGCTCCAAGGAGACGCCTATCTCTGCTTACAGTCCACAAGAGCCCTCTCCTGGAGTCAAGCAGATGAGGCACCTAACTGTTCTTACAAGAAACACCAGAGGAGGTGGTGTGTGTGCCTCCCTTGTAACTTTTATCCCTGTGGTTAGAGTGGGATGTGGGAGATGCAGGTTCAATTCCCCCCTCACCTTTTGGAAAGAAAGGATTTGAACAGGGATTTTCTAGTTCTCAGGAGAGACGCCTAACTATTGCCTGTTCAGATGTGGGGTTCTCTGTCTGTCTGTCCTTTTGAAGCTGTTCCACTATGGGTAAATAATTTAAACAGTCATTGGAGCAGTGGGACTACACCCTGGGTCTCCCACCTCCCACTGTACCAGACTATAGTGTCTGTCTTCATTTGCTTTTTTCCCCACAATAACTTTTTAATTATTTATACAAAGTAGAACAGCTACAACAGGAGAAATTGAGGTGAACCCAAATCAGAATTTTGCATAGCCTGGTGGTTACCCATTAGATCACTTTCCTGAGAGATAAAAGATCCTGGTGCAAATCCTTTCTCCCCATCATGCAGAGGGGCATAATTGAACTTGTGTCTCCCTCATCCCAGGTGAGTGCGCTAACCACTGGGCTAAAAGTTATGAAGAAGACATCTATTCCTCCTCTTCCAGCTGGGTTTTGAATGGGGCCTGATCCAATAGCTGGCCTCTGAGTACACCTACTGGATTGAGTCCTGAGACAACATATGCAGGCAAATACCTATCTTCTCCTGGTCTGAGGATTGCACTGAGGCTTAGGCATGAGATAGGCATCCAGATCCCTGTCCGAGGCACCAGTACACATGTCCACAGACTGAAACTTAGGCGCCTAGGGAATTTTACTGTGAAAATTTAGGTGCTGACTGACTTTACGAGCTGACAGGGTTAGGTGGTAACCACATGGGCGTTTCATGGATTGCAGTGGGGCCAAAAAGTGGGATTTGGGCACCTAAATCTAGGGCTTAAGTGCCTAAGTCCCTTTGTGGATCTGGGCCTAAATACAGAAATTGAATGTCTTAGATAACAACACATCAGTTATGCTGTTAGGAGCATCTCTTTTCTCCCCACGGATTAGCAGTGCTTAATTTGTAATGAAAGAAGTGCCTGGGCTCAAGCAATTTTTTTACATTCATAACTGATGCAGCAAGGCCAGAGGTGCCGGGGCTACGAATGCCAAGCCTAGAGGTGCCGGGGCTCAGCCCTGGCAAGCTCTGGCACAAATTAAGCATTGCTGATTAGTTGCTAGTGCCTAAATCCACACTATCTGAGGTGCATCTGTAACCCACACACCTTCCTGGGTGTGATGTTCTGTCCCCTCTAGAGGTTAATGAGTCTGCTCTACAGCCTTAGCTAAAAGCCATATGGCTTTTAGCTCAGGCATTGAGTTCCCAGGTTCGATCCTGCCCGCCACTGACCAGCGTCTGTTGGCGTCACATATATGAAATTGTAGCTGTGGTCCATTTGTATAATGGCCTTTATGCTTCTTTATGATTTTTCTTAAGATTGCAACTAAATTAACAAATAAAAGTACAGTTATCTCTGGACGAGCTGTTACACCATGGAACTTTGAGTTGGCTTTCAGATTTTATGGAATTTTTAAGGAAGTACCAGACCAAGTAATTAAAGTAACAGAAAATAAATGTTTTTCTCTTAAAAAACATATCAAATACTTCTCTTTTTTGGTTATGGAAAAGAACAAAAAGGGACAATTAAGATCTCCCAGATGGTCCAAACTAGGACATAAATTTCTTGCTCAGCATACTTTTTAATCCTCACATAACAGTGACAAGTTTTCCCAGTTAAAGTGAAACAATTTAGAGAACGCCCACCTCTTACCCCATTCAACAAGAGAGAAAACTGTTACTTCTCTGAAAATGGCTTCTGATCACTAGACAGGGTCTTCTTGTAACCTACAGTGGATAAATGGACAGAATTGGCCTTACCTTCCAGAATAATAGTCTTTGCCTCTATCTAAGGTAAAATAGACCAATTCCACTCTTTCACATCTATACAATGAGAGGCTTTCAATTGGACCTTGCCAAAAGTGTCAAGGTCCCCAAGAAATGAAATATGAGGGAACAAAAACAATTTTAGCTCTCAAAGGGTGAAACTAATTTACAAGAAGTATATAAAAATGACCTGATTCTACCTGGCCTTGCCTCTTGTCAATTAACTACTCATCTTACTCTTACCTTATGCTGCCCCCATCTGTTGGTTGTATCAAGATGTTGTCTGTCCTCATATACTTATATTGTAAGCTCTTTTGGGGAGGGAACATCTTTTTCTCATTTGTGTGTACAGTTCCTAACACAGTGGGGGCCTCGATCCTGATTGGAATTTCTAGGTGCTACTGTAATATATAAATAATTCATAGTAATGATTGTGATATCATTGAGACCTTTCAAAGTAGGGTGGTGTAGAATGCCACCAAATTAGAATTCTTAGTTCACATTAATGATAGTATTTATATTTAGTTCACACTCACTTTGCACAGTTATTAATGGCTACACGAAGTGCTAGGTAGTTGAAAATCAGGCTCAAAGTGTTAAAGAATTAATCTGTGAAGACACCTCTCCTGATATAGAGCCCAGAGAATCATCCATTACTTTACCTTGAAAGTTGGCTCATCAAAGAACTATCACAGGAGTTACTTTATACCCCTCTTTTTGAAAATGTAGTATCTGTGAAATGTGTTTGTCTCTAACAAAACAGCTCTTTTTGTACCCATAACTTGTTCAAGGGTTGGAAAGAAATAACAAGTCTTCCTTCTATCCAGCCGTATTTAATTTTTCATAAACATAGGATGATATTAAAAACAGCCACAGACTTTTTTCCAAAGTTCTGTTCATACAATAGTTTCACCCTAACAAACCATGTTGATTGCCCTTTAAGTTCACATGAATCATAGAAATGTGGGGCTGGCTGGGACTCAAGCAGTCATCAAGTCCAGCCCCCTGTGTTGAGGCAGGACCAAGTAAACCTAAAACATTCCTGACACGTGTTTGTCCAACCTGTTCTTAAAAACCTCCAATAAAGAGGATTCCACAACCTTCCTTGGAAGCCTGTTCCAGTGCTTAACTACTGATGTAGTTAGAAAGCTTTTCCTAATGGCTAACGTAAATCTCCCTTGCTGCAGAATAACACGTTACTTGTCGTCCTACCTTCAGTGGCATGGAGAACAGTTGATCACTGTCCTCAGTATAACCGTAACATATTTGAAGATTGTTATTAGGTTCCCCCCTTGGTCTGCTTTTCTCAGGACTAAACATGCCCATTTTTTAACCTTTCCTCGTGTATCAGGTTTTTCTAAACCTTTGATCATTTTTGTTTCTTTCCTCACCAGTGCCAAGTAGATGGAGGAAAGTTACCTCCTGTGTCTTACAGACGATACTCCTGTTAATACACACCAGAATGATATTAGCCTTTTTTACAACTGCATCACATTGTTGACTCATCTTCAATTTGTGATCCACTATAACCCACAGATCCTTTTCAGCAGTATTACCACTTAGCAAGTTATTTCCGATTTTGTAGCTGTGAGTTTGATTTTTCCTTCCTAAGTTAATATTTTGCACTTGTCTTTAAAGAATTGGTCTGAAATCAACAAAAAGAAAATCAATAATTTGTCACGGTTGTTTTGAATTCTAATCCTGTCCTCCAAAGTGCTTGCAACCCCTCCTAACTTGATCTCATCTGCAAATAATATAAGTAGGGCCCTCCCAATTTCACGGCCATGAAAAACACACCATGGACCGTGAAATAAGCCTTTCCCCATGAAAGCCGATGTCCCCTTGTTCCTAGGAGCACCCCAGCAAAGGGGGCTCTAGCTCCGGCTAGGCAGGGGAGGGACAGGACTTGTCCATCACCTGCACAGCTGCTCTGGGGAGGGAGAGACCAGACCCACCTCCAGGTGCCTCCCCCTGCTGCAGACACTCCCTGGGACTGGACAGCAGCTCCAGAGGTTCCTGCAGCTGGAGGAGGCTTGTGGAGTTGTGTCTGATCTTCCCTGTGCTGCTGAGAGTGCCCCAGCAAAGGGGACTCCTAGCTCTGGTTGGGCAGGGGAGGGACAGTTCAGCTCTGAAGGCAGCACAGAAGTGAGGGTGGCAATCCCATGACCCCCCTACAACAGGTTTGTGGAACCCCCCCCCCCAGAATCCTCTTTTGAGTCGGGACCCCCACATTTACAACACTGTGAAATTTCAGATTTAAACATCTGAAAACATGAAATTTACCACTTTTCAAATCCTGTGGCCGTGAAATTGACCATAATGGACCATGAATTTGGTACGGCCCTAAGTATAAGCGTACTCTCAGATGCATTATCTAAGTCATTAATGAAAATATTTAATAGTACCAGACCCAAATCTGATCCCTGTGAGACCCCTCGTGAGATAAGCCCTGCCATTTTGACAACGAACCATGAATAATTACTCTTTGAGTTTGGTCTTTCAACCAGTTGTGCACCCACCTTATAGTAATTTTATCTAGACCACATTTCCCTAGTTTGCTTATGAGGGCAGCATTCCGTCCAATCCTAGGGTGGCATGGCCACCTTTTTTTTGGTTCACTGCTCTGGCCACCCTGCGCCCTGGTGTTTTTTGTTTGTTTGTTTTGCCGATGACTTTCAGTGCACCACTGTAGGGGGCGGCGGCGCGGAGGAGGGGAGCGCCCTGCTGGGAGCAGACTGCACACTCTGTCTGCACCAGCCGGTGCCAGGGCTGCAGCAAGCCCGGCAGCCCGCGTCATTCCCTCCCTCTCTCTCCATTTGCTTGGCAACATTTCCTCTCCCAGAAAACTGGCCATAAGATTTTTGGCATATTCATTCAGACATGCACAGATATATATTATGCACAGTCCACAGTAATGCCCCTTCCTCCAGAATGGCAAGCTAACCACTATTCACATCCTAGAATGAGGACCTCTCCATGAGAGAAGTAAAAGAAACATTTTCAGTGCCTTCTTGTCTGATACCAGTCACAGATATGATAGCACCAATTTTCTTCCAAATGAGAATAAAGAAGGTTGATATATAACTGTCAACCAGTTTAGAAAGAGGTTTTATGCTTTGGCAGAAATTTGTGAGCATCCTGTCAGTGAGTAAATGGCACACAAAAAATAGGCTAAGATTGTGAGATGTAAATTAGACCTGTAGACCGTCGGAGCACATAATAAGTTATGTGCTGTAGGATCTTTTTTAATGACAGGAATTATGCCAGCAAAGGGCAATATTCTGACCTGAAAAGCTTCACTATAAATGTACGTATTTGATGCTTTATTGTTTTTGAAACATATGCATGATTTATGTAAACAAGAAGAATTTAGTTAAAGAAAAAGAGGAGCTGAGTTTAAATGTCTGTGACAGGAATAGTGTTTTGTACAATTGTTCCCTTTATTTGTTCATTCTTCTAGGCACCAAAATCTTATTTTTCTCATGAAATGAAAACGATTTCCCAGTTTATAATTTTGATTTCTTCTTCTTTGACTGTGAACTCTGTAGCATTATTTCTTTTTAAGTTGGACAACAGGGCTAAGCTGGAAATGTTAGTCAGAATATAATTATGAGTGGGCAGCAATAGAATCTTGCTGGATTAGTAGAATCTCAGTATCAAAGTTAACTCTCCCTTCTCCTATACCTTTTGTTGCAGCCTAATGAAAGCTCATCAGTGAGTGCTGTCAGAGGTCAGATCCTTTCTTTTCTTCTCCCTCTTCCTCCTTGCCTTCCTCTTCAAAACATAAAAACACATTATAGTACCTTTCATTCCAGGATCTCAAAGCACTTCCCAACATTAACATTCTCGACAACTTTTTAGTTAGACCCTAGTAAACTTGAGACCACCCGTTCTTGTCACTCTTGCAGTCACCAGGCTTTACTTTGTGCCCCACCATGGACTGCAGCAGCTGTTCCAGATGCACTTCTTGGGAATAGGCCACCTCTTGTCTCAGACCTCTGGCTGAATGCTAGAGGTCAGGTACCTTTTTACCCTGTTCCGCCTCTTAGGATGAGTCTTCACTAGGAAAAAAGGTGTGTTTTTACCTTGTGTTAGTTAACATGTGGGACTTAACATGAGGTAAAATCCTAGGGAAGACAAAGCAGTTTGTAGTTTTCACACATGTTGGCAGTTAAAGTAAAGACTATGATGGAGCACAGAGTTTACCTTGACCTGCTAACTTGTTTTAAAACTACAATTGCCTTGTCTTCATGAGGGTAAAACACACTTTTTTTTACAGTGAAGAAAAGGCCTTAAAGTCCAGAAGATTTTCTTTATCTCCAGGAGCAGCCCATTGTGGTTAACCCAAACATTTCTTAAAGAAAGTGGTATTTATTAGAAAATGATACTTTTATTCAGAATCGCATCAGAGCTAATCTAGGTTCTGGGAAACAGGCTTCCTAGATGGAGTATCATCTTGAAGTTTCTGTTAATTTAAACAAGGAATGTCTTACATTCATAGACTGTCTGATTTCTCTCTCTTTTCCTCTCTCAGCATCTATGATGGGGTATCCAAAGCCCACACTGGGCAGCTTGAGGGCAATGAGCTAATGTGGGTTCAGGTGGCTCCACCCAGTCACACATGTGGTAGATGTCAGGATTGGAGGGAGGCACTTAAGAGGGAAACCCTGGCTTACTTGATGGTAGACCAGGGAGAAGAGCAGATTTTCAGCTCTCAGTCCCTAGAGAGAGGGCTGACTGAAGGCAGGAGCTCCACAGATGGCTGCTGCCTGAAGGAAGGGAGGGATAGATGTATTCCTTTCTATTATTTATTCATTCAGTTTAAGGCCACAGCCCAACAAGCTCTCTCTGAAGGAAGAGCGCCTCAACCCAGCTTTGAGATGATTCATTTGTGTAATTTCCCCATCAGACCGCTGCAGTGCTGGAGCAATCGTTGGCAGAGGGTACCAGGCAGGGCTACGCCACTCCTGACCCCTTCACAGCATCTCAAAGTCAATCTGACACTGTTCTCTGACAGAGAAGCTCTCCTTCCCTTTGTGTCTCTTTCTTGCCTCATCCTCCTGAGAGTCTTTGAATTAAAGCTCCATTCTTCTCATCACCATTCCAGACAAGAGGTCATTCTTTACGTTAGCACACAGAAATATTCTCCATTTCCATACTTTCGAGTATGTTTAGTTAGCTTGGTTCCTGTCTGGCAGTATCCCATGAAAGCAAACATTTCTAGATGGACAGTCTCTTATTTCCAATTTATTCTCATGTAACCCATAGAACTTCAAAGGAAAATTTTGAATCTGGCTAAGTGTTAGGTGAAGAGAGACAACACTTGTACATATAATGTTTAGAGAAACTGGATTTACATGTCGCTATGTTTTCACCCCCAGGGCTGGCTTGACAAGTTAGATCAGAGGTCGGCAACCTCTGGCTTGCAGCTCGCCAGGGTTGGGCCGGGCCAGTTTGTTAACCTGCCGCGTCCACAGTTTCGTCCGATCGTGGCTCCCACTGGCCGCGGTTCTCTGCTCCAGGCCAATGGGGGCGGCGGGAAGCTGCGGCCAGCACATCCCTCAGCCGGCGCCACTTCCCGCAGCCCCCATTGGCCTGGAGCGGTGAACCGTGGCCAGTGGGAGCCGCAATCGGCCAAACCTGTGGACACGGCAGGTAAACAAACTGGCCCGGCCCGCCAGGGTGCTTACCCTGGCGAGCCGCGTGCCAGAGGTTGCAGACCCCTGAGTTAGATACTTGACTCTTTTAGTCATAATTTTACAATTACAGTGTTATTTGCATAGCTCCAGGTACTTGTGGTTGGTACTCAATCCTCCATAGTAAATAAGAAGTAATATCTTCACATTATCCTCATATTGCAGAAGGGGAAAATGAAACAGTAGGAGGTGAAGTGACTTACCCTAGGTCACATAGTTAAGTCACTAAGGGTATGTCTACACTACAATTTAAGGCTGTGCTTGGCCCTGGGCTCAAGCCTAATCCCCCTTCCATCTACACTGCAATTGCGCTAACCCAGAGCTTGGTCCCAGAACCCTGCAGGGCTGGAGGGTCTAAGCTCGAGGGACCCAGGGTCCGAGCCCTATTGCTTTGCAGTATAGACTCAGCCTCGCTTGACTCAGGTCCTCGGAGTCAGCCAGAAGTATCCCACAATTCCATGGGACAACTTCCTTAGTCCTCTCTATCTCAACAACCTGCAATCGACTGTAATTAAAACGGAAGCCACCCCTCTTTGTGAATGGCAGCAGCACAGGTCAGCGTTAACCCATTCTCTTCTGGTTGCCGATCAGTACACTGTCAGAGAGCCTCCTGGGTTTGCAATGGAGAGTGAACCAATCAAGACTTTTATAAAGCTACCTGTTTCCTGGTGACATGCAGGGCAGCCAGTAAAGTTTTCCCACAGTGCACCACAGTACTAGGACTAGAGTGGCCACATTTCAGAGGGGGCGGGGCAGTAGGGACTCTGAGATAGGGTTACTTTGACTTGGGTCTGTGGATTCCAGAGCCGTAGGCTTGAGCATAAGAACATAAAAACATAAGAGCGGCCATACTGGGTCAGACCAAAGGTCCATCTAGCCCAGTATCCTGTCTGCCGTCAGTGGCCAATGCAAGATGCCCCCGAGGGAATGAACAGAACAGGTAATCATCAAGTGATCCATCGTTGATCATCCTCAGCATTGGGGCAGCAGGTCTGTATAATTTTTGGTGGTGCTCAGAACAGGTCCAAGTCCCACGCCCCTTCCCCCCCCCCCATGCCTAAGACTCTGGGAGGGGGTTTGGGTGCAGAAGGGTGGTGTGGGGTGTGGGCTCTGGGAGGGAGTTTTGGTGTGGGCTCTGGGAGGGAGTTTGGATGCTGGGTGTGGGCTTTGGGCTGGGACAGAGGGTTGGGGTGCAGGAGTGGGTGCGGAAGGGGGTTTGGGGTGCTGGGTGCAGGCTCTGGGAGGGGGGTTGGGTGCTGGGTGAGGGCTTTGGGCTGGGACAGAGGGTTGGGGTGTGGGGGGGGGGGGGTGGGGCTGGGCCAGGGATGAGGATTTTGCGGTGCAGCAGGCAGGCTGCCCTGGGGCTGGGGCAGGGTGCCAGAGAGGAGGACTCCTCCCAGCCCTCTGCCCGCCGGCAGCAGCAAGCTCCAGGGGAGGGGAGGGTGGCCCCCTCCTCAGCCCCTCCGGCACGACACTCACCCAAGCCCCCCCAGGCTGCTGCTCAGGAGGTCCAGCCAGGATAAGCCCCCCAGAGTCGCCTCGGAGTCGCCTGTCAGATGGGGGGAGGGGCTGCCATGCACCTCCTCCCTCCTCTGGCGCAGCTGCCACCTCAGCCTGCCTCCGGCGCTGCTCTCTTGTAGCCGTTTGCAGCGGCAGCCAGCGAGAGAGCACAGCGTGGAGCTGTAGGGGGTAGCCGCCTGCTGCCCAGAGCAGGCAGGGACGCTCTGGGGGAGGTGCGCGGGTGTGGCAGGCAGGACTGGGGAATGCTCTGGGGGAGGCACATGGGGGCAGCAGTGGGAGAGACCCAGCCCTGAACATTGGTGGAGCCAGGATCCCAGGGCCCTGAATTTGCTGGAGCCTGGGTACAATGGGCCCATACAAATCGCTGCCCCTGTCAGCATGTGTCAGAAAAGTCTTAACATAAGGTTAAAATACAATGTAAGATGCTCAAGGCCAGGGTTCCCTAACATGGGTCAGCTGACTCGAGTCCCACTAATCCTGGGTTTACATTGCAATGTAGACATACCCCTAATAGAACCAGGATAGAATTAGAACCAAACTTCAGTCGCTAGTCAACATTCCTCCACCCCACCCCCAAGCAAATGGCTTAACAAATGATCTCTGTATACAGTGAGACAGCAGCCAACAATTATTAATTCTCCAGGCTTAGGCATTTTGGCAGCAAATAAACTGATGACAAAGGGTGGATAAACAAAGAACTGAAGATTAGCGCATAAAATCTATTCCTGCTACTGCATCCTAGTTATTCCCTTCTTGGTAATTAATTCTTTAATGCAATCACCTGGCAGAAATTAAATTCTGTATGGCATGTAGAGGATTAATGTTAGACAGTTTTATAAAAGAAGGGTGCTGTTAGAATTGGCTGACTACTGCAGAAACAGTGTTTGCAAACATATGTTCATATTTTGAATGGCTGTTGCATGTGACCACATTTATGCCCCTTTTTATTCACTATTTGCAAATGGGATCTTTGCCTGTGAGTATCTGTGCAATGGCTGTTCTTCATGCAAATAGCTATACTGGCCTGCTAACCAGGGCATGTGTGCAAACAAGAATATTCACTATTCGTTATAAGTTATCCATGCACAGAACAGAAGCAATACCATGGAACTTAGATGACCAAATTGTTGCACCCAAACTCTTTGGCAAATAACTATGAACAATAAATAGATGGCAACAGAGAGTCTTGTGGCACCTTTAAGACTAACAGAGGGATTGGAGCATAAGCTTTCGTGGGTGAATACTCACTTCGTCAGACGCACATGCGTCTGACAAAGTGGGTATTCACCCACGGAAGCTTATGCTCCAATCCCTCTGTTAGGGCTGGTCTACACAGGGGGGGAGGGGAATCGATCCAAGATACGCAAATAGCGTAGCTGAAGTCGAAGTATCTTGGATTGAATTACCTGGGGTCCAGACGGCGCGGGATCGATGGCCGCGGCTCCCCCGTCGACTGCGCTACCGCCGCTCGCTCTGGTGGAGTTCCGGAGTCGACAGTGAGCGCGTTCGGGGATCTATATATCGCGTCTTAATGAGACGCAATATATCGATCCCGGATAAATCGATTGCTACCCGCCGATACGGCGGGTAGTGAAGACGTACCCTATGTCTTAAAGGTGCCACAGGACTCTCTGTTGCTTTTTACAGATCCAGACTAACATGGCTACCCCTCTGATAATAAATACATAATTTACCTGTAGTATTGTTAAATAATTCGCTAATAGCTTCAGTTCTTTTCCCAGAGAATGGTTCAGAAATAGCTTGTGTTTAGTTTAGGCAGAGATGGCAGCCTGAGAACAGATCAATGAAAAATTCTGAAGATGAAAATTGTCCTATGGAGGACAGTATTTCCAGGACTTTCAGTATTTCAAGGATGAAATATGCCTACAAGTCTCCAGAGGTCTGTAGGGTATTCTCCTGTGGATGAGCAAGGCTACAATCTTCATTGTTCCATTGTTACATGTTTCAGTCACAATGTAGCCCAATGAATATATCAGGATAACAGCAAAAAGTGGCACTACAATCTACTATCACTGTGCCATATGTCACAGAAGAGCATCTGGAAGTGATCTGGGAAAAAATGAGTTTAACAAAGATATCTACCTATAACATCTTTCAGATTTCACACAGTCTGTTCACAAAAGCAGGTAGGCAGTAATGAGTCCTTTTATTTCTAAACTTATTTTTTCATTTCTTAAAATTATTAATGATTTTTTAAATATGGACACATGTATAATAGAGCTGTTTTGGACCTGAAGTGCTGAAATTTAAATTCAATAAAAACTCTGCCCATTTTCTGCACTCCAAATACGCCCCACCAAAATACATATGTTTTTGTAGGTCTTGCAGCGATTTGCACGGACTTCCATGGCAAAGTTGATGGTGAGAGGGCCAATGCTGAATGGAGGAACAGTTGTCATTCCACTGTGTCTCCCTGGCCTATGTCTTGCATGGAGTGGGGATTCACTCGAGGGCAAGTGCTGTTTCATCACTGTCCTCCCCTAGGGCTCTGTGATTACCGCAGTGGTACATTAAGTTAGTGCATTCCTCAACCATCCTGGCTTGGGCCTGTATAGGTCACTGGTGAGCTCATTAGGCAGAAGGGAGGTGGTTAGCATTTTACACCTCTGTCACCCTCAGTTGGTGAACTTGCTGCACTGGACCCTTTTATCTCAGCCAAGGTCTCCACAGGCAGAAACTGGTGCAGACCCTTATATCTGGCCCAGTATGTTCATTGACTGTTCATAGCCTCAGGGCTGTTCTAGATACACTGGCTCATAATCACACCCAAGGAGCAAGTACACTGATTGGAAATCACAAGAGTGCGGTGTCCTCCAACCATGCCCCTTTCTACTGCCAGAGGCCAGGGAGGTAGTGCTGTTCAGCCACACCAGTCCTATGCCAGCCCAGAGTTCCTCCGTCCCAAGGGAATTCTCATCTGCCCATTTAGGGGAGCTTTACAGCTCCTTTGCACTCCCAGAACAAAACAGGCCATAGCATGAGCCAGAATCTGGCCCATGGCATAAAGGGTATGCTCATGAGAACTTTTTTCAGAGTGGTAGCCGTGTTAGTCTGTATCAGCAAGAACGAGGAGTCCTTGTGGCATCTTAGACCTTGTTAGTCTGAAATTAGTCTCTAAGGTGCCACATGAGAACTGTTTATATAAAACTAAAAGCCCTCGTTGTATAAACTAACAAGGTTTGGTGCACTTTTTACTACCAGACCTGTAAGCTAGTCATTTTCCTCTCTGGAGCCCCATGCTGGCAAGGCTTGGGATTCCTCTACAGGCAGCCCATTATATCCATCCAGGAAAATACTTTGTATTGCTCAACGGTATCCCTTCCAGCTGCACAACGGATGATGCTGAAGAGTTCTGAAGTGTCCTGTTCAATCACACAGGCCTGGTAAGGCAGTGGTTGTAGTGTAGGTCCTTATGTGTAGAGAGGTGTAAAGTGATGGGTAATAGGGGGGATTTTCTGTGCTCTATTAACAACACTGAGGATCATTTACGATAAAAAGGAAAACTACCTTTGCTAGCTCAGAGAACGGCTTTTCAGTATTGCAGGTTTTTCCAATAAACCTTGCCTTCCACAAACAAAATGTCCTACCTTGAGGTCTTGAATCCTGAGACCAGCGATGGAAGTAATGTTCCTGTGGTTTCTTCAGATGATCTCTACGGATAGGTCTACATAAAAGTGACCAAATTCATCTCTGGTATAACTTCAGTGGTGTTACACCAGGGTTGAATTTGACTCTGTCTCAAATATTTGCTGATAAAAATAGACAAAGTTCATGTGACCATTACAGGACATTACTTGTATTCCATACACAAAGCTACCTAAATGGGTAGATGAAACTGAGTGACAAAGATCTTACCTGTAGCACAAACCTGAGCTGGTTTGGAAAATAAACGCTGGCTTTGTATTCTTTGTTTCTTTTCTTGAGGCACATGCTTCTTCTTAGCCACTTAAGTATCTAAATCTATCAAGTTCTTTGTGACTCCTTAAGCACCTCACCGATTCGAACCTTTGAGATGCCTGACATTTCATCGGATTCTCCCATCCTCCCATCCAGTGAAATTCTCCTTTTTGCAGATCAAGGGCCAAACCCTATTCCTAGGCACCTCTCTTTCCCCATTCATTGTATAGGAACCATGGGTGCCTAACTCTGGCTTTGTGGATCCCATTGTTGTTCCCGTGATTTTCAACATGCCTAAAAGTTAGGCATTGCAAAGTTCAGCACCAAAATGCCTAAGTCTTTTTATGGTTCTGGGCCCAACTGCCAACAAAAAATTAAACTGTGGAAAAACAAGCAGTTTTTATCTGGGACATACTATATTGTACTGTGATGCCACATCATATAGCACCTATACTGTAGGACAGCTACCTGAAGGACATAGTGAAATTGTACATTATGACCTATACGTTTTTTTGAACCCACAGAGGAGAAATTAGTGACATCCAATTTGTTTCCTTCTTCACAGGCAATCCCTTTTGAGATGATTCTGTGGCACATTAATTCCTACCATTAACATTTTATTTCCAATAGACCTCATTTACTTTTAGATCATTCGTTACTGAAATCGGGGCAGTTAAATCTGCATAAAACTAGAGGAATAGTGTTGAATCTGGCCACCTATCTGCATTACTCTTTGAGATCATATTATGTCAAGTTAATTTTCAAACTGTACTATAGAAAACTCCCTTTCAACTGTAATATTGCTTTCCCTTTTAGCATATAATTCATACTCTTTCATATAATGCAGTGAGATATCTCCCTTCAAACTGTAATTTAAATTTCCTTCTGAAGAATTCTCTAACGTTCACCTTGTACCATAATAACATACAAGGAATTCCTTTTCAAATACAATTATGTACTTTTCTCTTCCATCTGAACATGCTAGGTTATGTCTTGCTGATTCCCCACAGTCTTTCAGTAACAATGTAGCAATAATGCCATATATCTGAAGCTGCATCAGCATATGCGTGGGGACATTGAAATCAAGTTTAACTTAAAATTGTATTTGATTAGCAGACTAGAACAGTGTAAAATATAGAGGTATGGAATTTTTTTAACCATCACTCAATTCCCCATCACACTCTAATGTGGCTCTTCTAAATTTCATCAAATTCAATTCTTGAAGAAATTTCTGTGAGCAGTAATGGGTCAGATTTCAAAATTATAATCACTGGACTTCCTAAAATCTGATTTATGCTGTGAGAAAGAACCAGCCTTGTTTATACCGGATGGGATTTTCAGAGACCTATTGGAGCTAGGCTCACAACTTCCATGGATTTTTAGTGGAATGTGGGCACTTAACTCCTTTAGGCCCCGAATACAAATTGAGTCTAAGAAGCATATTATGAGAGAGGGGATAGTCTATTAAAGTTTGACGTATTAAGTAAAATCACAAGCCTAGAGAAATGTTATCCATTCTATAGAAAACACAGGAAAAGGGTCTTTGAAATACTGTTGATGCTTCTGTAGAGTTTGACTCATTTTACTCTGATACATTCCTCACACTTTCCTAAGATCCCCTTGGAGATAATGAGCTATCATGCCAAAACTCCTTTATGCAAACTAAAGTTTGAAGACAGAAAGCTGTGCGTTATGGTGCAGCTGTGTTAGGAGCTCAGGACATAGTGCAACCTTCTAAGATCTGTGGATTCTGGGGGCTGAATGCTCTGGTTTTTTTGTGGCAGAGAACTTCATACCCCCTGTTTTCCCCACCTCCAACTTCAGCAGAATCATTTGAAGAAAACTTGGGGCTTACCACATTTTAGTCAACTTTCAGCTAAGCAGGTCAAATTATATTCCATAGTGTAGAACATCCTATTAACTAATTAGATAATTATAGGTGGAGCTGGTAGCACTGCCAGCTATAAAGGTTGTCCAACACTTCCCATTATAAGACGCAAATTTCAATTGCTTTTAACTTTGCTAAACTTTAACTGTTTGGGCTGAAATTTTCCATTCTGGGTGTGTGCCTCAGTCCAGCTGTTTCCAAGAATGAAGCTAGAGAAAAATATATTGTCTTGCCCATGTTCAAAAATTCTTGAGACCTTTTCTTTGGGAAACTCTAGAGCCCCCATGCTTTGAAGTAGAAATTTGGCAGGGATGTGGCCTTTGTGTCAGGAATGTGCCTTTTGCCAGCCCTGTGAAAATCTGCCCGAATTTGGCCAAGTTATATTTTTTTGAAAAATTGCAGTTTGCACATACTCAGACTTGCAAGAGCTTAACAGCTAAATTCATAAAAGATTCTTTCCTCACTGAGCGTGCTCCATCCTGTCACAGCTCCTGTGTGTGACTGGACTGCTCATGCACCATCCTCACAAAACAGGGCTGCTGGGTTGAGGCTGGACTTTCCTTGTAATGGCTGCTCTGGGATGGGATGGGGATGGGCACTGGAACTAAGAGAAAGGAAACTGTCTCTCCTGTGTTATCAGTGACCATCTGGCTGACTCCCAGATAGTGAGGAGGAGGAAGCCGTCTGATTTGAATGCAAGACCGAGGGGAAGGAAAGGAATAGATTGGGATAAGGACCCTGATAAGACTTGGACTGGAAGTTGGGGGAGAGTAATTGTGACTGGAAGTTGGAGGGGGGAAACTGAGCTTGGCTGGGCAAGGAGACTGGGATAGAGAACTGGCTGTGATTAATTGGACCAGAAGGCTGAGACTGGGAGCTGTAGAGAGGGAAAGACTGGGAGTAGGAACCAGTGAGGAAATGGGGGCACAACTGGGAGCTAGTTTGCTGGGGGGACACTGAGATTGGCCAACGAGTTAGGGGAGAGCCTGGGACTGGCTGAACAAGGAAACTGGGACTAGGAAGCAGTGCAGGGTGGAGTACAGGGACAAATGGGAGGAGAGACAAATCTGACAAGTGGTGTGCAGGGGCAGAACTAGGACTGACTGGGCCAAGATACTGAGACGAGGAGTCCAGGGGTGGAGGCGGGTGACTGAGGTTGGATGAGGAGCACTAGGAGGGAGATTGGGACTGGGAACTAGTGCCTGGGAAGAGGGGAGATACAGAGTGGGCCAGCAGCTGGGAGCAGGATACTGAGCCTGGCTGAGCAAGGAGACTGGGACTGGGATGAGAAGCCTCAGGAGTGGAGAGTGGGACTGGGATAAGGAGCCAGATGAGAGGAAGAGACAGGACTCAGACAGGGACAGGCTGGAGGGGACAGGGTAGAAGTGGTCAAGTTTGGGGAAAATGGACTGAAGAGAAAATGCTTTTTTGGTGAATTTACTATTTGCTGACAAAATTTTGCCCAACTCCACTCACTTCTGCAGCTGAAGTCAGGGGGAGCCATGCTTGAATATATAAAGTTCTATATAATTCTACTCTGAAAAACCAAGTACACCCAAAATTATTGAATACTTTTGACCTTAATCTCTCTCTGCCTCACCATCTGTAAAATGGGGATAATACTACCTCCTTGTCTCACAGGGGTATTGTGACAATAAATGAATTAATATTTGTGATGCACGCAGATTCTATAATGTTGAGCATACAGAAAAGCCTATGAGGATATTAATAATTCTGTCTTCAGATGAGGGTTTGAATAGTATGCAGTAAATAAGACCTGGGGCCACACACTGAACAATGAGGAGAAAACAAAATATTGAATAGTTTGTTTACTAAATGAACATGGTACAGCCTGTGCACTGAGTGAGGCAGGAGTCCTTTGGGGAAAATTGTTTGTGACAATTAATATATGTTAATTAAAAGCTGTATGTTAGGGGGCTGAATTGAGGTGGCACAGACAATCTTAATTCTGGCATTTCCTAACTTTTGAGTGCTTGACTCTGCAACCTTTATAGTGTTTTTTTAAATTAGTATGTTTGTGTAATATTGAAATAAACTTATCTTGGTATTTTAAAATTTATCATTTTCTTAGATATTGTGAAACTTTGGTACTGAGAGAAGTAATGGAATGTGAGGTTTTTATACAAAATTTTGAGATAAGAACAGCCATTCTGGGTCAGATCAAGGGTCCATCTATCCCAGTATCCTTTCTTCTGACAGTGGCCAATGCCAGGTGCTTCAGAGGGAATGAACAGAACAGGTAATCATCAACTGATCCATCCCCTGCAGCTGTCAGGTTTCCCTTCCCACTCTGAACTCTGGGGTACAGATGTGGGGACCCACATGAAAGACCCCCTAAGCTTATTTCTACCAGCTTAGGTTAAAAACTTCCCCCAGGCATAAATCCTTTCTTTGTCCTTGGATGGTATTGCTGCCACCGCCAAGTGATTTAGACAAAAATTCAGGAAAGGGGTCACTTGGAGTCCCTAGTTCCCCAAAATATTCCCCCAAGCCCCTTAACCCCCTTTCCTGGGGAGGCTTGAGAATAATGTGAGTACCGACCAGACTCTTTGTCTCTAGGACACTGAAAATCAATCAGGTTCTTAAAGAAAGAACTTTATTTAAAGAAAAAGTAAAAGAATCACACCTGCAAAAATCAGGATGGAAGGTAATTTTACAGGGTAATAAAAAGATTTAAAACACAGAGGATTCCCCTCTAGACTCAGCTTCAAAGTTACAAAAAACAGGAATAAAACTCCCTCTTAGCATAGGGAAAATTCACAAGCTAAAACAAAAGATAATCTAACGCATTTCCTTGCCCTTACTTACAATTTTTGTAACCTTAGATGGTTCATTTCAGGTATGTTTTCAGGAGATGTTTTTTCCTGCCTGGTCTCTCTCTCTCTGTCCAGAGAGGGAACAACAAAGAGAGCACCAACAACTCCCCCCCTCTCCAGATTTGAAAGTATCTTCTTTCCTTATTGGTCCTTTTCGTCAGGTGCCAACCAGGTTATTTGAGCTTCTTAACCCCTTACAGGTAAAGATTCAGTACAGCTGCTCAGGAGGGATTTTATGCTCCCCTTAGATGTATGTTTATGACAACAGCCCATTCCTAGCATCTGGCAAATACAGGCTAGGGATACTTCAGAGCATGGTTTTGCATGATCTGATTATAAAGATATAAATAATCTAAGATCTAAATAAAGGCAGATGGTCCAGTTCTGTTACATATATGGGAGACAAGGTGGGTGAGGTAATATCTTTTATTGAACCAATTTCTGTTGGTGAAAGAAACAAGCTTCCCAGTTTATACAGAGTTCTTCTTCAGGTCTGGGAAAGCTACTTATATGGGCATGATACATATTGGTATTGTTGTGAATGACAAATATCATGCATATTTGCATAGTTCTACATTTTTGTTGTGTTTATTGTTTACATAAGTTACAGTGCAAATTGCAAACAATATATCTGAATGATCTGCAGACCAAGAATCATTCACCACCAAAAAACAAAAAAAAAATCAAGACTGGTTTTAAATAACATGTCAATTTAAAAATGTTGTGATTTGCTTATTCACAAATAGGGAACAAAGGTGGGATTTCACAAATCAGTTATTCGTTGTGAATTATTCATTCAGCTCTAGTGCTCCACTGTAAGATTCAGCTACAGGAATTGCCAGTTCTATTTTTATTTTAAAATGGTCAGCATTCTTTTGCACTTAAGTACCTCCATCACAATACTTTCAAGATTGTGTATTTGAATTCAGATCCTTACATTGCAGGAGAAAAATTGCATTCAGCAATTGATCTCCTATTCTTATTAGATAGACTTTCATGTGTAAGTTAGGGAAAGAGTATGTTACCTTAAAATGATATATGCTGTAGTCCACCAATAAAATGAATACATGTAATATAAATAGAATGGAGTATAAAGAGAATATAATACAACACTCAGAGATACTATGGCCTGTTTTTTAATGTCCCCAAAGAATGACATTTAGGCATATGCTACATTGCATCTGCATATCTGGCAGTTAGATGTCTATCTGCAATAATTTGCTCTTACAGTAAACTCCACCCATAATTAGTTACACTTACATTTTTATGGGAGGAAAAAAGGAAGGATGGTTTTCAAAATCATGCTGTATATGCTTATAAGATGCAATACAAAAGCTGACCTTAAGCATTACCGCCCATAACTTAAGTGTCTATATATGTAGGTCAAGAGAAGACGTAGGAACCCAGGGTCTCCAATATGTATAACTAGCATGTACAGTAACATCCCATCTAGAAACAGTGGGTCAGATTTTCCTCTTGCCTATCAGTGAAGTCAGTGGAGTTACACCATTGTGAACTGATGTGAGGGAAGACTCAGCCCAGAAGGCTTCAGTTGTACACACCTCTTTATATTTATAAAACATTTACACTGCTAAGGAAATGGTAAGTCGTTCCCACAAATCTATACTGTACTTACAGAACAAATATGCAGTTCTGTGGGGAGTTTCATCTTAAATTGTTCTCAAGTATCACCATTTACCTCCCTTGCATTCTGAATATTGGAAGCTGCCTCTTTACCTTGGACCTTGTCGTTCTTTTTGCAGATCATGTAAACGGGCACTGTACAAGCCCAACCTCCCAAACTTGCAGCTCTGGAAAACGGCTCTCTAGCGCAGATGTTACAAAATCAAATCGCCGAGGGCCTGGGAGGCCCCCATTTAGAAAAGCACAGTCTGCGGCTTGCATGGAGATTTCCCTTCCAGTCACAACAGAAGGTGAGTGCCAATGAGCGTTTTCATTAGGTATGTGTTAGTTTCACTTTTCCACAAGATGTGAAAGCAAACTGGTTACACGCTATTTAGCATGATCCCTGTCCTAGTCACTTCTCTAAACTGCTGTCTTCATTTAATTGTTTAGAATTAGAATGATCCCTGTGTTTTAGTGTTGTTACTAACCAGCCAGCCTGCTGCTGACTTTTGTGCTACCTAGAGATGCGGTATACCAAACTTCCTGAAACTCTCACAGTCCTTCCACCTTCTTTTTGAGCCTGGAAGCTTTGCTCCAGAAAAATGATTGTTCATCAGAATTTATGTACAGTAATTCTGACAGCCAGTGACCTCAAAAGCTTAAAATACACCTCTACCCCGATATAACGCTGTCTTCGGGAGCCCAAAAATCTTACCACGTTATAGGTGAAACTGCATTATATCGAACTTGCTTTGATCTGCCGGAGTGCGCAGCCCTGCCCCCCCGGAGCACTGCTTTACCGCGTTCTGTCCGAATTTGTGTTATATCGGGTCGCGTTATTTTGGGGTAGAGGTATATTCTGATCCCTGTTTATTCACGAGTAATAGTCTGAAAAATGAGAACTATATTTATAAGACTGAGAGTTTAACCTTTGCTCACTCATTGTATTATTCTTTGGTATTAAATATAATTAAGGGTTGTAAATTCTGCAATTCCCTGGCCATGGGATTTACCCCTTGCTGGAGAATTGTGGTTCAGAATCAAAACTTCATTTAAAATAATTTGTTTTGAGCACTTATGTTTGTGAATACAGCCTCCAAATTTTGAACTAAGTATAAGCCATGCAGTGTTGTCTACCTGAGTGTTCAGACACATTCAAACCACAGTTCTGAGGAGTGTAAACTGTCCCATTCATGTCAGTGGGTTAAGTGCGAAACTTCAAATATGCCCATTTAAATGTCAGCATTGCTAACTATTTCGGTGCCCATCATTTTAACAGAAGCATCCAGCTAATGTGTTTTTCCCATAACCTCAAAACACCTCCTGTGCCTTGTGAGATGCTGTCACTCCCAATTATCCCTCACCCACCAAGCCTGCAACTTCCCCCACACCCTCCACAGCTTGTACAATGCAACAATGTGTTGTCCGTACAAAATGCTTTGGCAGTCAGCAACTGAAAAACATGTAATAGCAAAATAAACAGTACAGGGGCTCTTCTACTTTAGTCTTATTCATTTTAATATTTCACATATTACAAATTCAATTTTTAACTTAAGTGAGGCTGCCGCACAATTTCCAATCTGCTTAAGTAACGACACTTCCCAGGGCTACCCTCTGGGCCATAGCACTCCCTGGTCTCTGCAGTGCTGCAGTCCCACCAGCAACATGCCCCTTCTGCCTCCAGCATCACCTCCAGTATGCCCGCCACACCATGGCTTGCAAGGAGATCATTGGAAGATGGCCTTTTGCCTGTGTTCAGCAATGCCTGCACCAGGATAATTCTCCCAGAGTCAGAATGAGAGCTCTTAGAGCCCCTTTACCCAGCCCCAGTCCTTTCACGCGTTGTAGGGGGGACAGTGCGAGAGTGATGATCTCACCCATAGAGCCTGTTGATGCACCTTTTAAATACAAACTGTAGAAAATACCTTTGTTCCCATATGTAAAAAGATCCCTCTACATACAGGAAATGGATAGAACATCAGAGCCCCCTTCATTAATATTTCTGATAGCTAGATCTTCAGAGTTTATTAATTAGGATGTGATCAAATAGAGGAATCACTGCTGATCCTTTTCTCCATGACTGTTTGAGATCACACCACAGCAAGACAGAAGAGATCACTGTAGGATCTACTGAAGCTGACAGTATGGAAATGAACTCATGAATCATGTCATTATCCCATTAAATTATCCCATGAACCATTATCCCAAGATGGTGACCTGCTAGGGATTAGAGTGCAAGTCCCAAACTCATGGGCTGGCGGGAGGCAAGTTGGTGGACGTAGCACACTGTGCAGAGAAAGCACGCTGCATTCTTCTCGAGGAACTCCATCCAGCTGATTTAAGGGGCAACACTGATCACTTCCCAAGGAACTACATTTAGAGAAAAATGTAATGTGATGTAGAGTCACTGAAGGGGGAACCCAGAAATCCTGATCTCTAAAAAACCCCATGAAATCACACTACAGTCTCTCCACAGCACATAGAAAAAGTGTGATCTTCCAGTTCCCTGTCAAAGGAAATAACTCGTTCAAAGAATATACCTTTTATAAGCTCAAATGTAAATACAGACTAATAGATAGATCAGGAGTGAGTACAGTACCAAGATAGCCTTAGAGAGCTCTAATGAAGTCATTGTAAATGGCTTATGAATAACAGCAGACTTCACTCATGAATTAACCTGGGTGTTCTCGTCAGGTTAGTTATGGCTAATAATAATTAATATTATAATAATATAATATATATTATAATAATTAATTAATATGGAGTTCATAGGTAGCACTTTTTATCTGTAGATCTCAAAGCATTTTGCAGAGATGGTAAAAGTTTTAAAACTTTCCACAGGTAATGATTTAGCTTTCTCTTGTCACTGAAAGGGTAGTCTAGCTTTCCTGAATGTCAGCAAAAGAATACTTAAAGGTATCAGTGATGTCAGTGAAATGGTACGGCACCTCTCACTAATGTCACTGAATTGACTTTAACAGCCTATTTTCTGTCACAGTTAACAGCAGAATAGTTGGTCAGGGTATAGTCTATTAATATGTAATATGATGTGTGTTTATATATATATATATATATATATATATACACACACACACACACATGCGTACAAGCTAGAGTATATATACACTAAAAAAGAACAGCCTTCTTGTACTTTACATTCTCATATTAATAATGGGATGTAATTTTTTTTATAAGAATCCTTATTTTGAAATAAATCTAGGATGTTATTTCCATTTAACTAGGTTAAACATTTAACAGATTGCTACTGTGTTAGCTCTTTTGAGTTTCAGTTTAGTAATTGATCTGCATCAAATGACTGGTATGTAAGAATTCTTCCACAGACATTGTTTTGGCATATTTTTATTCATCTCAGTAGTGTTTTGTATTAAATACTACTGCCAAAAGTGATGTGAGCCCTGTGAGGGTCATAGCTTAAAAAAAAAAAGACTTTGCAAAGAAAATGCTGAGAATACATTTTCTGTCCAGATGAGCTCATTACATTTCAGACATTGATCAAAATAGAGGCTCCCTTTGGCCATGCTATTAAAAAGCTTTGCTAAGATTTTCACAACTGGATGTCAATCTTTCATCCACTATTTAGGAATTTATGCCACAATAAACAGCACATGTAATTTGGAGGAATTGACTGCCTGTGCTCTGAAGAGGTGAGCACACACGAATAAAATATAGATTTTGTTCACTTGATACTTCACAAAAAGAGAAATGGGATAGATTCACAGAGGAACCTAGGCGCTGCGACACTGAGCATTACCATGCCAAACTTTCAGGTGCCTAGAAAATCACTGAGATTTACAAAGCCTGGGTTAGGCACTCAGGCTCCCCATACAATGAGTAGGGAGAGATGGGCACATTAGAATGGGATTCACAAAAGCCAGCATGATAGGCAACTTTCTCCCTAAGATAGCCCATAGGATGTGCTAAGCTGAGGGATGTGTGCTAAGCCCTGCCCCTCTTGGAGAACTAACTCCAGGCTGTTGCTTGTAGGGACCCTATCCACTAGGTAAAGTCTGAGCATACCTACCAGATCAGGCCCTGTAGATGAGTTATCCTGAGGAGCGCCTGTCTTCACCCAGCGTGTGAATCACACTGGAGCTTAGGCAGCCAACCTCCAAGTATGAGGGCTACAGTCCACATGCTCAGAGGCAGAAACTTAGGGAACTTCTACTTCAAAAATGTAGGCACCAAGCGAGTTTAGGTACCAGGGCTCGGCGGTAGCTGAATGGGGATTTTGTGAATCTCACCGCGACCTGATTCTGGGATTTAGGTGCCTAAAGTGACATTTAGGCACCTACATCCTTTTGTGAATCTAGCCTGTGGTATTTCCAAATCAGAATGGAGACATTTGGTAGTATTTTATTTATTCCAGTATCATTAGCTTTAGTAGAACATCAGTGGGTCCTTACAGATGACTATCTAAATAACTTAAGCAATTTTCAGAAGTAACAAATATACTACCATGGTAAAGTTGGGTGATTCTTACTTATATGTAATTTGGTGCTTTAAGGAAACCCCTACTGCACTAATAGTATCTGTTGTTTTAATTTCTCCTTCCAGTTCCTGCTGTTTCTCCCATATGATCATTGATTTGATGAAAAAGATAATCAAGTTCTGTGACTAACCACACGAAATATGTTAAAACAATAAATCAACCAGTTCTTCCCACATTACATTACAATAATAACCATGATCTGACCTTTTAACACAATGAAAAAATAGTCTGTATATTTCCAGCAGTTTCTTTCATGTTTTTCATGTGAACGTATGTAGGAGTGTATTTTTTCCCCCAGCTAGCACTTTGAAAATATCTTGCTAACACTTGCCTCTTTATTTAAGAAGAACTGGCGTGGGGTAAGGGATTCCTTATCTAGAAAAACATTTTTCATGAACCTCCCTGTTAAGTAGACTGGCATGTGAGAGAGGGAAGAAAGTTGTTCTTTCTTATTCCTCTAGCTGTTTCAAACTCTTCAGTTTCATAAAGAATTGTAGGCTTTTACAGATTCTTTAAAAAAACACAACTCAAAATTAAAATATCTTGTAGTGACATAGCAATGGTGACTATGACTTGATCTTTATAATTATTGCATTAAAATCTCTCTCCCTTGCCTTCTTGTCTAACTAAAAAGAGCTGGTTTGAAAACTTTAAAATAAAACTCTTTTCAGACATAAGTAGAGTTTTTTTAAAGCCTCTTTTGGCTCAGAATAGAGTCAAAAGCGGATGCCTTTTCAAATATTGCTTATGGTTAGTATTTCAGCTTCAGAGCCTGTTTTTCCAAAATAATAATGAATAGATCTGATAGTTTTGTAATGATGATAATCCTTGTCAATATTTGTTACTGGACATCTGATACAGTATTTCTGATACACCCTTCATGACATTAAAATTTCTCAGTTAAAATTTGACAAGTTTTTCCAATGTACCTTTTGACTTATCAGTTTTCAGAAATGTGATATTTTCATAGCTGCAACAATAAACTTGCTAGTTGAACCTTTGATACCTGGTTCTAACAAGACAAGTATGAGGAGAATCTTGCAGGCTGTTAATAGCCTATTATTAATTCTGAATAATCATGCTCTCACACACTTTTGATAACCCTGTTTCCTGCTTGTGTTAATTAAACTATTACTTATTTGCACTGTATCAGAAACTATTGGTATAGCAAAGCCAAATTCCATTGCTGCACTTAATTTTCTAATTCAATCCTTTTAACAGTTACTGAGACTCTTTGAATTTAAAAATCATGTATTTTAAATAAAACCAAACGTCCTTTCTCATGTTATAAATGACACCTAGGATTATTGAAAATTACAGAATTTTTAAAACCTAATGCACATTTCACAACTTATACTGTTGATGTTGTTTCATCATTTATGGGTGTAGACACCTTTTTCATTTCTCTGATTGGACATTGAAACTAGACTAGTGAGTTTCAGGCATTGTCTGGGATGAAAACACTAAAAGAGAACATTTGTTGTTTTTTAAACATTGTTTTTGAAGTTACACAAGCATCAGAAAATGTTGCTATTGATCTAATTTTTATAAAAGCTTATTTTGATAAAATCTAAATTTGTGTCCAAATTTGACCTAGCAGTTTGCCTTTAAATACCAACAGCTATATAAAAATCCAAGGACACAGATTCTCCCTTCCCCTTATGAAAAGCAGCAAGATGGGACACTTTGTAAAGAAATGTTTTCATATTGTTTCATTGTTGCATAAAGCAAAATGTGGTTTGCCGCAAACTTGGTAGATCTTCCGGCAGGCCAGAGCCACCCGCCCAGAGAGTCTCTAGCCCTGCTCCACCGCTGAGTTCCAGCTATCGCCACGCTTTGATTGCAGCAACTCGTGGGAACTCGAGAGTGCTCACAAAAAAAAGTCAGTATAGGTTGGGGTTGTATTCACCTTTTCACATATCTTCTGTGGAGATGATGTGCATTCCCACCTGGCCTACCTTGAGTCCTTCCCCTGCACAGATCCCAGAGGGTACAGAGAATCCTTCACAGAGTCTGAGGGACAGTACTGCAGAGCCATCCCAGTCCATTTGGAACAGGGGAGATCTGAACCTGAATATTGGTCTCTGTGGGGATGAACTGGGTCAAGTGTGTGTGCTGTTTCTGTACATGAGAGACAACATGCACTTTCAGTCTCAACTTTTTTTTACTTTAGATTAAGGAAAACACTGACATTAAAGAACAAAAGTAAGGTTGCCATGGGAGAGCTCTCTGTGTCTCCTCTGTAATAGACTAGAAGCAACTCTAAGAAATACCTTTGGAGATTTGTCAATAACTACTGTCTTTAAACCTTCATGACTTTCTGATCACACAGCCACTTCTTGTTCTCTGAAAGGTTCTGTCTAGAGAGGGCTGTTAGCTAATGGGGTGGAGCTGCCATTGTCTGACTGCAGGGCTGTTAACTCTATCAGCATCAATGTACTGTCAGTAGCATTCTGGGTATCTTCAGAAAATGACATGCCTCCTTGGTTTTGTGTAGCTGTCCTCTGTTCCTCCTAACCTTCGTGTGTTTATGACAAGACCGTGGGGGCAGATGGTATACCTGTTACTTTGGCCGGTTGCCAGCCACTTTGTATTTGAAATCTTACATTTTCTCCCACTTGCAGTGGAATAAGTGGCATTCTTGTTGTAGTATTTCTTCTGCTCTAGTTTTCTGCTGTGTGGTGTTTTTTTACTACTTCAGGATTACTTGTCTTTGGCTGAAAAGGCTTGTTAGATGTTAATACTAAGATTTTTTTCCTTCTACCTCTAACTCTCTCAACAGATTATTGTAATAAGGCATTGTGAGGTGTTTACTTCCCTAACAGTGCTAAATAGAGATTGCTTTAATCTGCCTCTGCTTATGTGCTATTTGTGATAATCCTTTTAATTTTACATCTTAAGGCTTTGACATGGTATACTTGAACTGACACATCAGTGAGAGTTGCCAAAATGAACCATTTATGAATTGTGTAATTAACTCATCTGGAAACCACAAGCAGGGACAATGAATTTTCATTTCTATAGGCCCAATAAAAAGTTTTTAAGGATAAAAACTTATTTTGGCCATCAATCTAGAATTACTCAAGTTTTTGTAAGTTTGAGTTACTTTGTGTTTCTTGTCTGAGTTTATCAGATTTTCTTTTGGAAATAGCTAGTATTTGAATCAGATATGCTCCAAACTCCTTCTGCATCTAGGGTGACCAGATGTCCCGATTTTATACAGACACTCTCGATTTTTGGGTCTTTTTCTTATATAGGCTCCTATTACCCCCCTCCCACCTCTGTTCCGATTTTTCACATTTGCTGTCTGGTCACCCTATCTGCATCTCCTCCTTTCGTTATTTATAGGCACTCCTGATAGCATGACCATTATAAGAAGCTCCTTACATGCCCTGTATTTTACATTTAACAAATATTTTGAAATTCCATGATAATTTCCTGCAGTTGCTTTGGGTCATGGTGTCTGTTATATGGCTTCCAAAAGTTTAGGGCTGTCTCCATCTTGACCAATTTCTGCCCATAAACGTATTTGTGAAACCACTCACAACCGCAGAAAATGCTGGTGTTTCCTTTTCAATTTGAGCTTAATTCTGTTGTGTTTTAGTTAGCATTTTGGAAGCACGCGACATGGGGCAATCTTCTTGAAACAGGAGTCTCCAATTTGTAGGAGTTTGCATCAACTGAGATATTAAGCTCTCTGTTAATGTACAAATATTGTAGTACCAGTCCTTCTGGCAGATTATGAATGGCACGTGATCCAGTAGGCAACCTCTGAGAACACCTACCAGATTGGGCCCCATGGATGAGAACAGCATTCCTCTGCCTGTCTTCCACCGGTCTGTGGATTGCTCTGGGGATTAGGTGAGAGGTGGGCATCTGAACACCTAGAGCAGGGGTAGACAACCTATGGCATGCGTGCCAAAGGCAGCACGCGAGTTGATTTTCAGTGGCACTCACACTGCCCAGGTTCTGGCCACCGGTCCGGGGGGCTCTGTATTTTAATTTAATTTTAAATTAAGCTTCTTAAACATTTTAAAAACCTTATTTACTTTACATAGAACAATAGTTTAGTTATATATTATAGACTTAGACAAAGAGACCTTCTAAAAACCTTAAAATGTATGACTGGCACGCGAAACTTTAAATGAGAGTGAATAAATGAAGACTCGGCACAGCACTGCTGAAAGGTTGCCGACCCCTGACCTAGAGGGAGGCAGCAGTGCATGTGCTCAGAGGCAAAAATGTAGGTGTTGAGTGAGTTTGGGCACCTACAGAGCTAGGCAGCAGCTGAGCGGGAGTTCTGTGGATGCCATTTATTTTGCAATTGTTTCACTTGCTAGCAATTAATTATACAAGGCAGAAATTGTTTTCCAATATCTGAAGTAATTTGTGAAACATACAGTTCGAGGATCCTCAGTGTCTCTACAGCTCTGGTTAGCCTGGCTTGTGGAGCAATATGTAGAACCCTGCAAATCTGCAGATATCTGCTTTATATCTGCAGCTATCTGCATCCACGGATGTGGATATCCGCAGACCATGTATGCGGATCGCGGATTGGATGTGGATAGAAATTTGGTATCTGCACAGTGCTCTAGCAATAAGCACACAGCTGGGGAGAATCTATTTAGAAGTGTTTGCATTTTTTATGATAATGTTATGCAAGTATAGCCATTCCAAATGTTTTTAAAATGCAAAACATTTCAAAGTTACATACCTAAAATAGTTAGTAACAAACAAATATGCAGGTAGGGAACCCAGCAGAGCCAAAATTGAATTTTAAAATGCTCTGGGTTGCATGCTTCAAGAAACAAAATGAGATATTTTGATTCCCCTATAAAGGAACAGGGAACTTTGTTTTCTGAAGCACCCTTTATATTCTCCTTGCCCTGAAGCAGTTTTACGTGGAGAACTTACCACAAATCATTCCTGACATATAAATTGCATCATGCATAAATAGAAAGTGCTTCAGAACAAGGATATTTTAGGACTCTGATAAGCAGTTTCAGTCTCTTATATAAGCTCTAAAGAGTTTGATATCTTTGAATTAAAGATGGGCCCAGATCTCAACAGCCCACACACTGGGAGTTTTTGAAATCCAAATTCAACTCAAATTCATAGTAATTTGAATGTGAAAACACTTCAATTGTGTAAGTAGAGGCAAGTGATTCATACAGTAGAACGTGGGCATCTTTGCAAATTAAATACGTGAGGATTTCATGCAGAGAAAATGTTTAGCTCTGTCTGTCTTCATATCAAGTGGGATTTTTGCTTTCCCAGTTCCTGGTTATTTTTAAAATAGACTGAACCAAAACCCAGGCCTGACCCTACCCACACACAGGTGATATCATGCTAAAGATACAAATGTTCTGCCTTCAGTCTGTATCTTCTGAGAGGGCCTGATTCTCCATCAGGTCACACCAGTTTTATTTCCATAAACTCTAATGATTTCAGTAGAGTTACACAAGCATTCAACTTGTGTAACCTGGTGGCAAATAAGGTGCAGAATCTCTGTACTAACTACTGTACAGTTAGTCTGTGAGGGCCTGGTGACCACCTCACAAGATTTGGCCCTACATTAGTGAATAAAATTGCTCTGATTTAGGAGATACTCCACCAGTAATGTGTTCACATACTTACCAATACAACTGAAAGTCTGAAGTAAGGAAATTGTCTGAGTCTATTCATAGGAGGGCACTCACTATAAATTCCCAGTTAATTTTCCAATGGTACTTGTTTGTGCTTAAAACAACTCTTGCTGCTTACTAGTGAATTGCTTTAACATGCAATGTAGCTTTAGCGTGGCACCAGTAAAATGTGTTTAGAGATGTTTCTTTATCCAGATTTATGTGCAGCATTCTTAAGTGTTTCAATACCCTGTGGTGTCAGTTCCTATCCTTTTGCTCCTCTGTGTTGCTGAAGCATTGCCATCAATTATTTGATTCAGTCTCTGTCTGTGTGATGATAACATATGTGAAGTAATGTTTAAAGATTAATTTTAGGACTGTTTGTTTATATTGACTATCAGAGTTTTGTATTACTACAAACGAACTAGTAATACTCAGGAAAAACATTTGAATATTTGCATTGGCTTCCATGAAATCAGATGTTTGGTGCCTGGAATTTACAGAAGTGCCTACATGAGGAGCCTAAAAATTATTTTCAACTCTGTAACTTTGCTTCCAAAATATCCTGATTTTTATACCGAATATTGGCTTTATTCTTTGACAGACTTTATAAGCAGATCTATGGTATACACTTGATTCACTAATTTAAAACTGCACACTACAAACATCTATAAATGAACACAAAGTGTGTTGATTGTAAGGCTCTCTGATGGTGAATGTATACATTACAGTGCAAAGGTTCATCTTAGTCACTGGTATTTTTCTCTCATTCTTCATATCAAGTAATACTTTTGCTTTCACAATTCCTGACTATAAAAATGAAGGATTTTATGCTTCCTCATTAGTGTTTATTCCATTATTTTGACATAATCATGACACCTCCATGGAAGAGATGATTTATAGGGGTATATTCCTCTTTCAAAGCCCTTGCAGAAGTTAATGAGAACAGAAAGGAGAATATTTCCCTTTAGGTGCATAAGTCAGCAGCATACACATTTTCATTATCATTCTTGTGTTTTTTAAGACTGCATGGGGAAGTGAGGAAACTGTGGTGTTATTTTCATGAAGCCAAAGAAAATAGAAACCATTATTCATTTTAAGACTGCTCCATAAAGGTTGCAAGTTTGGGTTTTATTTCTGTAAATTAAAGCATGGGAAATGTTTCATTTGAATTGCCTTTTTAATATTCCAAAAAATATAACTCAAACTTTCTTTTAAAGTCACCAGCTCACTGCAGTGGGACCACTGTGTCAGGCAAGAAAACTGCACTAGGACTGTAACTGCTCGGGGCTTCTTTCATATAAATGTCATGATGATGGTTGGCTCAATTGTTCTTGTCCTTTTGCAATGCATGCATTTTTGTGGCAGTAGGTTACATTTCCAGACGGGCAATGCTTCAGCAATTACATGGAGTCAGTACATTCTCACACGACGAGCGTCACTATGCCGCTTACACATGGATGGACAAAGGTAAGGCTTGATAACACCACCTTCATTTTTATCTTAACATGTTAGTTGAAGTATCCTGTATTTTTCTGTTGCAGTGAGATGGGCAACGGTTAGAGGTTCCACGTTCAGGTGAAGTCAGATATAAGACGCTGATTTTATTTGTCAGAAATGTTTCGCCACAAACTAACTATTGCTAAAAATTAGAACAGTAGAAGTAATGTTATAATGTTATAAAACAGCAATTGATTCATGTAGGTCAAGCCATGTCTGAATAACCCAATCCATATATAGGGCAGAACATTGAGGAGACAGGAGAGTTATTTTTAGGTGGGCAGAGGTAGCCCGATTGGCTTATTACTTCCTTCGCTGAAGCTCAGAATTTATGATTAGTCATTTAGATGGCACAATCAATGTACACACTATAATGCTGCCATGCAGGAGGTAAGCTTCAAATGAGAAAGCCCCTGTCAACAGTTGCTTGCAATCTAATGGATAAACAGGTACCATACAGCATATCATACCAACCTGTGGTTCATGAAGCACTTGCTAAGTGGTCTGTGGAGATTTGGCTTTTCATGTAGTGGTGGCGGCCTCTCCCAGGCTTCCAACTGCTTCTACAGGTATTGAGGAAGAGCCTGGCGACCTATAAAATCAGCTGGAAGCAAGGAGGAAGAGCAAGCATAGATCCATCTACTAGGAGAAGAGGAAACAGGAGCCACCACCAAGGTCTGGAGCTGCCAGGCACCAGCAAGAGGAGACTGCTCAGGGGAGAAGAAAATGAGGCAGCGGGGGTTTATGTCTATTGGAGAAATGGCTGGAGGGGGCCTGATTGTCAGGCCGTGAGTTCAGGACACAAGGAAATTTAGTGGCAGAAAAGCATGTTTGGGGGAGAGAGGACACACGACAGGGTACTGTGTGCAGGAAGAGAACAGGATAAGGGGACGGAGTAGCAGAGGAACATTTGCCCTGAAAAGAGGAACAGAACAGAGTGGAGGAGACGTGAAATTAAGAGTAAAATAGAGACAGAAAAACAAAATTAAACTCATTAAAGAGAACTGTGAATACATTCATTTCTTAAGGGAACTGTCCCAGGTAATCTGTTACTTTAGTTGCCAAGGAGCTGTTCTGTGTTCACAGATGGGAGGGGCAGTGGCCCTCATGATCATCAGTGGGAGGAGAGGAATCCACGGAACAATCTCTATTAAGAAGTGGTCCATACAATGAAGATATTTGAGAACAGAGCAATATAATATAGAATAAACACAGTATGGCCTGTCATCTTTGTTGCTGAGCTGTATTTTACATTAATAGCAACTACATCCATAGAAAGAAGTGGGGAGGTGGGAGATAACATTAACTGTGTGGAGGATTGTAGAACAGGCTGGCACTGTTTGACTGAAACATTCCCACCTGGTGGCAGATTCTGATGCTGCTGGGAAATGTTAAGTGAGTTCTTCTAACTTGGTGGTGCAGGTAGCTTGTTAACTGTCCCCTGTGTATGGAAGATGGGAATGCTCGCTACACAGAGAAGTGACGGTGTGGGCAGAGCAGTCTGGAGGGAGGAGCCCTGGGGCAGCCACACCTGTGGAGATGGTTGGAGCTGAAGGTTTTGTTGTTTTTTTGTCAAACCCAAGGAGGGTGGTGAGTGTGACGCTACTCAGCATGTGGACTTTGTTTTAGGGCAGGCTGCTCACTCAGGGTGAGATATTTTTGACATATTCTGCACAAGAGGCATGGGGGCGGGGAGAGAAGCAAACTTGAACTGAAGAACATGAGGGCAGAAGTGGCAACAGGCCCAGACTGCCCCCAAACAAAAGCTGTTGCAGGCCATGTGGCAATTTGTGAAGGAGTCCAACAAGAACGGCAGCAACAACTTTGGGAGCTGATGTTCCACAGACTGATTAACCCATGGCCACCATCTGGACTGCCGGTGAGCATCAGCCCTTCTCTGTCTATCATGAACCGGATGGTGACCCTGAGGCTCCTTTTTCACAGTAGAGGTACAAGGGGTAAAAAATATATATCTATTAAGTGCCTACATGTGAGAAAGGCCATGCTGCCCCCGTTTCAGCTCAGTTCCATAGCACAGTTCATAGAGCAGCTCTTAGGAAGAAAATTGAAAGACTTAGGGACTCAATGGTGGGCAATGAAAAGAGAAGGTTGGCCAGACACAGAGGGGACTGATGGGGGGACTTATGTGTTTTGCTTATTAGGAAAAGGAAAACATAAGAAAATTGTGTTACATATTGCACTGTAATTTTGGGAAGACATATGGACTCACTGAACCCACAGCCAAAAAGAACAATCACCAGGAATCTAGGAGGAAGCCTCCAGCCCTAAGTATTATGTAAGGAACAGTGGTATATACAAAAACATTGTTCCTCATGGATGTACTGACGATAGAGAGATGAGGTCTAGTAGAGGCCAGGAGTCTGGCTCTCCCAGTGGGTAATAAATGGACCCATAGAAATGGAAGGGCGAATTGTTAGAGCCCTGCAAATCTGTGGATATCCACTTTATAGCTGTAGATCATGTTTGTGGATTGTGGCTTGGATGCGGATACAAATTTTGTATCCATGCAGGGTTCTAGGAATGGTGGCCTGCCAGGTTGACTCATGGTACACCCAGACTTTGATGTAAAAGGGCTTGATATGACTTGAGTGCCTTAAGGAATTAGATTCCATACAGGTCCCCTATGACTACAAGGACTCCAGGGCCTACTCAAAGGCAATAATTCCCCTATGAGAGGGGGCAGCTTGCTTGTGTTATCCTGCCTCATTGAAATGCAGGGAGCCTGGGTAAACTTTCAGTCTATCCTGGTTTCCAGGGTGTACCCAGGGATTCATGACCATGCAGAATGAGATGTTGCAGAGAGCAAGTCCTCTGGTCACTGCAGGGGCTTTGGGAGTTAGGTTGTCCAGGAGAGAGAAAACCAGGGTGCATGCCTAAGCATTGGCTCTAACAGGCTGGCAGTGTTTGCATAGAAATCATAGAAGTGTAGGACTGGAAGGGACCTTGACAGGTCATCTAGTCCAGTCCCCTGCACTCATGGTAGGATTAAGTATTATCTAGACCATCCCTGACAGGTGTTTGTCCAACCTGCTCTTAAAAACCTCCAGTGACGGAGATTCCTCATCCTCTCTAGGTGACATGTTCCAGTGCTCACCCACCCTGACAGGAAGTTTTTCCTAATGTCCAACCTAAATCTTGATTGCTACAGTTTAAGCTCACTGTTTCTTGACCTGGCATTTGTGGTTAAGGAGATCACTTTATCACCCTCCTCTTTATAACAACCTTTTAGATTGTTATCATGTCCCCCCCTCAGTCTTCTCTTCGCCAGACTCAATAAACCCAATTTTTTCAATCTTACCTCGTAGGTCATATTTTCTAGACCTTTAATCATTTTTTGTTGCTTTTCTCTGGACTTTTTCCAATTTGTCCAAATCTTTCCCGAAGTGTGGTGCCCAGAACTGGGCACATGATTCCATTTCAGGCCCTATCAGTGTTGAGTAGATTGGAAGAATTACTGCTCATGTCTTGCTTACAACACTCCTGCTAATGCATGAAACACACCTCCCTGTTAGCAGTCATTGATCCTGCTGCTTTTATACCTCACTCATATAAAAGAGAGTGGCTCTCTGAAGAGAGAGAGAGAAAGAACGGATCTACAGTGTGTGAGACCCCTGAGGGAGCAGCACATTTGAGGAGAGGCCTAAACTGAACATTATCAGATAGTTAATAAAGCTAAATTCCAGGAAGGGGTGGGGTTTTGACTTTGTTTTAAAGCAGGCTGGGAAGGTCACAGAGGGCCTCGGATCTTTCCTAAGTTACATGTTTCAGTTCAGAAATCTTTCATGACTCCAAAGTTTGAGAGAGGTGTCATGCTGAGCTTTTGAAATTCAATCTGAATATTGTATTTAATGGAAAACAGCACGACATGTTCCCAAAGGGATCCCAAAAATTATACCTGTTAATGTCAGTTCTGCTAAAAGGCATTAGTTAATTGTACCACACAACAGCAAAGAACATTTATTCTTATTTAAAGGAAGGAAAAAGTCCTGTGACACATGCAAATGGCACATCACATATTTTAAACACTCTGCATGTCGCCTACACAGACTGAGCAGACATATTTGTCCCTTCAGCACCTTTCACAGCTTGAACACCAATATGTTTGCTTTTACATGCTCTTGTCATTAATACCAACTACTAAAGGGAAAAATACATACAGCCTGTGCACCATGTCGGGAAAACGGGGCTAGGGGTCATGGGCCGCCTTGTGTTGTGGGGTCTGGGACACCTGCAAAGCCTCTTCACTAACCCTCTTTGGTCAGCAACTGCAGTGCTGATGAACTGCCTCCAAAGCTCCATGGCTAGAGTGCTGCAAGGTCTGTGAGGCTATGGAGCACATTCATTCATAAGGTATTCGGTCCATATATCCTCACAGATAAGCCGCCCCCTGCTTTTATGCAGGTCTCTGCAGTAGTGTTGAACCAGGGCCAGGCAGCAGCACTAACACCTGCACTGAGAGGTGAATGTGAACTCCCTGGCTGGGGAACATGTGGAACTTGGAAACTGAAACAGGCATAAATTTCTCTTCAGTGTGAGGGGGACTAAAATCCTGCAGTGCTGTGGAGCTCACGTTTGGCAAGGCAACAGCCTCACTCAGCGTAGAAGCTCTGCAAACTGCAGCTCCGACTTAAATATAAACTGACCCGCTCAGTTCCAAACGTTGATCTGCATAGCAATACTTTGATGTGCATCTGCCCAGTAATTCCCAGGTGGGTGCTGGCAACTGGCTAATTTCTGCCACTTCTGCAGCGTCACGGGGGCAGGGAGTTTAATGTCACAGCAGATGTTGCCTGTGGGAATGGGATCCCTAAACTACCACTTCCTCAGGAGAGCAGGAACTGTAAATGTGGTGTGAAGCTTAGCTCAGGCTTTAGTTGTGGGAGACTGAATGATGGGGAAGGTTCTTATCCAGGTTCAAGTCTTCACCAACACCAGGAAGCATTCTACTCCCTAATTATTTCTGCTGGTTCCTGAGCTTTCTCCTTTGAGGAGACGTCATCCTCTTCTGGGGATGAAGAAGGATTAAACTTGCTTCTCAACAAGGGCTTGGGAAGGGGGCATTGGACTGTATATGCCACAGGGATGGCCCCCATTCCACGCATAGATAGACCTGATGAAGGCATCCATAGCTGCCCCGTTATCTCAGCAACTAGACTCAAGTGAGTATCTGAACGTACTCTGAGGCGCTTAGAGAAGTCTCCGGCCCATGAGCTCCAAACGTTTGTTCCAAAGTCTCTCAGCCTCTAGCCTTTTGTGTTGCAGAAAAGCACCTGTAACTTTCAGTGTTGTAGCCTGCCTCTGGCTCCGCCTGACTCGGTGTAGATGGATTGCAGAGTTGACCCAAGCCTGTCTTGCAAAGACTAGCCTGGGTCCCTGATTTCTTCTAGTCCAGGAAGCACAGTGAAGGCATTAGAGATGAAAGGGATCAGCAGCAGTGATACTCAATGCAGACTACACGGTCAGGGAGACTAAGCTGCCTACCTTGTGTGCCAGGAAATGAAAAAGGGCCAAAAATGAACCCCCCTTCCTCCTGCTGCAGCCACCCCATGCTCCCGTGTCCTAATGCCACTCCCGGATCCTTCACTGTCCAGTCCCTTCTCAGCCCCAACTCCCTCCCCTCTGCTCCCACCCTGTGAACCGATAGCAAGGCTATGCTGAGCAGCTTATTCTGATGATAGACAAGGCTGAGTGAGCATAACCCAAATTAGTGCCTTCAACACCCAACCAAGCTCGATGCTGTTTCTCTCCAAGAAGGATTGGGAGACTCCCAGTGAGTTTGGTGAGGGGAGAGTGTGTGTGTCTATTTCTAACTGGCAGTCACAGTTCCCTGCGAAACCATACACAAAAAATGTGTATGGTCCAATCCCATGGTGTGGAGTCGGTTGAGGGGCAGAGCAACTGTCTCACTCCATTGTATGGGAAGTGGGAGGTGATTTGGGGGCGAGAAGGTTTAAATGATATTCCTTTCCCCTGCACATTGCCTGGAAGAGGGGCCAGTTCAAGGGTCAGTGTCTCCTATCAGCAGCCAGCTGCCAAGAACATCACAGACTAAGGAGGGTTACTCTGAACGTAGCTGTAGCAGCGTTTGGTGCAAGGCAAGGGGCATGCGCAACAGGATGTGATGCTGGCACTGAGCCCTCACTTCATGTCCTGTAATAAGGTAGATAATTTAGTTTTAAATAATGTAACGTATGAGTCTAGGAGACATCCCTTGTGCCATGACTGGAGCAAATTCTGGTTAGCCTATGCAGATCTCTGTAATAAGCAGCTATTTCTAACAGCCTGATTTGTCTGGAGAGGTCTGACAGAATTCTCACTGTTGTTTATGCATCGGCAGGAAGTTAAGACTATGCAAGTATCAAAACGTTCATCGAGTCTGTAACGAGTCCGTGATGTCCATGTACAACAGAGTGTTTGCATTTGGTTTTCAGATACGTTTGGGTCTGTGCTGTAGCCCTGCCAGCTCATGTCTGCTTGATTGTATTTACCTTATTCATACAGAAAACCGGGAAAACACCTTCAGCCGGTCCCGAAGCTCCAGTGTCTCCAGCATCGACAAGGAGTCCAAGGAAGCAATTACAGCTTTGTACTTTATGGAGACCTTTTCACGGAAGAATGACTCTACGGTCTCCCCCTGTCTGTGGGTTGGAACAGGCCTTGGTATGGTCTTAATCATCTCCCTTAATCTGCCTGCTACTGAGGAATTAAGGCAGACAGAACCGGTCATGGTGTCTCCAAGTGGTAAGAGTTTTTGTCTGCTTTCCTGTTCTTTGTCTGTCTTGGTAGTAGGAGAGGGTATAAATATCTGCTTTTATCTGGTTTCTCTGACCAAAATCTCTCATGTAGTGAATATTAACCCTCAGTGGTTCATTACACTGAGTGCACAGAGGTGATTGAGGGTCCTGTGGCATCTTTAAGACTAACAGAAGTATTGGGAGCATAAGCTTCCGTGGGTAAAAACCTCACTTCGTCAGATGCAAGTCTGAAGGTGCCACAGGACCCTCTGTTGCTTTTTACAGATTCAGACTAACACGGCTACCCCTCTGATAAAAGAGGTGATTGTAGCAGTGATAGCTGTAATTTAGAGACGTAGGACAGTCTGTTTTATTAATCACAAAGATTAGATCTTACATAGAGGTGCACACATTCCTTGTAAGGACTGGAAACAGGAGACTTTTTTTTCAGACTAGAAAAATAGATAAGTTCCTCCTGGGAAAGTGTATTTGGGATTCCCTTGAACGTGTCAAGAATTTGATGGATCATGTGGCAACAGAAATGTCACTAAATTCCAGTAGAAGGTATCTTTAGATGTATTCATAGTACTCGGCCCAAATAGCTATTTTCATATCTAAAGGTCTTCATAAACCTTAATGATTATTCCTTCTCTGTGACATAGGGAGCTGCTCCCACTTCTGCAGATGAGGCAACAGGCACAGACAATAAGCAACTTGGCCAGTGTTAAGAGAGAGCCAATGATAAAGCCAGGATTAGATCTCAGGAGTTCCTGCGTTCTAGTCCTGTGCACTGACCCCCTCAGACAGGTCTCACCCATAGGAGAGGTTTAGCTTTCAGGACAAAAACTCAGCTTTGTGTAAAAGTAAGTGCAGAATGAACTAGGCCCTTGTTTCCCACCAAGTTACGATGCTGATTACAATTACAAGATTACTGACACAGAGGATGGTCAATTGAGTGCAGTTATGGATACTGATGAGGACATACCATGAGAGTAGAAACAAGGGCAGAGAACAAAAAACAAGGTTCAGTTTTGGAAAATACAAGTTAGTGCATGTGAGGAAAAACAATTGCAAGTACATATACTAACTGAGAGGGGGAAATGTAGAAAGCAGAGAGACCTAGAGCTAGCTGTAGGCTGCAGATTGGTCATGAGTTTGTGGCTATGGCTTGGAAACAAGGCTAGTATAATTTTGAATTGCTTAGACAAAAGCATTTTGTCCCTGAGCAGAGAGGTTATAGTCCTCCTACATACAGCTCTGATCCAGCCCCAGCTGGAATATTGTGATCAGGTCGGGGGTGTCATTACCAGAGAAATCAGAGGGAGTTCAGAGAAGAATGACAAAATGATTAGGGGATGAAGGGGATAATTTCCAGGGAAAGATTGAAAGATCCCAAGCACGTCTTGGCTAAGTGACAGGCACAGGTTACAGGGGATACTGGAGGGGGGTAAACACGAAGGAGGGACAGGATATATTTAACAGTTTTAAAGGGCGCTAACTAGGAATAATGGGAGGAAATTTAGGAGTAAAGAACTGTAGTCTGTATTAGACAAGGAAAGGATAGGAGCCACCTCAGTTGCATGCTTAAAACCTGACTGGAAAGACACTAGAAATTGCACTGGAAAGAACAATCCTATTGGTAAGAGAGTGGGATACATGCCGTAATTGGCCATTTTTATCTCTAAATTCTACTGTTTTCTATTGAATTTTTTTGTTAGGTTGCCTGAAACATTTTCAATAACTGCAGCTCTGCTCGTTCACCATCTCTGCCTTGCTGCAAAAATATTTAGTGTGAAGCAAAAGGTTACTTTGTGCAGTTAACAGTGCAGCTCATTAGCTTAGTAGGGCTGAGATGTGCTACTGTACCCCTAAAGCAGGGGTGGGCAAACTTTTTGGCCCGAGGGCCACATTGGGGTTGCAAAACTATATGGAGGGCCGGGTAGGGAAGGCTGTGCCTCCCCAAACAGCCTGCCCTGCCCCCTCCCACCCCCTGACTGCCTCCCTCAGAATTCCCGACCCATCCAACACCCCCTGCTCCTTGTCCCCTGACAGCTCCCACCAGAGCCCCTGACCCATCCAACCGCCTCCTGCTCCCTGTCCCCTGACTGCCCCCACCAGAGCCCCCGACCCATGCAACCACCCCCTGCTCCCTGTCTGCTGCCTGGGACCCCCCGCCCCTTACCATGCCGGAGCCAGCCACACCGCTGCGCTTCCCAGCAGGATGGTGGGCCAGAGCGCTGGTGGTGCAGTGAGCTGAGGCTGTGGGGGAGGGGGGACAGCAGGGGAGGGGCTGGGGGGTAGCCTCCTCGGCTGGGAGCTCAGGGACCGGGCCGGATGTGGCCCGCGGGCCATAGTTTGCCCACCTCTGCCCTAAAGGGAAAATCTGGATGCAAAATAGACCATGATGCACAGATGCACTAGTGACCACTGGATTTTTTGACAAGCATATGCCAAAGCTAGAGCATTATATTTTACAGGTACAGTTCTGACACTGAAGGGAGCAGTGCTGACTTTTTCATGCCTGGACTGCATGGGAGCATTGATACATTCACCCTATGAAGTATGGAGGGATCCAAACAGCATAGATGATAGTGAAAAAACGAGAAAAAGGAAACTTGTCATGTATTCTCCTTCGTCCTCCCAGGATATGGGAGATCATCAGTTTGCTGTCATCTGCTCAGAAAAACAAGCCAAAGTGTTCTCACTGCCTTCCCAGACATGCCTCTATGTTCACAACATCACAGAAACGTCCTTTCTATTGCGAGCAGATGTGGTGACCCTGTGTAACAGCATCTGCCTGGCTTGCTTTTGTGCCAACGGGCATATCATGACAATGAGGTACTTACCTAACTAATCATTTGGCAAAATTGTAAAAGGCAACAGAATTAGGGCTGTAAAGGGGAGCAGGAGGCACACTGTCCACCTGCAAGCTGCTGAGCATGTTTTTATTATGCACACATGTAAAGGAAAGCTGTACCCATTTTGCTCTGTTATATAATTTCTCTCAGTTAGTAATTCTTCTCACTGTCTAGTACCAGGATTATCTCTGACAGCAATAGCATGGCAGAAGCAGCAGAGCTCACTGTGGCTAAAGTTGCAGAATAGTTTCCATGCAATCTCTCTTTGGTCAGTTATAACTGTCAGCTTTCAGCTTCTGGGCTAAAGACTTCCAAGCCTGGTCTCACCCACGGATGTTCAATCACTATGGAAACCAAAATACCGTTCCCTACATTATTAAAAAAAAAAATAGGGCTGTCAAGTGATTAACAAAATTAATTGCATGATTAATCGTGCTGTTAAACAATAATAGAATACCATTTATTTAAATATTTTTGGATGTTTTCCACATTTTCAAATATATTGATTTCAATTACAACACAGAATACACAGTGTACAGTGCTCACTTTATATTTGTTTTTTATTACAAATATTGCACTGTAAAAAACAAAGAAATAGTATTTTCAATTCACCTAATACAAGTACTGTAGTGCAATCTCTATCATGAAAGGTGAACTTACAATGTAGAATTATGTACAAAAAAACTGCATTCAAAAATAAAACAGTGTAAAACTTCAAGGCCTACAAGTCTACTCAGTCCTTCTACTTCTTCAGCCAATTGCTAAAACAAACAAGTTTGTTTACATTTACAGGAGATAATGCTGCCTGCTTCTTAGTTACACTGTCACCTGAAAGTGAGAACAGGCATTTGCATGGCATTGTTGTAGCCAGTGTTGCAAGATATTTACATGCCAGATGCGCTAAGATTCATATGTCCCTTCATGCTTCAACCACTATTCTAGAAGCCATGCGTCCATGCTGATGATGGATTCTGCTTGATAATGATCTAAAGCAGTGCACACATGTTCATTTTCATCATCTAAGTCAGATGCCACCAACAGAAGGTTGATTTTCTTTTTTGGTGGTTTGGGTTCTATAGTTTCTGCATCGGAGTGTTGCTCTTTTAAGACTTCTGAAAGTATGCTCCACACCTTGTCCCTCTCAGATTTTGGAAGGCACTTCAGATTCTTAAACCTTGGGAGGAGTGCTGTAGCTATCTTTAGAAATCTGATATTGGAACCTTCTTTGTGTTTTGTCAGATCTGCAGTGAAAGTGTTCTTAAAGCAAACAACATATGCTTGGTCATCATCCGAGACTACCATAACACAAAATATATGGCAGAATGCGGGTAAAACCATGGAGCAGGAGAAATACAATTCTCCTCTAAGGAGTTCAGTTACAAATTTAATTTACACTTTTTTTTTTTTTAAACAATCATCATCAGCATAGAAGCATGTCCTCTGGAATGGTGATCGAAGCATGAAGAGGCATATGAATGTTTAGCATATCTGGAACACAAATACCTTGCAATGCTGGCTATAAAAGTGCCACGTGAACGCCTGTTCTCACTTTCAGGTGACATTGTAACTAAGAAGCGGGCAGCATTATCTCTTGTAAACGTAAAAAAACATGTTTGTCTTAGCGATTGGCTGAACAAGAAGTAGGACTGAGTGGACTTGTAGGCTCTAAAGTTTTACACTGTTTTGTTTTTGAGTGCAATTATGCAAAAAAAAATCTACATTTGTAAATTGCACTTTCACGATAAAGAGATTGCATTACAGTACTTGTATGAGGTGAATTGAAAAATACTGTTTCTTTTGTTTGTTGTTTTTACAGTGCAGATATTTGTCATAAAAAATAATATAAAGTGAGCACTGTACACTTTGCATTCTGTGTTGTATCGGAAATCAATATATTTGAAAATGTAGAAAAACATCCAAAAATATTTAATAAATGTCAATTGGTATTCTATTGTTTAACAGTGCGATTAAAACTGCGATTAATCATGTTTTTTTTTTAATCCTGAGTTAACTGATTAATCGACATCCCTAAAAAAATTAATTCTTACAAATTCTTTTTGATTAGCTCCTCAATCAAAATTGCTAAGGTAGAATGTTGAAAAGTGGCCTTAAAGCAGTCCTCATTCAGCAGCAGCATCTTTGAGAGTTCTACCCAACATTGGATTGGATTTAACCAAACTCTAACCTTTGAAAACCACATTCTGTGGACTTTTTTTGCCATGGGGACTTTAGGCTACTCCAGGGTTAGGTGGCAGCTGAGCAAGGTTTTGAGACTCTGAGTGGCACCTCAATGGAGGACTTAGACACCAAGCTGCATGTAAGGGTACGTCTTCACTTACCGGAGGGTCCGGCGGCAGGCAATCGATGTTCTGGGATCGATTTATCGCGTCTGGTTAAGACGCGATAAATCGATCCCTGATTGATCCCGGAAGTGCTCGCCGTCGACGCCGGTACTCCAGCTCACCGAGAGGAGTATGCGGCATCGACGGGGGAGCCTTCCTGCCGCGTCTGGACCCGCGGTAAGTTCAGACTAAGGTACTTCGAATTTGCGTACCTTAGTCCGAAGTGGGGGCTTAGTGGGGACCAGGCCTATGACACCTAAGTCCTTTTGTGGAGCTAGCCCTAACAACCTATTTTGGTCACTGAAATTTGCTTTGAGACCAATACACAGAGGCAACAGATCTGTGAAGTGGAAAGGTGCCATTTTTACAGTAGCACATTTAAGAGTGCATTTTAAATACCACAGCATTCTAGTCTATATATGGAAAATACTAAATTACCTGTGGGTTTGAATCACGTGATAGAATAAAAGCATTTTCTGTAAATCCCAACATAACACAGGCATCTGCTTCTCTTCAGCTTGCCCAGCCTTCGCCCAATGCTGGATGTCAACTATTTGCCAGTAACAGACATGAGGATAGCACGGACATTTTGTTTCACCAATGAAGGGCAAGCTTTGTATCTCAGCTCTCCCACGGAGATCCAGCGACTGACATACAGCCAGGAGATGTGTGACAATCTACAGGTAGGGCTTGTAAACGTAGGAAGCACACATGCTGCTTGGCTTTCTTATTGTGGAGAAATCTTTGAAGCACTAATGGGCTCCCATTGTCAGATCTGTGCTTCCTACAGAGGAGGGCTGTACATGTTTGCAGCACTTCTGAGTCAGCCAGAGGCATCTCAACAGAGCCCTCCTACCACTGCCTTGATCACAGTGGCTTACACCATTCTCAGGCTTTCGGCTGTTAACACCATGTCCTCTGGTTTAAAATCTAGTGCAACCTGTTCCTTTTTCAGATAATTTTCATTCAATCCAATTCATTCTTATTTTTAATTTGGAACCTGAAACTCCAAATAACAGCGCAAAGATTGCCCAGATTTTTTGTAACATCTGCAGTGTCATGCATGGAACATAGGTCAATTTGCATCAACATTTCCAGAGAGAACCAATTTTCTCAAGAGAAATGCTCCTACATTTGGAAAGAGTAAAATGGAAGAATAAATGCTTAGTGTCACTGTCTAATGCTCTGATCCCTGAATATGCACGTTCCTTGGGCTAAGTCTATGAAAGGATGCAAAACACTAACCCAAAATTTTATCAGCTAAAGATGGGGGAAACAAGATGCTTCTAAAACATTTGTTCCCAAAGAGAAATGATGTATTTGTAAACGGTCAATTTCTCTGGAACAGTATGTTTTACTTGTAGGTTTCTCAAGGTAATGACACTTTTTACTCTCCTAAGTTTAATTAAATTTAAATTTAATTAAAAGTTAAAGTTTCAAATGATTAAAAATGGTAAGAAGTTGGATTGTAACATTATTGCCAGCAGATGGGCCAGGCATTAGCTTTAATGTAAGATATGATTTAGTGTGAAACATCCATGAAAAGACAATTGCTTGCTTTTTTTATAGTGAAATCAGTGCTAGCTTGACACACCTATAGATGGAAGTTCTCTATTTATTCATAGCAGAGGACAACATGGGCAGCTGCAGCAGCAGGCCACACTTCCTACGTGCACACCACACAAGCCAAGTACACCTTATGCTTGCCCTGCAGGAACCACCTCATTGGGACACAGAGGAGGTCAACAGTACTTTTGATCCATGGCCTCTGTGGAGTAGCTCCTGTCCCCTAGCGACTGGACTAAGTCCACAAACTGACATTAACGGTAGCAACTTCTGGTTACTACTAAGTAGATCCAGAGTTGAAGCAGGTTGGCACTCGCCCTAACAAAGTAGAGCAAAGTCCTAATGTGCTGCTCTGGTTGAAAGAGGAACGGTTTCAAAATATTATGAGTGACTACTTCAGAATGTATGGCACTCGATACCAGCATGGCTCTAACTGAAGGGAAAGTGTATCAACACAATGACTGTTCCTTCCCTAACTTTAGTATTGCTTATTTTATTCTAAAAGTAAACACAGGCCCCACTCCCCATATTAATACAGCTTCTTCAGCATTCAGTCAGTTGGCTAGAAGGGCAGGCGTTCTGAGTTGGATATAAACCATTAAAAGTCTACAAAAAAATCTATTAGTGATTAAGACATACTTTTGAGTTACTTACAGTATTATCCACTACAGTAACTGATACAGCCCTTCTTTGCAGGTGGGAAAGGTTCTCACATTGTACTATACATTCAAATACAGCAGCTATGGGGATGGTCTAAGGAAAGTCATTTATTCCAAGCAAAAGCTAGTTCATTATGTGAGATTTTTTTACACTCTAAATGTCATTTACTGAAGGAAGTTAATTGTGGGGGGGGTTATTGGGGAAGGATCATTAGCAGTAAAAAAGGGGAATAAGCTTGAGGTTGTATAATGAGCAGAGAACCAGGATGCCCAATAAAAGACATGGTACTGCCAGCTGTCGTTAGACCATGGCAATGTATTGAGCAGCAGAAGTCATCACAATGCTGGCATTTTCAACACTGAAGAATTGTTATGAGGAATGAGTGCTGCAGCCAGGCTTGGGCTCACTGGAGAGGAGGAGTTGAAGCGACTGTTTACAAATTATTGGCGGGACTCTAAATACATCACTGAAGAAGGGTTTAAAACTAGGGGATGGGCTAGATTTGTTAGCCCAAGTAAGGGAATAGAAGGCTCTTACCTCCCAACACTGCCACACTCCAGCTGCTCACATCACAGCTTCTGCACAGAGAGGAAGAGCAAGGGCTTTATACACCCAGTATCCCCCTCCCCCCCAAAAAGCAAGTGGGAGGAGCATTGGCAGAGAGCCATGGTTTCACCCACCCTGACCTACCAGCTGGCAGAGCAGTAGTATTAATGTGCTGAAGCCATCTCCCCACAAATGGCTGCTACATAAGAAGTTACCCTAGCAGACTGCAAATAACTTTGATAGCTAGATTTGTTTCTAAAGAACCATTGGTTTGAAGGATACAGGTGTAAGCTCTCTGGGGGCAGAGACTATGCCTTCAGCTGTGTCTGTAAATGTCTCGTGCACGATTGGTGCTGTGCAAATAGTAAAATTAAGTGGGAGGTAGGCACAGCTAGCATCCAGCGATGAGCTCTCGGAGGGAAGCCAATGGCCTTTTGTAAAAATTGCTTCCTGTCAGCAAGCACTAAACTCATCTTTATTGTTTTCTTTTTGCGAAGTATTGGTGGTCGGGTTGCCTGGATAATCACCAGCTGATTGTGATTTCTTGATTTTAATCAACATTTTTATGTTGTGGCTTCGTTGCATAATTTGCTGTCCACAAATCATAAAATATGAACCCACCAGGGGAATGAACACAAATAAATTTTTTTTTTTTAAATGTGAGTGGCTTTGGTTGGACATTTTATCTGCACTATTGACCCAGCTCTCGTAGTAATCAGATATCAAATGCTTAATGCTGTGTTTTTCATAGTATGAGAATTTTTTTTAAAGAATAGATGTTGCAGACAAACGGACAGTCAAATGTTGTCCCTTCTAGCCCTGGTCTTGCAATACAACATGTGGCATAGATCAGAATTCATCTTTTATTTGCTAAACGTCTGATGTCAATGACTCTCTAAGCTAATCCAGACATTTAAAGTAAATGGCAATCTTCATCGCTCTAGTTCCCTCATGTGTTCTTCTGTCTGATTTTGGCCAGGACATGCTTGGGGATTTGTTTACCCCAGTGGAAACACCAGAAGCCCAGAACAGAGGCTTTCTCAAGGGGCTGTTTGGAGGAAGCGGGCAGACCTTTGACAGAGAAGAGCTGTGTAAGTGATTATAACTGAAACTAACGGAAGACAAACAGTTAAACCGATACAAGGACAGGACACGTAATCTAGGAAAGAAGGGATGTTAAAAATGTTAAAGATAACAGAGAATTTGTCCCACAAGCTACTAGAAGGAGCAAGAGCTTGATCTTTCAGAGCCTTGTTTCTATCTACCCAAAATGTTTTCTTTCTTCCCAGTAAGAGCAAGTGAACAATAAAATAGGCCCCATCACTGCAGTTACTGAAGAACAGGTTCGAGATGGCACTAGTATCAAACCTGCCTGGGTAGCTTGAGGCAGTCTGTGTGCCACATTACACTCCAAATAACAGCAAGGGAGTGAGGAACTAGCAATGAACTCTCTAGGTATCGATGGGGGAATGAGCTAACTCCACTTTCCCTGTGTAGTTGGCGAGGCTTCAGCAGGAAAAGCCTCTCGGAGTCTGGCTCAGCACATCCCTGGCTCGGGTGGAATCGAGGGTATGAAAGGAGCTGCAGGAGGGGTAATCGGAGACTTGGCTCGTGCGCGCCTCGCCCTTGATGAGAGAGGACAGAGACTGGGAGAATTGGATGAAAAGACTGCAAGCATGATGGCTAGTGCAGAGGCATTTTCCAAACATGCACATGAGGTATGGGTTCTTTGCACGTACATGTGGAGAGAGTTTGCCCTACCCAGGGTTACCCAAAGTTAAGAAAGCTGAACCTCCTTCAGGAAAATTAAACAAATCACAGTCCCCCAAGTGTTGTTACCTTCATTTATACAGCACCCTTCCCCACACATTGGGGAACCCTGGTATAGATTGTCATTATATGACACTTTCTCTCCTTTCCTACATGCTTGATAAGCAGTAAAGTATCATCATTCACATCTGCACCCACTGAAATAAATGGGGTAGTTTTCCACCTCAGAGCTGCTGTTTTAGGCTCTCTGCAAACTCAGGGAGCCATCTACTTTGGTTACACTTACTCCAGATTTTCATAGCATTTAAGGCCAAAAGGGATGATCAGATCATCTAGTCTGCCCTCCTGTGTATCACAGGCCATTACATTTCATCTGGGTGTCCCTATATTAAGTCCAAAGACTTCAGTTAGACCAAAAAAGTTCAGTCCTCAGGAAACAAAACTGTGCGCCATGGAGAGAGAACAGGGGAGACCCAAGGTGCCACCAATGCTTGAGTTTCCTGCAATGTTTTCTTCATAACATCTGTCTTTCAAAACTGCTGCCATCTCCCATTGGTGTCAGTGGGAGGGAGAGTATTATGTTCCCCCAGTTATGATGACCATTGCATCCATTCATTGACATGTCAGTGTTGTTCCTGAAATCAGGCCTCAGTCCCTTTGGGAACAATGGGAGATAAGGGCAATACTCATTAATTGCTTTTAAGATTTTATGTGCTTATCCCTCCTGTCAAATAGTCTGTTATGAACAATACCAGGAGAAATATTACCATTAATCCTGCTTCTTTTAAAAACCCACTAGTTGCACAAGATGTGCTGAACAGGGAGGGGGAAACTAGGGTGGGTCATAGGTGTGCATCTGGATGCAAGGGAACAAGTGGGGCACTACAGGGCACAGGAAACTGGGGGCATGACCATAGTGTGTTATGCTAAACTGGTTTGCTCTAAATAGGCTGCTTAGCATGGAGACATTTGCTCTGTGAAATTGAAATGATGTCACCCTATGGTATAGTCCTAAGAGGGGGAATCAACTGAAAAGTAGTAGTAGTAGTACATTAAGGAATATTTACCTGTAATTCCAGTTTTCCAGATATCTGTACAGCAGGATTACCACCTACCTCATGCCCCAGGGAGAATGTTATTGGCTGTTATAAGTGCGAGGCAAAAAAATACTCTCAAAGAGATGTGTACTGATGGATGGTATTCTGGAAGCGAGGCACCTAGCGTACCCTAATCTATGGCAGTTCCTACTTCACCTTATGCAAAAAGCAGTGTGCTAAAGTAGGAATTCCCTGAGAGCGTCTCTTCAGTGAACAAGAGCTATGGGTAAATAATGTTCTTTGTGGAGGTTTAATACTTAATTATGAAGTTAGAGAAAGCCTCCCCCCCCCCACCCCACCCCACCCCCCCAAAAAAGGTATTTCACAGCAGCAAAGGGAAGTGACATGTTTGGCAAAGAACAACCTGATGCTATTTGTTTGCTCCAAATTTTCTACTTGATTATGAAGTCCATGACAATGAATGGACCTACTTCATTTGTGGTACCACTAGTTCAGTGGAGTTCTGCCACATACTAACTTAGCACAAGTCTTTACCATTAGCAAACCAGATTTTTGTATCTAATTTTCATTTTGCTTATTTCCCATCTCTGTAGTTGATGCTGAAATATAAGGACAAGAAATGGTACCAGTTTTAGACTTTTAAAGAAGCTGCTTGGCTTTGATGAGAACACTATTCAGGGAAGCGGAACTTATTCCCAACACTACCAATCACTGGCCAGAAACAAAACTTTCTCCTAGGAAATGTTTTCCTGTTATTTGTTTGGATTCACAAGCGGGAAGTCAAGGAGAAGTTTTATATCCCACAAAACGGAGCCTAGACTTGTACTGGTCTTTTAGTCAAAATACCTGGCTTATGGTGTAGTACATCTTTTTCCAAAAGCAACTGAACAGTCACATTGGCATGTAGCTTTTTTCAGAAGCTCTAGGAATGAACTGTGGAGAGTGTCTCTGGTTAAAAATATCCTGTACAAACCTAGAATGTTAATGCACTTATTAAAAAAAAAATGAATACAATTTTGCATGACCAATTGACATCTTAAAAAGAAAGCATGTTGTGACCGAAGAAAAAGGGATTGATTTCTATGCTGAGCAAAAAATATTTAAAAACAGCAAAAATCTTTATTTTTAAAAACAACCCTACAACCAGCCAGTACATTTCAAGCGTGGGCGCTGCTGCTCTGGACAGAAAAAGGAGATGAGCTGCATTGTCTTATTTGCTGCTAGTTCTTTTCCTTATAAAATCTTAGGTTGAACTCATCAGTGCTATTTAATTCCTATCCAAAGAATAAACTAACATCCAAATCCAATCCAAATGCTTTCTTTAGTGTTTGTGAAGGAGCCAGTTGGGATGTCACCTAAGTGAGAGTAGAGGGTGTCTTTACAACCCAAAGAGTGCAGGAAACACCTTCCATAACTACTAATTTTCTGAAAGCATCCTTTGAGGGGGCTGTGATAACATTTGTCACCCCAGGAGTGTCTGAATCACTTGGTTGCCTTGTTTTTTCAATATTAGAAGCTGAAGAGAAGGTGAGTCAGTAATTTATTGAATTAAACTGAAGAAAGTAGAGGGCCCAGTGGATCAAGCTGGTAAATCCCCTCAAGTCAGTGACTTCAGCAGCTTGCAGGAAAGAGTTGCACTGAAGCGATGCTAAGCAAATTGCACAGTAACCCAATTTAAAGCTGGTGGGCTGACGATCACACCAGCAACAGGTTTGAGATGCAAAGCCCAGCAGATGTAATTTTATATAGACCAGTTTCTCCACTGTCTTGCCTGGTGTATTACCACTTACAACCTGTGCAAAACACTGCCACAGAGATGAGTGAGTGGAGAATTCAGGAGCACATTATATCTACTTTGCACAAGTGTAAATGCCCACACAAGGTGCAAGGTACTGGTGAAATAGGCTGTTCATATCGGTAAAGCTGCTGCCAGACCTCAACTGCTGCCACGGGGCTTTATGTGGTTTCCATTATGGGCTTTTAATTTTCTTCATTTTGCAGATACTGTCAGATTCTTTTCCACAACCGTTTATCATGATGTATTTGCCTGAACAGCATTCACATGCCAGAACAGTCAATTTCCTTCCCCAGCTCAGTTTTACTCCTCTGCATCAGCATAATTTCCAAAGTAACCAACTGTGAAGTCAGATGGATTCTAAAATTGACTTGGGAACAAGGTGCCAAGGTCATGTTTGCCAGCAAGTATGCACAAGTACAAACTAGGGAGAGAAAGACGGAGACACTTTGTATCAGGAGAATTCACTTTGAAGGAAAATGGTCTGAGAAAGTAGCTGCAGCTAGTGACTTCCCAAATAGCCATGTCCATCAGATTTGCTTTAACTTCCTACGTTTGTATCATGACAGTTTAATGCACACTCTGGACCGCAAGACACTGCTCTGGATTCTGCATTTCCATGGAAAGCACTGCTAACCCTCACTCAGTCGCTCTCTCAGCTATTCCTTTCTCATATCTTCCCTGTTTTTAGTGGTGGGGTGGGTGCTCACTAGCAAAAACATCTATTGTATATTTAATTTAGCTCAATTTTAGATATAGGTTTTGGACTCAGAAGTCTGGCATCACAAGCTGTGTGAATTAAGGCTATGGCACAAGTTTGAAGAGTCATTAAGGTTACACTGTTATGGCTCAATATGAATTTTGTGCTAGTCAGAATGTTTAAATTTTGCTGCGGGCAAGGTTAAAATGACAGCTTTGACTGTTGTAGTCCAGTTCTAAGCCTCTAAAAAGCCTTATGGCTAATCCAGCCCCTGTGTGAATTGCATGTTTACTCCACGTGTACTCTGGCCTATAGTTAGTCTAAATCACTAATCTTGTGGGCACTTTAGCTTTACAAACACCTTAGAGAGGGTATGTTCCCTAATTTAGCTGCAAGTCTAGAGAAGGTATTTAAATGGTCACTGGATTAGGCTCAGACCAAACAGGTAAAGATTCAGGAGGGAAATCCTGCTACCAGGCACATGAGTTCGTTCTGTAACTTACTGCACCTGTTTCTATACTAATATAACGGGTATGAAAAGGATATTCCTGGTTCAAGTGTGATGCCATGTACACCTCCTCTACTGGCTACACTGGGAGTTTCCATTGCAATTCAATGACATGTTGCAGTATCCATAGATGTATCACACATAACTGTGTGGAAAGCTTGGTGAGTGATTAGGATGGTACTAGTTCTGTGGTGTATAGAAATTCTCGGCTTGCTATTCCGCTTTTAGGCAGAGGTGTTGCTCTAACATCAATTCAGGGACCTCTGATCCTGAATGAAATGGGAGCCTCCTTAGGCAGATGCTAGAGCTCACTCTGTCATGAAGCAGTTGCACAAATCAGTTTGAACAGCTACAGCCTGCGTGAGGGAAATGTGCCTCCAGTAGGTCATTTACATGACACTTGCTCTATCAACAGTCTCTAACTTAACACCACGCTGTATCAGTGGGAAAGCCAGCCAGTAGCTTTCAATTTGCCTCTTTACTTCACAAAAGAAGAAGAATTTAGATTCCCCAAACATACAATTTTGGATGTTTAAATCCTTCATCGTTTTCTCTAGAAAAACTCCCCAGAAGGTCACAACTGTATCTTCCTTTCATCTATGGCATATTGTACATCTTTCCAAAAAGTTACAAATTCCTGTTTCTGTAATGTTCAGCTTTTGTGACTATAATTATTAATTTTCTTGTAGTCTGTAGAGATCTAAAAAATTGTATATGTTTGTATATAGAACGTTCTATTGAGATTTACCATGGATGTGGCGAAAAATCTTTACCTTAAAATTTAATAAGGGAGGGGGAAGCCTGGCCGGTTAGTTTCTTGTGACATGAGGAGGAGTGTGGGATTTTTAAAGGGCCTACCCTAAACATTTTTTGTTAATAACAAGAGTAATAAAGTTGCAGCCTTCAAGCTGATAAGCATAGCAATGATTTTACTTGCTGAGAAGAAAATTAGGACACTAGGCTTTCTAAGAAGAATGTTGAACTCAAATGTGCTTTCACCTTTTCTACCAAGCCAGCACCAGCTCACACAAAATCCATAACTTTTAGGCTCTTTCAACATCTGAACTCTTAGTTTAAAAAGTACAAACTCCAGATAGGTTACATTAGATCTAACGTATAAAAGGCTCTCTCTAGCGACACTTTGGCATAATGTTGCTCAATTAAATATTTTTATGATGTTAAAAAATGCATATTTTTTTGTGAGTGAAAAGTGTATTATCCCAAACAATCCGATATACAAAATACACACACAGCTAGGGGTGTAATATGCAGATAAAATATATTAAATTAGATTCATTATGTGGCTTCTCATTAGATGAGTCCTTACTAGTAAGAACTATTTTATGTGCAGCCAACTCCTAGACATAGACCACTTTAAACTTCAATTCTGAATTAAAAAAATTTAAAAAAAATCTAATGAAATTCTGTAACAGCACCAGGATTTGTTCTCTATAATCACATAAGATTTTTCTAAATCATATTTTTTTACATTCCTGTGTCCCAACTATTTATACTTTTGAGTAGATGTGGTCTGACTGCATTTCTGAATTCAAATTAGACCTTTTTTCTCTGTATTAAACAGAATATAGGTTTTGCATAAATATTTAAATATACACAGATATTCATTATTAGACATGTGAAGTTATCACAAAAATTCTCTGTACAACTTTTTACATATTGCTTTTTCAGAAACCATCTCACATCCAATTCCTTGTGTGTATTATAATAAATAAATTGTATACTGAAAAAATAATTCTGTATGTATCTAATGTGGAAAAACATCACAGCTAATGTAAACCTTGTATTCAACCTCAGGATTATTCTATTTATAAATTGTCTCTATTATATCACAGGCAAATTGCCAGACTGCATTTAATTGCACCCTTTAAGTATTCTACTCTGGGTATCCCACATCACTTTTCATGACCTAAAGGTGAATGCAAACACAATATATTTCAGTCTTGATTAATTTTGCCTTGGTAAGGTGTCAGTAAGCACACTCTCTCTCTCTCTCTCTCTCTCATTAATGAGTTGCATGTTTCCATTTGTTGACAACACTTCATCTAGGTGTAATTCATGTAAAAGAGTTTCCATTCATGTGTTTTCTCTTATGTGATTATTGACTAAAATCAAAATATTGTACCTTTTTTTTTTTTAAACTAGTGTCCAATATTCTGGCTCTGTCAAGGAACTGTGGACAAATTATGTGTGGTTTTCATTAATGAGGCACCACCTAATATTTCAAAATGAAGGTTAAATCCAGGAGTGAACCACACACTCCTCCTGCTCCACTAACCGTTTACTGTTTTGACAGGTATCCTAAAATTGGCATCACAAAGGTAAATTAAGACACCTTTGATTGAAGCTATTCTGAGTTCCCAGTGAAAGAACTGATGGAAAGAAAATAAAGGAAAGAATTGACATTATTTTGTGTAATTCTCTTTTTTCAGGGGTATGTAGTTAGGTAAAGGGTTTATAATGCATATTCCATGTGATTAAGCATCCCTACTACAGTCAGCATTTCTACACACGGCTTTTTTTTTGGTTTACAACTTCCATACAACGTCAGGCCCCGCTAATGCCATCTTGTAAGTTAGTCTCTTGAGCTATTATTTCTGTATTTTCATGATGTCTGGGACTCCCACAATATGCTGGCAGAGCAAGGGGGGCAGAAGGGGGAGCTTACGTATATCTAGCCCTTGTGGTTATCAGTGCTGTACTGCCTTGGCTCAAGAGTTCCTGCCTAAGATTCCAGTGTCAAAATGCATACATACTTTCACTGCGAGTTGTGCTTCTACATAACTGAAGCACTTTTTAACACCCCTCCCCCCTCACCCCCCGCATAAGCTTTGAGTAAGTTACAGCTGCACCATTTGCTTAGACAGGTTACTTGTATTATGCAAAGAAATTTACAGAACATAAAGTGGCACAGGAACTACAAAAAAACAACACATGTTCTACACACATTTGCAAATGGAACTGAGAAGCCCAATTCCCCCGGTCTTAGGAAACAGCAATTTGTTGGTTGGTCTTCTAGCATATGGACAGGGCGCCTCACCTCACCTCCATATCAGGGCGCACCATGATTTTTACAGAGTACCTGACCCAGCTGCAAACACCGTCACCATGGTACACCACACCCAAGCACCAGATGGCTGTGGAGTCTTTCTGCACATGAGTGGCTGCTGTGCAAGCCCCTACTCCTTGGCTGGCAGGTGAACAGGAGCATATGTGGGGTAATTACTCACAATATGATTCTGTTGCTCCACCTGCAAGGAGACAAAAATCTCAGTCAAAGCTAATGAACAAGCACCAATCTTCCCACCTCCCTTCCAACTAGAGACTGGCCAAGCAAACTAAGGCCAGAGAGAAATGTCAAGTTATTCTGCCTGGAGAGGGGAGGGGGAATGGGACGGGAGAAGAAAGGACAGAGTGAGCAATCGTCCCCCAGCATACGTCTTTCTTCTTCCACCCTACCCAACAACAGCAATTACAGACACCCTTTGCTACAAGCTATGACCCAAAAAAGCCCTTACTATACCGTAGAGCTTGGAATAGGTACTGGCCTGAAGCAATGTCAGCAGACAAGGTCTGAGCAAACTGCGAATGTGAGTTGGAGGTCAGGGAAATGAGCCTTCAACATCGGTGGGAAAGGCTTCCACTTTCTGAGCCCAGGAAAGATGCTACACCTCTTACAGCATGGGATTTAACACTTACGGCCATATACTTTGGACCCAGTCATGGCTTGAGGGTAAGGGGGGTTTCAAGCTACAACTCACTGAGCTGTTATTGTGGATTCTGTCCCACATTTCAGCCTTCCTAACAAAAGCGTTACTACTCTTATGAGTGGCAGATACTTAAAACTTCAGAGCCTGCCTGACAGCCAGGGAGAGCCATGTCCTCTGGCGCAACTAAGAGTGACTAGGACCATGTCTACACTACAAACTTTGGTAGATGCAAGTTGTGTCAGCCTAAAGTCATTGCAGTTAGTATATTACACATGTGAGTGCATACTTGACTCCTTCCACCAGAGCTGCATGTCAGTGCACAGTGCAGCACATCATGGGTAGCTATCCCAGTGTGCCACTCACCATCATCCAGTGCACGGTCTTTTTGAAAAATATGACAATGCATGATGGGGTAGAAATGAGTCATGCAGGGGTGACTGGAGCAAGTGTGTGTGTGTGGGGGGTCAAGTTCCCATCATGCAACTTTCCCCATCCCATAAAGCTATACATTTCCCATAATTTTCATGCCTCTTCTAAATAGATCCCACTTCTTGTTCTTCACCATCTCTAAGAGCTCTGTTGTCATTCATGAGCGTTGCAAACCCAGAACAAACAATCCTCTGATATTTGCAGTGCCACAGGAAGAACCGTACCAATGGAGGACATGATGGTTTGAGGACAGTTTGTTGTGGGACATAGCGAAAACAATTCAAGGATGTTGATGACATTCAAGGAGCAGTTGCCTATTTGGCCTCTAAAAAAAGAACAGGAGTACTTGTGGCACCTTAGAGACTAACAAATTTATTAGAGCATAAGCTTTCGTGGACTACAGCCCACTTCTTCGGATGCATATAGAATGGAACATATATTGAGGAGATATATATACACACATACAGAGAGCATGAACAGGTGGGAGTTGTCTTACCAACTCTGAGAGGCCAATTAAGTGAGAAAAAAAAAACTTTTGAAGTGATAATCAAGCATTCTTAAAACTACAATACCCATCTGCTGAAGTGAAAAAACAGATTGACAGAGCCAGACGAGTACCCAGAAGTCACCTCCTACAAGACAGGCCCAACAAAGAAAATAACAGAACACCACTAGCTGTCACCTTCAGCCCCCAACTAAAACCTCTCCGGCGCATCATCAGAGATCTACAACCTATCCTGAAAGATGATCCTTTACTCTCACAGATCTTGGGAGACAGACCTGTCCTCGCTTACAGACAACCCCCCAACCTAAAGCAAATACTCACCAGCAACCACACATCACTGAACAAAACCACTAACCCAGGAACCTATCCTTGTAACAAACCCCGATGCCAACTCTGTCCACATATCTATTCAAGTGACATTATCATAGGACCTAATCACATCAGCCATACCATCAGGGGCTCGTTCACCTGCACATCTACCAATGTGATATATGCCATCATGTGCCAGCAATGCCCCTCTGCCATGTACATTGGCCAAACCGGACAGTCTCTACGCAAAAGAATTAATGGACACAAATCTGACATCAGGAATCATAATACTCAAAAACCAGTGGGAGAGCACTTTAACCTGTCTGGTCATTCAGTGACAGACCTGCGGGTGGCTATATTACAACAGAAAAACTTCAAAAACAGACTCCAACGAGAGACTGCTGAGCTAGAATTGATATGCAAACTAGACACAATCAACAAAAGGATTGAATAAGGACTGGGAATGGCTGAGCCATTACAAACATTGAATCTATCTCCCCTTGTAAGTATTCTCACACTTCTTATCAACCTGTCTGTACTGGGCTAGCTTGATTATCACTTCAAAAGTTTTTTTTTTTTTTCCTCTTACTTAATTGGCCTCTCAGAGTTGGTAAGACAACTCCCACCTGTTCATGTTCTCTGTATGTGTGTATATACATCTCCTCAATATATGTTCCATTCTATATGCATCCGAAGAAGTGGGCTGTAGTCCACGAAAGCTTATGCTCTAATAAATTAGTTAGTCTCTAAGGTGCCACAAGTACTCCTGTTCTTTTTGCGGATACAGACTAACACGGCTTCTACTCTGAAACCTGTCATTATTTGGCCTCTATTTCCATGGCTACGAGTACAGTGCAGTGGCACTGAATAGTGGCACTATTTTCCACAGGCAGTGGTGATTTTAGCTGGTATCTTACTTCTGAGGGAAACAAAAGCACAGTTGCTGCTGGTGTCCCAAAACTGTCTGGGCCCATATGCCACTAGCCTGTTTACTGCTATGGTGCCTACTGAAGTCATTGTTGAATGGCATGGGAAAGTGTCTTATCGTGGAGGATGAAATGAGGCAGCCCACCCCAGAAGCCTTCAAGAAAGAGTTGCAGAGTACCTCCATGAAAGTTTCATCAAGATCTCTCAGGAGGATACAAGGAACCACCCTATGGACATAAACAAGCTGCTCTGCATGCCCGTCCACCCAACCCTACCGTGGACTGAAAAAGATACCTCTGTTAGGTAAAAAGCAAGTCCTTACTCACCTCTCCAGCACCCGAGTTCGTGCGGAGTTGGTATGGGGCTCAAAATCTGTCAGAGACCAGACACCAATTCGTTGATTAACGGGCTCACACTATCCTTAGCTTGAAAAGCTTCAGAGTAAGTGTGGCAAGTTTATTAGGGGTGAGCATCAATATTTATACACAGAAGTAAACAAAGTGATTAACAGATCATAATGGTCATGTATAATCAATCAAGATTCTACAGGATAAAACAGGTTAAAATGTAAATTCAAAAAGAGAAAAGGGGAGATGGCTACTTAAGGGGAGAGGGGTGTTATGAGTAGTTCGCAGGTCAGAGCTTTGATTAAAAGTTCAGACAGAGATATCAAGTCTGGGTTAAGTTTAAGCTCATCAAAAGTTCAGACTCAACATTCCTCCATTTGTAGCTTTGGGATAACTATTTACCAAAAGCTACACCCCATTTTAAGGAGCCAAGGGCCGCTTGGCAATTTCAGCCTGGGCCAACTCGAAGAGAGTAAGGCCCTTGGCTGAAGTAGGAAAAGAATAAACTGACCCACATGAGCCTATGAGGGAGGGGACACACTGAATACAGCAACACAGTATTATAAGGATTACTATGGCCCCAACAATACCCACCAAGAGTTTTTTAAAATTCCATAAGGCTCCCCACCAATCATAAGGTGGCTGGCCAGAGGAGTAGTTCTTAGCCATTTTCCTTAGATGTTTGGTACGTTGAAAAGTGTCAGAGTAGGTGTCATTTACAAAAACACAGCATTTTTCATTTATGAGGGCGCAAGTTCCTTCCTGGGCTGCTAACATTATGTCTAAAGCCATTCGGTTTTGCAAAGCTAACTGGTGCAGCTGGGACATTTCCCTGGCCTGATTCTTAAATAGGGTCGCAGTTTTATTGGTTAAAGATTTTAGTAGTTCCTGTAGACGGATGACACCACCCCTCAAGCTAATGAGACCAGCCCACCGCTGCCACGACAAACCATCACAGATATTAATATCTCTGAAGGTTTCACGGATGTTACGAACGTGGGGAAAATGAGGGGGAGTGAGGGAGATGCGAGAAGGCGGTGTTAGCCACGCTAAATAACATGACCCTGCCCAATCAGGGGAGAGAAAGTAATAAGCTTTGGGCCCGCACACCCAGAATGTTTCATACAATGCGTTTCGGGTATTTCATTTCTTAAAGTAGGAGGTAACCCACCACCCGTTGGACCACTGTTCCCCTGGTAACGCAGAGGCGTAGTTGTGCGAACTGCAGAGGCACAATTTGGTAGTGGTGTTTTCAAAGGGCAGTGTAGTACTGCTTGAGCAGTTGTAGAAGGCAATTGTATGTCCCTTAGCAATTAGTTGGACACCCTCGTGATTTGAGCAGGGCTTTTTAAAAGCTGACTCTGAAGGCCTGCCCACCCATGAAAAAGTTGGATCGGGGTGAGGGATTCACATATGGGATAAGTGGGATGTGCAAGGCTTGAAGCCAAGATTTTTACTAAAGGCGGTGCCATTAAAATACATGTTGCATTTATTTGTTCCCACAAAAGTTGACCCCTTTTTTTTAACAAAACACAGTGATTCTGTCTGATTGGTTACCCTGAGATATTTGTTAATTGGCACTTCTGTTTTGTCCCATGTAAGATTGTGTTGGACTGGATCTTTTACTCTAGCCGGTGGCATCCAAGTCATATTAGCAGTGGTCAGGGGAATGGGTGTGAAGGGGAGTCCCTGTTCTGCATTTACTGGAAATTGAGTACATACCTAGCAATTACTTCTATTTTTTAAAATACGAGTTTTAACCTCGTGGGAATATTTAATAAAAGCATTATCTTCATAAGCAGAAAATAAACTAAAAAGGCATAATAAAAAACATACAGTTGTCAGAATAAAAAGTCCTCTTATTTTTGCCAAGTCAATTTAAGTCTGATGTCTGAAAGAGGTAAGCTGGTCCACTGGTCGGAGGCAGTGTCCTCAGTGGTGGCAAGAGCTGCTGGTCCGTCACTGTGGTCCACTACGGCTGGCTTGACGTGGGAGTGGTGGATCCAGGATTTGCGTCCTTCCAGGAACACTGCAGTCTGGGTTGTTAAAAGAACCTGGTGGGGTCCAGTAAACCTTGGCTGGAGGGTGTCGCCACGAACAAACTTTTTGGCCCAGACGAAGTCCCCTGGTTGGAACGGGTGGATCTGTTCTTCCAGCGGCACGGTCTGGGAAAACTGCGAGGCTTTCCAAAGGGTACGGAGGCGAGCCTGTAGGGAGAGAAACTGGCACGCAGTCATATGATCCCCTCCCAATAGTGAAACATCAGCACGTGGTAGCGCCCCACCTTTGAAAGGGGGGTGTCCATAGAGCAGTTCAAAGGGGGATAATTCCAATACATGGGTTGGGCGAGTACGAAGGTGAAACAGGACCAAGGGAAGTACCTGAGGCCACTTTAACCCTGTTTTCTGACAGTATTTAGCCAATGTAAACTTAAGCTACCTATTTATACGCTTAACTTTTCCGCTAGACTGGGGGTGGTAGGGTCTATGAAAGGAGTGTGAAATGCCCAGTTCTTGTTTTAAACGGCCAAGGACATGACCAGTAAAGTGAGGTTCGCGATCTGAGTCAAGCACGAGAGGGATGCCAAAACGGGGTACAATTTCTCTAAGGAGAATTTTCGCCACTGTGGCAGCAGTACAATTAGCAGTAGGAAAAGCTTCGACCCAGGAAGTCAGAGGGCAAACCAAAACAAGGAGGTGCTTTTTCCCAAAAGCCTTTGGCATATCTGCAAAGTCAATTTGAAGATGTTGAAATGGAGCAGCAGGCGGAGGTCTTCCACCCTTAATTTTGTTAAGAGGCGGAGCAGGTCCATTACGCTGACATGTGCTGCATGCTTTCACTATTGACAGGCAGTAGGGTTGAATGCCTGGAGCATACCAAAAGCGAGCGATGGTGTCCACAAGGGCGTGCGTGCCGTAGTGACCCCCCTTATCATGGTGCCAGCGAACTGCCACGGGGTATGTGGAGCGAGGGAGGCAGGCTTGGCCATCCGGCATAAGCCAGGTCCCTTTGACCAGAGTGGCTCCGAGGCTCTCCCACGACTGTAGTTCAGCAGCGGGTACTGGTACGGGGTGCGGTGGAGTAAAGGAGGAGGCTGCAATAGCCAACGTGGGCATGGCTAAGGGTAAGACGGCAGCCGTCTTGGTGGAGGCGTCAGCCAGGGCATTCCCACGGGTGACGGGGCTATCATCTTTAGTATGGGCCCGGCAGTGAACTACAGCCAGGACCGAGGGTTCTTGGAGGGCGTTCAAAAGCTTGTGGATGAGGGGGAGGTGCTGAATGGGTTTACCGGCAGCTGTCTGGAAACCTTGAAACTTCCAGAGGTGGATGTGACAATGCACAACTCCAAAAGCATACTTGCTATCAGTAAAAATGGTAACGGTCTTACCAGCGGCCAACTGGCAAGCTCAGGCCAGGGCATAGAGTTCGGCGGCTTGTGCTCCCCAGTTGCCTAGCAGTGAGGCGGCCTCTTGAATGTTCCATTCAGAGGTGACTGCATAACCGGTGAAACGCTTGCCATCAACATAGAAGGAGCTTCCGTCCGAGAAGAGGATGCAATCAGGGTTGTTCAGTGGCACGTCAAACAGGTTGTCCCTTATTTGTAAGATGCTATAAACTACTTTCACACAGTTGTGCTGATCCTGGAGGACTGGCAGGTCAGGAAGCAAGGTAGCTGGATTAAGGGGCCCACACCTTTCAAAAATTAGGTTAGTGTTTTCTAAGAGTTCAGCCTTTAGCTGTTGCTGATGATGGGCCGAAAAGACTTGGGTTGTGCCCCTACGCAGAAGGGCTGACAGGGCATGAGAGGTCCAAACCGTGGTAAAATGACCCAGGGTCAGGCTCTTTGCCTTTGTGATCAGCAGGGCAGCTGCTGCCAGAGTCCGGGTGCAGGATGGGGTTTCCTGAGCGACAGGGTCGATCTGCTGAGAGTAAAAAGCAAGCGGGAAATGGTGGGGCCCGCTCAGCTGGGTAAGGATGCCACTAGCAATTCCGCCCCTCTCGTGGACAAAAAGGTGAAAGGGTTTGCTGTAATTGGGGGGGGCGGAGAGACATGGAGGAGGCCACACTGTCCTGGAGTAACTGAAAGGCTTGGATCGTGTCCGGGGACCACTGCAAAGGGTCAGGAGCAAGGTTAGCAGTGAGTCGGTGGAGCGGTTTGCTTAACTCCCCGCAGGACGGCAACCAGGGGCGACAGAAGCCAATTAATTCTAAGAAACCTCGAAGTTGTTTCTTGGTGTTTGGCAGAAGGCAGTTTTGGATAGTCTTTATGCGGACTGGGTCCATTTGTTTTCCCTCTGGGGTTAACAGGAAGCCCAGATATCGGACCTTCTGTGAGACCCACTGAATTTTGTTAGGGTCTATCTTGTGGCCTCTGGTGTGTAGGTATAATAAAAGTGCCTTACCATCGATGCGGAGGGCAGCTTTTTCTTGGTTACCTAATAGGATGTCATCTATGTATAGGACTAACGTGGATCCCTGCGGACTGGTGAAGCCTTCCAAGTCGTGGTGGAGGCATTGGCTGAAAATCGTGGGGCTGTCTCTGTAACCTTGAGGAAGTCGTTGCCAGACATAACTTTGTCCCTTCCAGGTGAAACCAAAGAGATACTGAGAGTTTGGGTGCACAGGAATGCTGAAAAAGGCTGATTTTAAGTTAATAACAGTGAACCACTCAGCATCCCAGGGGATTTGGCTGATGATAGTAGCTGGATTAGGAACTACTGCATGAAGAAGGACCACATACTGATTAACAACCCGTAGATCCTGTACAAAGCGCCAACGAATAGGGTCTCCGTCCTTTTTAGGAGGCTTTTTGACAGGCAGTATAGGGGTGTTACAGGGAGTGCGCTGAGGGCAGACTAGCTTTTGTGCAATGAATCCCTCGATAGTGGGGCGGATGCCCTCCCGGGCTTCCAGCGACAGGGGGTATTGAGGGACTGACGCGGGGGTTAAGGAGGGCTTCACTTGAATCCTTACTGGCTCTGCCGAAAGGAGCAGGCCAACATCAGTGTCAGAAATTTCCCAGAGGGTTAAAGGCAAGTCAGTGAGGTCAGGGGAGAGAGAGGGGGAGGTTTCCCAATTACCCTGAGTTGGGGCCGAATCTCCTAACACTGTAATCAATAATCCTACCCCTTCAGGAGTGCAGGTTAAAGTAGCCTCAAGCTTACAGAGTAAATCCCGGCCCATCAAAGGGATCGAACAAGCTGGGGAAAAAAGAAAACGGTGAGAAAAACATTTATCAGCATAAATAACATTTAGAGGCAAAGTGAGTCCCAGAGACTGTGGGTTGCCCTCCACCCCAGTTGCAGTTTTAACCTCCGAGGATAGCCAGGGAGAGGGGGCATGATTTAAAAGAGAGAAAGTAGCTCCAGTATCAATGAGGAAGGAGACAGGCAGTCCTTGGACTGAAAGGGTTAGACGGGGCTCTTTGCTGGGAGGGGAGAAAATGAGGAAGGAGCCGGCTAAAGACATTAAGGAAATAAGACCATTACTTTGTTTGCCTTCGCCCCCGGGGTACTGTCATTGAGGAGGCTGAGTTTGCTGCAGCTGCTGCTGTTGCCCGTAGTTGATCCAGGCCTGGGGAACGGGCTGAGCTGGTGGTGCAGGGGTGTATTTGTCCCTGGTGTAAGTATCTGCGGATGCGACCGGACCCTCTGGGCATCCCCAGGGGAGGGGTATGCAACCTGCTGCATTTACTTGATCTTTTGTCTAGTAATTACTCCTCCCGAGGTGTGCCCTTCCATTTCCCCCTTATCCCTCTGCAGAGATTCCGATCTGGAGTCCTGCAGATTCCCCTCTGCGCCCTGGAGAGAGTCCCCCTGCGGAGGAATAGGGGCAGGTGCAGTGGAGACCAACTGACGAGTTCAAACACGCCGTGGTTTACACCCTTCATCGAAATAACACGGAGGGGGTTCACTCTCGGGAGAATACCTGACTGCCATAATTTTTAATGATTTCCACAGCTCTGCTGCTGTGTCCCAACAAAACCAGTAACATAACTGTCCCGGATGGTCTTTTTTGATCTGGCTCCTTACTCCTCTTAAGGCAGCCTGTTTGAAAGAGCCATACGAAGGCCACCTCATCTCCGGGTCGGCCAATACCGCGGTATACCCAGTCCAATTCCTTACACACAGTGTGTACAACTTCCTCCTAGACATTCCTGTCTGTACTGGGAGTTTCCCTTCGTTTTATAACTTATTTACAATCCCCAACAGACTCTCAAGAGGCACTTTAGTCCCTTGACCCATGGTGTCTGACAGGAGCCCTCCAACTGGCGTTTACCCTGCTGTCCAGTACACGACCCCTCAATATTGAATTGGCTGGGAGAAATCTCCCATGGCGCCTGCCAATTCGTATATGAGTGGTCTGACCACTGGACAGAGGCACCGCACCAGAAGGAAATCCCGGACGAGCCCCCAAATTGTTAGGTAAAAAGCAAGTCCTTACTCACCTCTCCAGCACCCGAGTTAGTGCGGAGTTGGTATGGGGCTCAAAATCTGTCAGAGACCAGACACCAATTCGTTGATCAACGGGCTCACACTATCCTTAGCTTGAAAAGCTTCAGAGTAAGTGTGGCAAGTTTATTAGGGGTGAGCATCAATATTTATACACAGAAGTAAACAAAGTGATTAACAGATCATAATGGTCATGTATAATCAATCAAGATTCTACAGGATAAAACAGGTTAAAATGTAAATTCAAAAAGAGAAAAGGGGAGATGGCTACTTAAGGGGAGAGGGGTGTTATGAGTAGTTCGCAGGTCAGAGCTTTGATTAAAAGTTCAGACAGAGATATCAAGTCTGGGTTAAGTTTAAGCTCATCAAAAGTTCAGACTCAACACCTCTACCTCTGTTTGTTGTACCACTACCTCCTCCCGGAGAAGTAAACCAATGAAAAGTCAATGCCTGACTCCTGCTAACTTGGAGTTGGGCGGGGCATCATCTTTATATTTAAACATTGTGAAGAAAAATGCATGCACACTTACCTTAAGTTCCTTCCCCTGCACTGGGCTTTTCTGCACTCGGTTTGTGGGACTGATAGACTGGTGGAGTCTCAAAAAGATCCTGGCTCATGGCATAGCTGGATGTCCCCGCTGCTGTGTCCCTCCTCTTCCCCCTTGCTGTTCACAGCAGGGGTCTGTGTCTCGGGCTCCTTGGACGTATCTAGAATACTCTGGAGGTGCTGGTGGGGTCTCCGGCAAGTGTGGTATGCAGCTCATTGTAAAAGTGATAGGCCAGTGGCTCAGCACCAGATTGATTGTTGGCCTTCCTGGCCATGTGGTATGCCTGTTACCGTTCCTTTGCTTTCACATGGCATTGCTGCTGGTCCCTATCATACCCCTTTGTCTGCAATCCTTGTGCAATCTTTTTGTAGATGTCCACATGTCTACAACTGGGCCGTAGCTGTGTTTGCACAGCCTCTTTTCCCCACGGGCCAGGAGATTCAATGCCTCCTGTCTACTCCAGGCAGGAGAGCATCTAGTGTGTGGAGCTGTCATGGTTGGTTGGGCAGTTGCTCACAATGAGGAAGAGATGGCAGGTATGCTCAGCAAAGTGGACAATAAGGAAAAGGCATTTCAAAAATTCATGAGGCGTTTCAAACTGGGCAGTGGAGTTCACTGTCGTGACCAGAGCAGTCACTGCAACAAAGGTGAAATGAGATTCATTAACCTGAAACTCTGAATGAGTCTCCAGAATAAACTCTGGGGGATGCAAAAACCTGAGTTCTCATGCAAGTTAAAATGAGTTTAATTCCCCTACTTTGCAGCTATCATGAATGCAATTAAGAATGGCACCTTAAGACAAAATAGTTTCCATCCCTCTGAGATGTTTTGCTCCTAAAAGGGACCCAGAAGCATCTGGAGGAGGGAGGGCAGGTTCCACTGAAGAACCAAGTGCTGGTGCTTAACTCTCTGCAATTGAATGGAACAAAAGAAGCTTTTAGCCCCAGGGATGAGCAATTTCTCTATCCTCTGATGGCACTGTGAATAGCAATGAGCTGACACAGACCAGGAGAGAGTTAACTAAGATACATCTACGCTGCAATAAAAGACCTGCAGCACAGCTGTGGCTGGACTGGGTCTACTAACTCAGGCTCACAGGGCTTGGGCTGCAAGGCTAAAAGTTGTAGTGTAGACATTCAGATTTGGGCAGAAGCCCAGGCTCTGAGACCACCCCCTCACGAGGTTTCACAGCCCACACTCCTGCCTGAGCTTCTATTTTTAGCCCCCAGCCTCAATTCCATGACAATACCTCTGTTCCCAGAAGGGCTCTGGTTTGCGAGCAGAAATGGGATTGGTTTTGAAAGTGGCTGGAGGCAAACCATTCCACCAATGGAAAGCCCAAATGCTAACCAAGTCTACTAAGGACCTGATGGTGAAGGCTCCGCTTGTCAGGAACCATTACTCTTATTAAGATCATCTGGCTTATGCTAAAACAATCTACCATGATATTCTTTTCTCCAAGATAAATTGACCAGCAGGATGGAAGTCACGATTACCCAGGAACCCAGCAATAAGACTTTCTGAAGCCTATCGGGACCACTGTCGGTAAATCCCAGCGGCCATCTGGTTGTTACTTCTCACAAGGACATGACTCTGATGGAAAGAACTGGAGAACCAAGGCTATTTCCTATGACTACGCTGTGGGAAAGATTACTTTTTGACAGACGCAGACCTGCCTTATGCTGCTGGACTTCAGCCAGCCTGGAAAGAGCAGAACAGAACATGAACCAGAATAGGCTAAAACGGCAAGTTGTGTGGACACTGGAGCACAGTGAGTGAACGTGCTGCAGCAGTAAAACATAACCTTTACCCCCCCTTCTCCTCTCATTCCTGTTCACTCATTCTTTGTTTCTTCAGGCATGTCTACGCTGCTCCAGAGTTCAGACTAAGGAGGTGTGAATAGCAGCATGTCCCAAAGTGCTGTGCTGTAATTCCCCCGTGTGGACACTGCGGGTGTGAACTGAAAGGTCCCAAGTTTGAACTCCAGACTTTTTAGTTTACACCCACAGAATTCACATAGGGGAATTACAGCACAATACTTTGGTGTGCACTGCTATTAACACCTGCTTAGGGCTTGTCTACACTACAGGTTATGTTGGTATAACTTATGTCGCTCAGGGGTGTGAATAAGCCACCTTCCTGAGCAATATAAATTACACCGACCTACATGCCAGCGTGGACAGTGCTTTGCTGTCAGGAGAGCTTCTCCTGCCAACATAGCTACCACCGCTTGCAGAGATGGTTTTATTATGGCAAAGGGACAGCTCTCTCCCAGTGGCATAGACAGTCTTCACCAGATGCACTTCTAGTGTAGATTAGTCCTTAGCCCAAACTGCCAGGTAGAGTGGATATGCCCTTCCTCTTCCCTTCCTTCTGGCCTGCTGAGGCCAGGGGTAAGGTGGTGCGGCTCTGAAGAGCGCCTTTCACCTCCAAGGCAAGAGCAGACTGGAGAGAGATGCGCTAACTGGGGAGCAGAAAACAAACCCTTCATCTGACAGGCTGCATCCTACCTGTGAAAACAGAAGAGGAGATACCCTTTTGGCCTGTGCTGTGAGAGCCAGGCCACAAAGTCAATTCAGTCACTGGCAACAAGGCTCCAGGCCTAAAAGCAGCAAAAACAGCCTCCAACTAAATATCTGCTCAGTCTCAGCACAGCAGTGTGTGGATCAGAACATCCCAACAGCCAGTTCTCCCCCTTCAACCTGCTTGCCAATTTACAGTGCAAAACAGGCATCTTCTAAAGATTCCAGTAGAGTCAGAGGTGAGGTCTAACTACATTAATCCAGTACAGGGATTCCTCCAACACATCATTCAAAGGACAAGAGCCCAATTTCAGAGAGATTTAAAGTCCAGACAGACAGGAGCACACTTAACATGGCTCCTTTTTTCAGCTAGTTCTTTTCTAGCTCTTTTGGAGATTTGTTTTTGCCAATGACCAAAGCCTAATCTCAAAGACTACTTCCACCAGACTAACAGCAATGCCCTCCCTCCCACCTCCCCTTCTTTCCTGATTAGCCTTGCTAATAATTGAAGAAAATCTAATCCGAATTTAGGAACAAAAATAGCAGCAGTCAGGCATTGGCTCAGAATTTTAATATGACTCAAATGCAGCAACCTCCTCACTATCAGAGCAGTGACCACCTTTTATCTTCTCCTTTGCTCTAAATTATTGCTTAATTATAATGAATCCAATGAGTTTATCAAATAAAGTTTAACTGTGTGCCAATCATTTTATTCATTAGCATCCCAACATACATATTCTCAGCAAAATCTGTGTATGAGGTTCATACTTTCACGATTTCTAAAAACAGAACTCAAGAGGGAAAAATAAAAATATATCATAGAATCATAGAATCATAGAATATCAGAGTTGGAAGGGACCTCAAGAGGTCATCTAGTCCAACCCCCTGCTCAAAGCAGGACCAATTCCCAGCTAAATCATCCCAGCCAGGGCTTTGTCAAGCCGGGCCTTAAAAACCTCCAAGGAAGGAGACTCCACCACCTCCCTAGGTAATGCATTCCAGTGTTTCACCACCCTCCTAGTGAAATAGTTTTTCCTGATATCCAACCTGGACCTCCCCCACTGCAACTTGAGACCATTGCTCCTTGTTCTGTCATCTGCCACCACTGAGAACAGACGAGCTCCATCCTCTTTGGAACCCCCCTTCAGGTAGTTGAAGGCTGCTATCAAATCCCCCCTCATTCTTCTCTTCTGGAGACTAAACAATCCCAGTTCTCTCAGCCTCTCCTCATAAGTCATGTGCTCCAGACCCCTAATCATTTTTGTTGCCCTCCGCTGGACTCTTTCCAGTTTTTCCACATCCTTCTTGTAGTGTGGGGCCCAAAACTGGACACAGTATTCCAGATGAGGCCTCACCAATGTCGAATAAAGGGGAACGATCACGTTCCTCGATCTGCTGGCAATGCCCCTACTTATACAGCCCAAAATGCCGTTAGCCTTCTTGGCAACAAGAGCACACTGTTGACTCATATCCAGCTTCTCATCCACTGTAACCCCTAGGTCCTTTTCAGCAGAACTGCTACCTAGCCATTCGGTCCCTAGTCTGTAGCAGTGCATGGGATTCTTCCGTCCTAAGTGCAGGACTCTGCACTTGTCCTTGTTGAACCTCATCAGGTTTTTTTCTGCCCAATCCTCTAATTTGTCTAGGTCCCTCTGTATCCGATCCCTACCCTCTAGTGTATCTACCACGCCTCCTAGTTTAGTGTCATCTGCAAACTTGCTGAGAGTGCAGTCCACACCATCCTCCAGATCATTAATAAAAATATTAAACAAAACCGGCCCCAGGACCGACCCTTGGGGCACTCCACTTGAAACCGGCTGCCAACTAGACATGGAGCCATTGATCACTACCCGTTGAGCCCGACGATCTAGCCAGCTTTCTATCCACCTTACAGTCCATTCATCCAGCCCATACTTCTTTAACTTGGTGGCAAGAATACTGTGGGAGACCGTATCAAAAGCTTTGCTAAAGTCAAGAAATAACACATCCACTGCTTTCCCCTCATCCACAGAGCCAGTTATCTCATCATAGAAGGCAATTAGGTTAGTCAGGCACGACTTCCCCTTCGTGAATCCATGCTGACTGTTCCTGATCACTTTCCTCTCTTCTAAATGTTTCATAATAGATTCCTTGAGGACCTGCTCCATGATTTTTCCAGGGACTGAGGTGAGGCTGACTGGCCTGTAGTTCCCCGGATCCTCCTCCTTCCCTTTTTTAAAGATGGGCACTACATTAGCCTTTTTCCAGTCATCTGGGACCTCCCCCGATCGCCATGAGTTTTCAAAAATAATGGCTAATGGCTCTGCAATCTCACCCGCCAACTCTTTTAGCACCCTCGGATGCAGCGCATCCGGCCCCATGGACTTGTGCACGTCCAGTTTTTCTAAATAGTCCTGAACCACTTCTTTCTCCACAGAGGGTTGGTCACCTTCTCCCCATGCTGTACTGCCCAGTGCAGTACATTTATTCGACATTGGTGAGGCCTCATCTGGAATACTGTGTCCAGTTTTGGGCCCCACACTACAAGAAGGATGTGGAAAAGAAGGAGTAACTGAAACCAGTGGCCCTGTTGAGGCCTGAAGCAGGCACCCAGGCAAAAGGAAAGCATTAGTCTCTGGTGTCTAGGTAACGAATTCAGACTGGCTCATCCAGCCATGCTCAGTGTACACATGTGAGCAGATACCAGGCTAATGTCTTGCTGCCAAGGCCCATATCTGTTAATTCTAAGCTTTAATAGCTTGGAGAAGGAGAGAAAACAAGCATGATTCCCGCAGCTGAACTGGAGGATGAAGTATACAAGAGGTGTCAGATACCGTGGCGACAAATAGCACATAAACCTAGACAGACACACACCCAGAGGGTGATAGTGACACAGTGAAGGTGGTGTGAATTGAAGATAAAACACTGGAGGAGACATAAGCGCTGCAGGACAGGTCAGGAATAAGCTAAGAAGTAGAACAAAGGTGGTTATTTAGTGCTTTCAGTCAGCACCATTTGTCTTTTTCCCAGTACAACAGCACACTCGGAGGAACAAAGCCCAGCTGTCAGATCCCATGCACTCGGGCTCTGTTCACATTTTTAAAAACTCACGATGTGTTCATAAAATCTCAATTCCAGACACCCCTACTAGCAGCACAATGGCCGCGCTTGAAATTAATAAGCAGTAGCACAGTATCTGGCTGTTTTCAAAAGCCAAAGGTGCAAGTGTACTCCATCAGGTGCGGGTTAAAAAAGGAGCATCAAAAAGGATATTACAGAATTAAAGGGAGTTCAGAAATGAGAGGATGATGGAAAAACTCTCAAATGAGGAGAGTGTGAAAAGACAGATTGCTTAGCTTAGAAAGGAGATGAATAAGAGGGGACATGATAAAGTCTATGTGCTAAAAGATGGTCCAGAGAAGGCAGATTGGGAGCTTCTGTTCTCCCTGTCTCATAACACACACGGGAACATTCGATGAAATTAAACGGCAGCAAATTTGAGACCAGACATTTATATGGATAACAAGAATTCCAAAAGCTATAATAGTTAATGCTGACATGATATTTTGTAAGGGAGATAAAAACCTCATGCTTCAAAGGTTTAAACCAAATGTCTAACACAGGGGTAGGCAACCTTTCAGAAGTGGTGTGCCGAGTCTTCATTTATTCACTCTAATTTAAGATTTCGCGTGCCGGTAACACATTTTAACGTTTTTAGAAGGTCTCTTTCTATAAGTCTATATTATATAACTAAACCATTGTATGTAAAGTAAACAAGGTTTTCAAAATGTTTAAGAAGCATCATTTAAAATTAAATTAAAATGCTGATCTTACACCACCAGCCTGCTCGCTGCCAGCCTGGGATTCTGTTCACCTACGCTGGCAGCAGGCTGAGTAGGGCCTGCGGCCGGGACCGCAGACCTGGGGGTGGGTGTTTCAGAGGTCACGGCAGAGGGCTGGGGGAGGGAGTGCAGGGCAGAAGGCTGGGTGTGTGTTGGGGTGTGGGGGATTCAGGGCAGAGGAATGGGGCTGTGGGGGTGCAGGGCAGAAGGCTGAGGGTGTGGGGGGGGTTCAGGGCAGAGGAATGGGGCTGTGGGGGTGCAGGGCAGAAGGCTGGGTGTGTGTTGGGGTGGGGGGGGTTCAGGACAGAGGGCTGGAGGGTGTGCGGGGTGCAGGGCAGAAGGCTGAGTGTGTGTGGGGCGGGGTCAGGGCAGAGGTGCTTCCAGCCCCCTGCCCTGAGCGGCTCATGGCAGGAGGCTGGGAGGGATATGCCCTGTTCCACCCCCTTCCCCCAGGCTCCATCCCTACCTCTCTCTGCCTCCTCTACGGAGCTGTGTGCATGCTGCCGCTCTCCCCTCTCCCCCTCGCTAGGGCCATCAGCTGATTGGCGCAGGGAAGGAGAGGAGGAGGGGCAGGAAAGCACCATGCTGGGGGAAGAAGCGGGGGAGGGGCGAAGCTTAGCTGCCGCAGAACCAAGCTTCTGCCTCCTGCCCCCCGCAGGGGAGAGCGGTGGGCCGGGGGGCTGAGTGGGGCTGGGGGCCGGGACCATGGCAGGGAGCTGCGTGCCACTCAAAATCGGCTCGCGTGCCGTAGGTTGCCGATCCCGGTCTAACATTTAGGGATTAGGACCTAATGGGGGATTCTAACCCCTTCCTCTGAAGCAGCTGGTGCTGGTATCTGCTGGAGACAGGAGACTGTCCTAGATGGACCTCAGGACTGCTCCAGTATCGCAGTTCCTAGAAAAAATGTTCTACCTGTTTATGAGGCTAAGTAACAGGCACTGAAGTGACGATGTTATCACAGACGTGAAAGGTGAAATCTAGACAATCTCTAGCCCAGGTTGACAAGTAGTAATTGTACCAAAGTAGGGGAAAGATTGGTATCTAAGGCTGAGTCATTTACAGCAAGAAGTCAGCTACTGTTTAAATGACTCATCAACATGACAGACCCCTAAATGCACGTACTGGGAAAGTTGCTTCTTCTGGTCAGCCAGCTCCAGATTTTCCCCAGGTAAGGTTTTTATTTTTTGTTGTTGTTTTTTTTTAAATTGAGCATTGCAGGTTTTCAAGGATGTTTTGTTTTTATTCAAAAACAACATTACTCTCTGAGGGTCAATTCTAAGATGAACGGCATGGGGGCAACAGGGATACAAACAAACCACTGACTTTCTTAAAATATTAAGGCCCTAGCAGGCAAACAGTGTTCATTCTAGCACACCGTAAGGCAATGCTCTACTCATAAAACACAACCTGTTTATAAAATCATTTCCACACTTTAATACCATCTCCAAAAATGTTGGCATCAAATGAGGCTCACAGCAGGGCTCAAAGTGTTGAACATACACAAAGTTTGTCATTAAATACAAATACAGTGGCATCCTATTTCTTCTCCTGTACACAGCTCTGCAGGAACACTTCCTGAGTGACTCATGTTTTATTGTATTAAAAAGTCCATTTAATTTCAGATGCAGTAAATTCATTAGGTTTGGGTTTTTTAAAATCTATAGCCTCAATTTACATATTTTAACAGGAATTCATTTAAATATTAGCATTTAGAAATTAATAACTGTAAACTGTAAACACTCCTTGCTGTGTTATCTGACCTCACAGAGAAGTCTGCCTAGGGAATTCATACAAGGCTTTCAAAACACATTTAAGAAGCCAGTCTGTAACATGCTTAGTAAAAAGAAATGCACCAATTAGCTACCAACTTCCTGGATTTACCAATAAGTGTGCAGTTAATAATGTCTCCACCTGTGTGTAAGTTGGCACCTGCCTTTTAGAGTCCATGGAGCATGAAGCTCCACCACCACGAGAGGGTCTTGTTTCATGCTCACAACTCCAGCTCCTGCAGGTCTCCCCAGCTAGGCCCAATTTTCACTTTAACATTCAGCTTCACTGAGAGTTTTATGGCATTTTCCATCTCAAATTTGACAATCTGAGCTACCTGCAAGGAAACAAACAAGGTTAGAATTTTCAATGCACTGTTGAGGGACCTAGAGCCACACACTTCAGATGCTCCATTTCATCATCATTAGTTTGGCAGGTCAGGGGCTTGGAGCTCTCCACTCTGTGTGTTTGGATAGATTCTCCATTGACAGCAGTCTGACTGAATGTTTCAAGTATGATTAAGATATATGAAAGGAGAGACTCAGGAAAGTATTAATACATTTTCTTAAGGAGCTGCATACACTGGAGACCTATCTTCCTGCTTCAGCCAGAAACAGATTCTACCAAACACTCTTCGCAAAACATGCAAATGAGAGAGGTTAAAGCAAATCATATGAGGAGCTACATAAAAGGAGAGAGACAAAGCAAGGATACCCAGGAATAAAGAGCTCATTGTGTCAGTACAAGAGGTACTCTACAAGAGACAGTTATAAGCAATTGGAAAAACAATAATTTTACCAAAATCATCCCAATGGAATGTCATAATACCCATGATCACAATAAATACATAATCACACAGATATGTAACATACTGAAAGAGGTATTACAACATATACTATACTGTACCCACTGTACAAATGTCAACTTTTTCTTCTAAAAATCTAAGCCAGCCATAGTTCTTCCTAAATTCTTCCCCACTTGCCTGACTGATCTCCCCAATGTAAGTTTTTAAAATTTTCAGACTCAAATGGACCTGTGTCTCACAAAAATTTCTGTTCTCCATTCAGTGTATACTACTGATATCAGAAATGTGAATCATGACATTGAGGGTACAGAAAATATATAGTGAAGAAATAAACCCCATGTTATAGCAAGCTGCTTTAATATATCTAGCTTGACAAAGTAAGGGGTAAGATGTGTGCTGAACATAAAAGTCTGCACTGTAGATGTCTGAAGATTTGCATGATGGTAATCTTAGTGAGGGAAAGGAATTGTTTAGTGTGATACATAGGGATGTAACTAGGAGCATTGGCATGAAATTAAGAAATAGAATAGGAAAAATACTCAATATCAGGGAAAGTGCCCTGAGAGACATACTGGGCTGTAAGACTGTCTCTCCAGGGAAGTAGTGAAAGCCGTATCCCTTGGAACTTTTAAAGGGTTTGACAAAACAGAAGAGTGTCCTAGGAGGAGCAATCCTGAATTGACCCTAGGAAGAAGAACCAGATTGGATCTGATCAGCAAATTCTAAAACCCTGACAACTCCTAGTGCCTCTGGACGGGAAGTGGAGCACAGGCCAGCCCTGCTTACACATCAGCACTGACTACATGCATTACAAGTAAGGAATCCGCTTCAGTTTAGGGGTGAGTGTGACAACAGATTCTCATTCTTGGAGAACGAAACCTTCCAAGGATGTCTCTTTAGCCCAGCAGATCATCATCTCATGGACACCTTCCCTCCCATTCACCATCATGCAACATATAACGATTGCTTTTATGGAATAGCATCATTAGGAAAATATTCATTTATACATGTAATTATTAGCCATGGATCCCCTGGTGACATTTATGCTATCAGCATACTCTGAACCCTGCCCTTTCTGAATGGTGAGGGAGAGTAGAGAATATTTGGTACTCCCATCTAGCAGATAGTCAGCATCTCCTTTGATACAGGGAACCTGACACACAAATTGAAGCATGCAATAATCCAGCCAGGACTAAAGAAACTTTTCACTCCACACTTTCAATCTCCCTTTTCCAAGCAAGCTAATTGAGAAGCTAGTTTATCACAGTATTCAGTGTCACCTGTAGGGATCCATACCCCGGCCCTGGATCCCTCTCAGTCAGGCTTCAGGACAGGACACCACTGTGGCTCTGGTGAGAATTCTCTCTTCTTGTCCATACTCACCAGATGGGCCTCTACAGCATTTGATTCTTTTGGTCACCAAATATTTCTGTTCTGCCTCCAAGAGGCTGCAAGAGTGAAGGGGAAACACCCTGAAATGTCTCAGGCCCTTCCTCTCAGACAGAATCCACAGAGTTGATATGGACAACTGCTTTCCACTTCCAAAGACTCCAGCTGTGGAGTCCTGCAAGGCTCAGTCTTCTCCCCATATTATTCAATGTGAGCTTGTCTTCACTATAGTGTTAACTTTTGCCCAACAATTTATGTTCTTCTACGTGTCTGACAATTTTATTCTTTAGTATTGTTTCAACTAATTTGCCTGGTACTGACATTAAACTTACCGGTCTGCAATTGCCGGGATCACCTCTAGAGCCCTTTTTAAATATTAGCGATCTTCCAGTCATTGGGTACAGAAGCTGATTTAAAGGACAGGTTACAAATCCGTAATTTCACATTTGAGTTCTTTCAGAACTCTTGGTGAATGCCATCTGGTCCGGGTGACTCGTTACTGTTAAGTTTATCAATTAATTCTAAAACCTCCTCTAGCGACACTTCAATCTGTGACAATTCCTCAGATTTGTCACCTACAAAGGACGGCTCAGGTTTGGGAATCTCCCTAACATCCTCAGCTGTGAAGACTGAAGCAAAGAATTCATTTAGTTTCTCCGCAATGACTTTATCGTCTTTAAGTGCTCCTTTTGTATCTCGATCATCCAGGGGCCCCACTGGTTGTTTAGCAGGCTTCCTGCTTCTGATGTATTTAAAAAACATTTTGTTATTGCCTTTTGAGTTTTTGACTAGCTGTTCTTCAAACTCCTTTTTGGCTTTTCTTATTACATTTTTACACTTAATTTGGCAGTGTTTATGCTCCTTTCTATTTACCTCACTAGGATTTGACTTCCACTTTTTAAAAGATGCCTTTTTATCTCTCATTGCTTCTTTTACATGGTTGTTAAGCCACGGTGGCTCTTTTTTAGTTCTTTTACTGTTTTTTTTTAATTTGGGGTATACATTTAAGTTGGGCCTCTATTATGGTATCTTTGAAAAGTGTCCAGGCAGCTTGCAGGGATTTCACTCTAGTCACTGTACCTTTTAATTTCTGTTTATCTAACCTCATTTTTGCATAGTTCCCCTTTCTGAAATTAAATTCCACAGTTTTGGGCTGTTGTGGTGTTCTTCCCACCACAGGAATGTTAAATGTTATTATATTATGGTCAGTATTTCCAAGCGGTCCTGTTATAGTTACCTCTTGGACCAGATCTTGTGCTCCACTCAGGCCTAAATTGAGAATTGCCTCTCCCCTTGGGGGTTCCTGTACCAGCTGCTCCAAGAAGCAGTCATTTAAAGTATCAAGAAATTTTGTCTCTGCATTTCGCCCTAAGGTGACATGTACCCAGTCAATATGGGGATAACTGAAATCCCCCACTATTATTGAGTTCTTTATTTTGATAACCTCTCTAATCTCCCTTAGCATTTCATTGTCGCTATCACTGTCTTGGTCAGGTGGTCGATAATAGATTCCTACTGTTATATTATTAGAGCATGGAATTACTATCCATAAGGATTCTATGGAACATGTGGATTCATTTAAGATTTTTACTTTGATTCTACATTTTCTTTCACATATAGTGCCACTCCCCTCCTCCCCCCCCCGACCTGTTCTGTCCTTCCGATATATTTTGTACCCCGGAATGACTGTGTCCCATTGGTTGTCCTCACTCCACCAGGTTTCTGTGATGCCTATTATATCAATATCCTCCTTTAACACGAGGCACTCTAGTTCACCTATCTTATTATTTAGACTACTTTGAGTAAAACCCTTTTCCCTTGTGATGAGAAGGGACTGGCTCTATTGTTCCTAACTGAAGGAGAGAGTTCAACTTCTTGTCTCAGTAAAAGCTGAGGGATTCCTGAAAAGGGATGGGGAAGAGGGTGGAAGGGAGGGAAGGACGTAAAATGGATGATACAGCCCAACATTATGACCTCTGAGACCCATTCGTTTGTAGTGATCTGCCTCCAAGCATGCTGGAAATGAGAAAGGTGGTCTCCAAAGGGGATGGGGTGGGCAAATGGATGCAGCTGTAAAACCAGAAGCGTGGAAGGATTTGAACCCTTGACTGACCTGTCAAAACTGTTGCTTTGAAGATGACTGAGTGGTCTTGTAGGGCTGGTGAGCAGCCCTCTTTCTCTGAAATGTAAGTCTTTTCCTGGAGGGTTCAGTAGATGTATAGAATGCAGAAAACAGAGCAGGATGTGATCTCTGGGCAGTCTATGACCTACTAACCCGTCTCTTATTTGTAGGTATATACATATATACTCAGGGATTGTTCAATAGCCCTAGAGTCCTTCAGTACATTCAAGGACTTATCTGTGGTCTCTGAGAAAAGCTTAAGACCGTCAAAGCGGAGGTCCTCAGCAGTGTTCTGGAATTCTCTCGGACACCCCAAGAGCTGGAGCCATGATCCCCTGCACATAACTACCACTGTGGAGATGGACCCGGCAGCAGTATCTGCAGCATTCAAAGATGCTTGAAGAGCAGTTCTGGACAATAATTTGCCCTCTGAAATGATGAACTGGAATTGTTCCATATGTTGTTGCAACAGATGTCCAATAAAAGCAGTAAACCTATTATAGTTTGAAAAATTATATTTGGCCATGACCACCTGATAGTTCGTGATCCTGAATTGTAGGATTGCTGACTAATGGAACTTCCATCCAAAGAGATCTAGTCTCTCTTGGTCTTTGTCATACGGGGTAGACTTGGAAAAGTGTTGCTTACCCCACTCATTTACCACATCCACCACCAGGGAGTTAGGTGGAGGGCTGGGGAACAAAAAATGGGAGTCTGTAGGGGAAACATAATACTTCTTATCTGCTTGCTTACCTGCTGGCAGAACAGTAGTAGGCGTCCGCTACCCTGTCCTATCTGGATCTAGGAGCACCTCATTAATGGGTAACAACTCTGGAGTGTGTTGCTGACTGCAGAATATCCAGCAGTTTGTGCTATGAGTCCTTGATCTCTTCAAGTGGAATTTGAAGAGCGTCAGCTATACCCTTTTCATGAGGTCTTGAAATTGCCGAAAATCCTGGGCCATGGAAAGTGGCAGAGGCATAATCGCTTGGTTTGGAGTCAAGGATGAAATAAGTGTTTGAGGGGAGGCCTCTTTATCTGCCCTGATCTCCTGCTCCTCCAACATCTCATCTGTGTGTGAGCTGACTGGGGAGGAGAGGATTGTATGACTCTAGCCTCCCTATGAGACAGTGTCAGTGAACTGGTAAATTGCTGCTGATAAGCAGTCCAGAGGTCCCAGTATAATCACTAGGGGGGCCATAGAGGAGTGGGGGTGGCATGCAGGGTTGGTTCCACCACCTTGATGACAAGCATGATCTTCCCTGTGACTGTTAAAAAAATAGGTTTCTGAAAGGACGTGTCGGAGAACACTGAACAAAAATGAAAGAGACCAACTAGAAGTCTCCTTCATCCTCCCCAATATCGTCCAAAGGGCACCAAAGGACACTGGAGATCTGGAGATCAGAATCTTGGTACCAATAGATAATCAGTACTCATGAAGAGTGGGGACTCTGATTTGTCCATTACAAACAGGTCCTTTGCGTATCTGAACTCGTGTGGCCATTACTAAGGCCTTGGCTACACTGGCGCTGTACAGCGTTGCAACTTGCTGCGCTCAGGGGTGTGAAAATGCCGTCCCCCTCCCCCGGAGCGCAGCGAGTACAGCGCTGTAAAGCGCCAGTGTAATCAGAGCCTGCAGCTACTCCCCTCGGAGAGGTGGAGTACATACAGCGCTGCGAGAGCTCTCTCGCAGCGCTGGCGGCGCGACTACACTCGCGTTTCACAGCGCTGCCACGTCAGCACTGTGAAGTCTCGAGTGTAGCCAAGGCCTAACAGATAGAGCCTCTCAGCAGTAAAGGCAGCATTTAAAACCTGGTGAGCCAAGCATGCCCTGACAGGAAAATAAGGCTCCCCGAGGAGGGAGAGAGAAAGGAACAAAACAATTTTCTCACTAATTATCTCTACTTAATTATCTCTAACTGTAATTATCACTCATACTAACTAATCCTAACAAACAACTATAGGAAAGCAGAAACAGGATGGCTCAGGCATGCTCAAGGTGTACACGCTAGGGCTCTGTCTCAGGCCAAGGCAGTTGAGAAAGAGCTGAGGGCAGTTCACCCGTGACGGCACCTCTACCTAGCCTCAATGTCCAGCACAAGGAGACACAGGCAGCGTATGCAGGAAAAATGGATAATGCTAAAGGAAAAATCTCTGATCAAGGGCTCAAAAGGGGCACACACACACATGAAGTGGAGCACCAATAGGGACACTACTCAAAGAACCACTATGGGATGTGCCTCCAGAAATCCTATCTCCTCACATGAATGAGTGGAGCACCAGTGTGGATACAGTAAAGTATGGCTTTGCCATACAGCTGCTAGTACCTGGGTGCCAATCACCTGAGTTAACTCTGCAGGGAAGACACACCCTGAATGAAGTTGTTGGGACAACTGGTGAGGTATGGGCAATGTACTAGGAGCACAGACACAACACCAAGCTCTCAGGTGCCTTTTTGTCAGTCAAACAGCACTACTCTCTAACTTTCTCGATGACTAGCCAAAATCCTCCCCTGGATAAACACCAGCTGGCTAAAGCTTGAGGTGATTCCTTTAGGAAAAGGGAAGTAGCTAGAAGAACTTGTCTCCTCTAACATCCCCAACTGTCAATGGCACCTGCCCTCTAAGGATTAAACTAGCCCACAGCTTCATGGTCCTTTTGGACTCCTCCTGGTTAGTGGATGCCCAAAGAGCTATGCCAACAAAAAACATCCACTTCTATCTGTGACTGTCCAGAAGTTTGCACCCCCTCTTATCAGACACAGACTTGGCCACAGTGAAGCACACTTTCCTAAATTCTTGGCTTGGTAATTGCAATTTATATTAGGAATAAGTCATATACCCTGAAAAACCTCTCTGGTATAAATTGCTGCAGCCTGTCAGTTTAGCAACACAACTCACCATGAACAAACCACCCTAGTGCTTTGATCTCAGTGTGATGGCTGTGGAACTGCCATATAATAACCTAAGAATACTGAGATGTAATAATTTTATGAACACTGTATAGGACCTGCTCAGTAATGGGAAGTTACTGTACATTGGATTATAAGACTTTCTTGCAGGAATCCATTGATCTAGCCTAATAGGGGACAATGGGAAAAATGAGCAGGAAAGCAACAAAATGGATCCAGATAAGGAACTTCCACACAAAACACTTGGGGGACAATTACAAGAAAATGGGGGAAACTGTTAGCCTTGAGGAGCCTATATCCTGTCTCCAACAAAGATACAAGATTTGTTTTGCCAGGCAGGGAGCCCAGAGATCAAAAGGACACTAAACAAGAGAGGAACGGTAAGGCTCAATTATCAAGGGCTGTCCAAGGGTACAGGCTGATACAAAGAGAGACTCTGGGTATGTCTACACTACAAAATTAGGTCGATTTTATAGAAGTCGATTGCGTATGTCCCCACTAAGCGCATTAAGTCAGCTGAGTGTGTCCTCACTACCGTAGCTAGCATTGACTTACGGAGCGGTGCACTGTGGGTAGCTATCCCACAGTTCTCACAGTCTCCACTGCCCATTGGAATTCTGGGTTAAGCTCCCAATGCCTGATGGGGCAAAAACATTGTCGCGGGTGCTTTTGGATACATGTCATCAGTTGCCCCTCCCTCCGTGAAAGCCACGGCAAACACGCCTTTTTCCTGGGTTACCCATGCAGACGCCATACCATGGCAAGCATGGAGCCCGCTCAGCTCACCGTCACTGCTGCTGTGGGCAAGTCTACTGTGGGGGTTGCTGTGATCCAAGTAGCCAATGCAATCATTGACATTCTGTTATCAAGGGTAGTGACTGGGAAATGTGCAGGCCTTTTTAGATTTTAGGTGTATCATATTCCTGTCCTTTGTTGCTGGTGAAGAAGTCTTGCAGCCCTACGTTCCAGTCTGGTCGGTGCTGTAACACCCCATAGCACTTCTGTGGTTGACACATGTAACAGCTCCAGGGCTCTTGCTCTTTTGCCTTGGCCGAGGTGCCTTGCCCTACCAGGACCTCCAAGCATTCGACACAGAAGCACCTGCAGCAGCTGGCATTGCTACACAGCAGCAGCTCCTTGCCTTTGCAGCAGACAGTGCAGTAGGACTGGTACCCGTCCTTGTTGTACATGTCGAAGAGCTCCAGGAATTGATCCCTGCAAGTCTGGCAAAGGTCCCCCTCAAACAGCGGGTGGAATGTGACTGGGTTTTTTCTCCCGCACGATAAACAACTGACTTCAAGGCTCCTGTTGTTGTTTGTGACTTTGGAAACCATTTGCTCTCTGCTCTGGTCCTCCTCCACCCGCTCCTTGTTGTTGTTGCAGAAGTTAGTCTTTAGCCGCTTGGCCGGGGTTCTGGGAATGTCTTTCCTGCCCGGCTCCTAGCAACCTCCAGGGCATGGTGTATGGCTCGTCGATAGGAGACTAACTTATTAAATGTGGAGTGGTTGAAATGCTGCCTAAAAGCCATCAGACCCACCAGCTTGTCTGCTGAAACTTCGGAGAACTTCCCGTCCCCAAACCATTGCACCCAGTGCATTCCAGAGATTGCCTGACGTTTGGACGTGACTCTGTAGGAGATGATGATTGCAGGCCACCAGGAGAAGCCCTTGATCTTCCCCCACATGAGCTCCCCAATTCCAAAATCTTTCCCATCCTGGTATTCCACCTCTTCCCCTGCAATTCTGCTCTCCTGCTCCCAATCAACGAGTTTGGGAGATCCATTCTGGTCCTCCTGGGTGCTGCTGGCAGACGTGGTACTGCTGCTCTGGGAGGACTCCTTGGAATCCTCCTCAGTGAGGTCGATCAGGGGCACCTGGACAGACATGGCCATCCTCTTCTTAGAGCACTGAATGGGAGCCAGAGACTCCAGGTCATTCTCTTCTTTAAGTTTCGTCTCATGGAGATTCAGTCCTGCTTAGAATATCATGCAAGCTGGATGCTTCTGCCTAACGCTGCTCTTCCAGCCGGCAGCACTGCACACTCGCATCTATCCCTTGCTCCCATGGCTCATGAAGCCTGGACAGTAGTAAGGAGCAGTTTAACTATAGGCTGAGCAAGTGCAGAATGGTGGTAGAATGTGCCTTTGGACATTTAAAAGCTCGCTGGTGCTGTTTACTGACTAGGTCAGACCTCAGCGCAACCAACATTCCCATTGTTATTGCTGCCTGCTGTGTGCTCCATAATATCTGTGAGAGTAAGGGGGAGATGTTTATGGCGGGGTGGGAGGTTGAGGCAAATTGCCTGGTGTCCGATTTTGAGCAGCCAGACACCAGGGCAATTAGAAGAGCACAGTAAGGCGCACTGTGCATCAGAGAGGCTTTGAAAACCAGTTTCATGACTGGCCAGGCTTCGGTGTGACAGTTGTGTGTGTTTCTCCTTGATGCAAACCCACTCCCTTTGTTGATTTTAATTCCCTGTAAGCCAACCATCCTCCCCCCTTCGAAATAAAGTAACTATTGTTTTGAAACCATGCATTCTTTCTTTATTGATTAAAAAAAAATGAGATAACAGACAAGGTAGCCCAGGTGGGGTGGGGAAGAGGGAAGGACACGGCCACATTGCTTATTGTAGCCACACTAAAAATCAAGCTGTTTGAATGACACTCTTTTGTTGCTTGGGCTATCCTCTGCAGTGGAGTGGCTGGGTGCCCGGAGCCTCCCGCCCCGACCCCCGCATTCTTGGGCGTCTGGGTGAGGAGGCTATGGAACATAGGGAGGAGGGTAGGCAGTTATACAGTGGATACAGCGGGGGTCTGTGCTCTTGTTGGCTTTCCTGCAGCTCCAACAGACGCTTCTACATGTCCGTTTGCTCCCCCATTAGCCTCAGCATCACGTCCTGTCTCCGCTCTTTGCGCTCACTTAATTCTTTCCTGGCCTCTGCCACTGAATGCCTCCATGCATTAAGCTGTGCGGGAGGACTGCATGAGCTTGGAAAACATGTCATTGCAAATGCGTTTTTTTTGCCTTCAAATCTGCAATAACCTCAGGGATGGAGATGATGGGGGGGGACTGCGTGGTCACCTGTGCTGCTGAGTTCGCCACACTGACCAAACAGGAAATGAAATTAAAAAGTTCCCGGGGCTTTTCCTGCGTACCTGGCTAGTGCATGGGAGTTCAAAGTGCTGTCCAGAGCGGTCACAATGGACAACTCTGGGATAGCTCCCAGAGGCCAATACTGTCGATTTGTGTCTGCACTACCCCAAATTCAACCCAGCAAGGTCGATTTTAGCGCTACTCCCCTCGTTGGGGAGGAGTACAGAAGTTAATTTTAAGAGCCCTTTAGGTCGACGGAACGGGGTTGGTTTGGTGCACGCAGTCATTTTTAAATCGACCTAATGCAGCTAAATTCAACCTAACCCCGTAGTGTAGACCAGGGCTCTGTGAATAGAGCCTGAAGAAGCTGGGCCTTCCGCACATCCAGGGTATAGTAAGCCTTAGGGAGAAGCAGGTACACGTAGATACAGGATTACTGTTGTAAGATCTGTTTTTCTGAAATGCTTTTGTTCTAAATAATCATTTGCTTTAAGAATGCTGTTTGGTCACTGGGTATCACTGTCAAAACTCCTGGAGAGAAATAAACTGCAAGTACTGAACCCAAGTCAGGTCTGCTGAGGTAATCACAAGTGACTGCAGCCCTGGACCTAGTTAGTGAGTAGGAGAATGGCTTGATTCCACGCCAAGTCAAGTGATGGTGGGTGCATAACTGGCTGGATAACCGTACTCAGAGAGGAGTTGTTAACGGTTCGCAATCCTGTTGGAAAGGCATAACAAGTGGGGTTCCGCAGGGGTCTGTTTTGGGACTGGCTCTGTTCAATATCTTCATTAACGACTTAGATATTGGCATAGAAAGTACGCTTATTAAGTTTGCGGATGATACCAAACTGGGAGGGATTGCAACTGCTTTGGAGGACAGGGTCATAATTCAAAATGATCTGGACAAATTGGAGAAATGGGCTGAGGTAAACAGAATGAAGTTTAACAAAGACAAATGCAAACTGCTCCACTTAGAAAGGAAAAATCAGTTTCACACATGCAGAATGGGAAGAGACTGTCTATGAAGGAGTACGGCAGAAAGGGATCTAGGGGTTATAGTGGACACAAGCTAAATATGACTCAACAGTGTGATGCTGTTGCAAGAAAAGCAAACATGATTCTGGGATGTATTAACAGGTGTGTTGTGAGCAAGACATGAGAAGTCATTCTTCCGCTCTACTCTGCGCTGGTTAGGCCTCAGCTGGAGTATTGTGTCCAGTTCTGGGCACCATATTTCAAGAAAGATGTGGAGGAATTGGAGAGGGTCCAGAGAAGAGCAACAAGAATGATTAAAGGTCTTGAGAACGTGACCTATGAAGGAAGGCTGAAAGAATTGGGTTTGTTTAGTTTGGAAAAGAGAAGACTGAGAGGGGACATGATAGCAGTTTTCAGGTATCTAAAAGGGTGTCATAAGGAGGAGGGAGAAAATTTGTTCACCTTAGTCTCTGGGATAGAACAAGAAGCAATGGGCTTAAACTGCAGCAAGGGAGGTCTAGGTTGGACATTAGGAAAAAGTTGCTAACTGTCAGGGTGGTTAAACACTGGAATAAATTGCCTAGGGAGGTTGTGGAATCTCCATCTCTGGAGATATTTAAGAGTAGGTTAGATAAATGTCTATCAGGGATGGTCTAGACAGTATTTGGTCCCGCCATGCGGGCAGGGGACTGGACTCGATGACCTCTCGAGGTCCCTTCCAGTCCTAGAATCTATGAATCTATGGCTAGAGGCTAGAAGGGGTGCATCTGAAGAGACAAGGAGGGTGGCCAGAGGTACAGTATGTCTGGTAACTGAGACACACTGCATGGGCTCCACACTGACTACAGAGTCCAATTCATGGTCTCTGTCCTGATTTTTAAAGTCCACCCCAGTTTTGGTCCTAGATGCCTGAGAGATTGCCTCTCCCACTGACCATGACCTCCAATGACCATTATGATCCAGCAGAATGATGAAGCTGTTGACCACCGTGGAAAGCTCATGAGCACAGGAGACAAAACTTCCACAGGCACTGAACTTAAACTAGAGAGCTTGCCATTTGCAGAAGTGAGTTCTTCTCGCTCTGACATGTACAAACGACAACCCGATAAATGAATCATGTTTCCCCTACAGACTGGGAAGGGGAAAAGAGAAAGCAAGAGATTATCATTGCTCCTATTCTGAAATGCTTTGAAGGTGCTCAGATACTATGGTGACTAGGGACATATAAATACATAGACAGGTTAGACAGATATTTTTAGTTGTTTAAAAAACCTTAGCAGCTGGAAATAAATTGGAGCTAGCATTATGCATGTAACCAAGCTAACTCTCCACAGACCAGAACTGCTGTAGCAGCCAAAAAACAATGTTTTACATAATGCTAAAACCTTTACATGAGGCACCAGTAGAGAAGAGAAACTTTTCTCTGATCCAATTTGGAAACTAAAACATTTCATGTTTTTCTAAAAGATATGCTCTAGTTCTACAAGAAGTCCCAGGGCCTATGTTATACAGGAGGTCAACCACCTCACCCACCCCAAAAAACAATCCAAAACATAGAAACATGCCTTCAAAATGAATATGAAGGGAGGAGGGAAAAGGTGATCACTAGCTCAGCTGGAAACAGAGTCAGTAACATTAGTTAGCTAAATCTGGAGCAGGAATGCAAGACTGATTCCAGGCAAGGATACCTTGTGCAAATACGTAGGGGTTCTAAGCATCTGCACAGAAAATCTATTGGATGGAAACAGTTCTGAGGCAGGCTACAGAAGCTGATATTACTTCTATCTTAAGGTGACCATGAAGTTGCAGATCTGTTAAATAACAATGAAGGATACAACAGAAAACATATATGGCCATAATTCTTTTGGAGACAGCATGACATATTGATCCAGTGTCAAAGCACAGAAGACCGGATAGTCTAAAGGAACTTTAGTCCACTTCAGATTGAAAAATTGGAACCTTTTCATATCAGTCTAAAGGAGAAAGGCTGCTCTGGAATGGACGTGTAAATGTGCAGAAAACTACTGACTGGATGCAGAAGGTGGAATTCTGACACCTGTGGAAGGAATTTGGGATTTTTTTTTAAACACCAGCCTATCTTTAAAAACTTAGTTTTAAAAAATGGTTGGCCCAGTCAACTACCATCTGAAGCTCTCTCAGTTGGGGAGTTGATGTCTGCCACCAGGAAAATGATCTCCTTTTAGAAACATGAACCCACAGAATTAACGAAGTTGAAGAAGAGGTCCCAGAAGCTGATCTACCTTTAGTGCATTCATGGAAAGGCAAAATAGAAGAGGTGAACTCTAAGGGAGGATCTCTCATGCAGACTGACAAGTGAAGAACAAAACCAAATAGCTCTCATGTGGGGCGCAGGAAGGGATCCACATCAGACTTTTTCACAGCAGGCCACCTTGCCATCTGAACAGGTATCTCATTCTGTCAAACTCCTTCCAGGCAGCTAAAAAGGCTGCACTTGCTTAAAAACACCATATTCTTGATTTGGAGTCACAGCTTATAAGGAGAGGGATCTCAGAGCAGGATGTCAAGAGATGACCCTGTTCTCTGTGATGTGATGTAGCGAGACGCTCTGGGAATAGCCACTGGTAGTCCTAAATGGAGTTGAGAACCTTATTTGCCAGTGGGTGGACCATTAAGATAATGGAATCTTTATTTATATCTCCTCAACTTAATCAGAACCGGAAGAGGAAAGATGCACATAAACGTCTTCCAACCAGTAGTGAATGGAGATGTCATCTGCACAAAGTGTCAAGTGAAGGCTGTGTTGAAAGAAGAGCATTTGGTGCTCACTGGAGAGAAGAGGAGAAAAGATCTCTCTCTTGGGCATGCCCGACTTTAGAAAGATATCATCTGCTTCTCTTTGATCCAGAAACCACTCCCCTGAGCCTATTACCAATTGGCTTAGCCTGCCTGCCAAACGGTATATAAGGTATATAGCCTTTCATCATACTTGAGGGGAGACAAAACCGTAAGAGCTGAGTCACTAGAGATTTTGAAGTATCCCATCCAGGAGTCAAAGATAGAGGAGTATCAGCAAAGATGTCAAATATGATCTCCTTGTCTCATGCCTCATTGAGTGTCTGGAGCATCACATGCTTGAAATCAATGCCAACCACCTGCAGAGCACTTTCCCTCTGTTCTGAGTCAGAGCTTGGGGACTCTTCCCCCTAGATCAGCACTGAAACGTTCAGTGCCAGATGGAGTTATTTAATTCCAGCATATCATAATATTTGTTATTGGAAATCTTCTGGGCTAACTTCACTTTGGATTTATCAGTGAGCACAAATGAAGCAAGGAGTGCCTCTAGACACAATCTCGGCATGAGACTTCTGGCATTGGTGGAACAGCACAGCTAGCCATGTTCCTTTTCCAGGCAATAAAAACAGTAAGTTTGCCTGTGATAAATATTTTGTGATTGCACCTGGGACACTTTTTGAAGCTGCTCCTTTGGTGACATTCGGGAAGACAAAAAAACTGAGGAAGGGAAAGAGACGACAAGCACCAACAGCACAGCACCCTCCTTCCCACACAAACAGATTTTAAACTACAATAATAAATAAATAATAATACATTAAATGACCCAAAGCATGGATCCAAGTCGGCCCCATGAAGCAGAAAACCCCCAAACTCAAAGACTCCCCAAAGTAAGGAGAAAAAACTACCCACTTGCCGGTGGAGTACACACATTCAGTGCAGCTGCACAGAGGAGCTACGTCGCCATCCTGAGTCAGTAAGGAAGTTGCAGGTACTAGAGGTCACCAGCATGCTAAGCCAGGGCGGCACTGCTTTGGGCTAGCAGCTAAAAACTTTAGCCAGGGGACTTCCTGTCTTACTCAAAGAGCCTGGACCCAACATTTGTTACTCTTTTTACACCCATCTGGCCTTAAGAGAAACATTGTTTTTATAGACTTATAGGCATGTCTGCAGACATCTCAAGAAATAGAAGACAGACCTTTAGAAAGGAAACTTAACCGGTTTGTTATAGAAAAGTACATGGGCTGGAAAAACAAAAACACTCCTACCTGTATTACACTATCTTCTGCAACCTCATAGAGGAGCTCATCATGGAGCTGGAGGATGAAGAAACCTCCACTCTGTAACATCCCTCTGTTTCTTCTCCGCTCTAACCTTCCTACACAGAGAAAAGATATACACAGTTAACCAGCATTACACATAATCATATCTGTTTTAGCCCAAAAGACCTATATATGTTCAAATGCTACAAACAAGAATTGTATGGCAGAGCTCCAAGATGAAAAACATCCATGCACACAAGGATACATATATAAAATATCATTATTATGCTATTATATCAATATTCATAAAACTGTCTGGAAATAAAGAATGTTAATGCAAAGCTTTTCAAATACAAACATTTTAGCCTTAAATTATAAAGTTGTAAATTAGGAAAAAAAAACCAAAGAGACAACCACTTCTCTCAGACCATCTGTTCTACAAGCAAATTTTAAACACAATCACGTCGGGTTTAATGAGAACTTGGTGTATAATGTTCTCTCAGGCAATGAAATGGAATTCGGCTCCGCTTCCAAAATCGTTTTAATGGCTAATTCTAAAGAGCCAGTGAAGCTTTACCCAGCCAACTCCACTGATCTGGAGTTGCAGCTACTACTACTGAAAAACATAAGCAGTCCTTGCCCAAAACACTAAACAACCGATGTGTACATGGGATCTTAGCAGGCTGCACCTGCCAAAAACAGAATCCCTTCTGCATGCTCCATGTTAAGAGCTAAAAAAGGGGGCCCAGAAGTTGGCAGGTGAGAGTGCAAATGGAGAGATTCCAGTTCAGACAAATTACTGGCTATCAATGGCTTCATTCAATCCTCAGTAGTCTAACACCTAAAACAGGGGCGGGCAAACTTTTTGGCCTGAGGGCCACATCAGGTTTCCAAAATTGAATGGAGGGCCGGTTAGGGGAGGCGGTGCCTCCCCAAACAGCCAGGCGTGGTCAAGCCCCCGACCCCTATCTGACTCCCACATGCTTCTCCTCCCTGACAGCCCCCCCTCCTGGGACTCCTTCCCCATCCACCACCCCCTGCTCCCCTAACTGGCCCCAGACCCCCCGCCACCCCATCCAACCCCCATCTCCTTCCTGACAGCCCCCCTTCCCTCCCGGGACTCCTGCCCCATCCAACCCCCCCCCCCCCAACCACACCACCGCCCCCTGACCACA
>NC_048298.1:143320373-143457229 GCF_013100865.1 Trachemys scripta elegans | reverse complement strand
CCCCCCCCCCCCCCCCCCCCCCCCCCCCCCCCCGCCTGACTGCTCCCCAGGACCGCTGCCCCCATTCAACCACCCCTGTTCCCCGCCCTCTGACCCCCCCCACCCCCAACCACACCACCGCCCCCTGACCACAATCCCAAACTCCCCTGCTCCCTGACCACGCTGCCTGGAGCACCAGTGGCGGGCGGTGCTACAGCCATGCCGTTGCCACCACGCAGCACAGAGACCGAGTCAGGCCGGTCTCTGCAGCTGCGCTACCCCAGAAGCTTGCAGCCCGCCGCCCAGAGCATTGCACCGGCGGCGCAGTGAGCTGAGGCTGCGGGGGAGAGGGAACAGCAGGGGAGGGGTCGGGGGGTAGCCTCCCAGGCCAAGAGCTCAGGGGATGGGCAGGAGGGTCCTGTGGGCCGGATGCGGCCCGCGGACCATAGTTTGCCCACCTCTGACCTAAAAAGACTATTATAAAACACACACCCCCCCTCCGGTGGGATAGCCATGTGATAAATTGCATAGAGCTTGCACTGTTGACCACTTCACCTGTCTCTTGCCCACTAGTTCGCTTCTTCTGGGACAACTTCTAACATTTCAAATCTCTGAGAAACTTCCATCATCACCATTTAAAAAAAAAAAAATCTTTTACAAATGTTTCTCTTCTTTCCCTCCTAAAATTACACTTTCCAGAAGGGCATGATGGATAACATTCAGTCCTGCACCAGTGACAAATTTATAATCCATGAGCCATCAGGATGCTTCTTATTACTGGAAGACTGGAAATTCCCTCCATGCAGACATACACTTTTGAACGGTCTGTCATTTATTTATAGCCCTGGCACATCACAAGTTATCAAACCTTCTAATCTTGGCATTATGGGGCAAAGAAAAGCTACTTGACTAATTTTAGAACCTTCTTAAGATTAGTTATTAATTTGCTCTCTCTCCAAGGCCTGTAAATTGGACTCTCAGGATTAGGACAATCTCACTACATAGGTGGAGGGCTATGAAATACAGAACCAATTAAAATTGTTATGACCCTAATGTAATATGTCTAAAACATATGGGTGTATGTTTTGTGCCACAAAGGTTTTAATGGCACTCATATGGGAATGAGCTGCATAATTCGATTGAAACTGCTAATTCATAAGTAGTGTGACCAGCCCAAATTGATGTTGACAAAAGCTTTGTACCATATCTTTATATCCTAAATAAAAACAAACTTCAGACTGAAATCTAATGGGAACTACATTCTTTGGCCAACCTGTTGTTACAATTGGTGTTTTCTCACTGCCTTTGAAGACGGAGCATCTGCACTTCCCCCCCCCCTCTTTTTAAACAAATCAGTAGTAACATCATGGAATTGAGCACAATTGAACTCCCGTTTTCCTAGTCCAATGATCCAAATTTCTGATATGCCTCCTGAACCATTCAGGTAATTAGGGTTTTCAGATCAGAGTATTTCCTTCTCATTCACAAGCTGAGCAGACGTTCCTCCTTAGGACTTGCCCGCCCGCCCACCCAACGCAACCAGACAGACCAGTCCGGTATGAGAAAATAAACTTTTACTCCCCACCACTTGCCCAAATCCCCCAGCTATAGCAGGCTTTTTTTAATCTTTATTTTATTTTTAAGCTTCTTTTATCAGCTTTGGACTTTTGACATCAAATATAAAGAAGAATGATGGCGTACCTGCCCTGTTGCTCTGGAATGAGCTCTCCAGATGTCCATGGGACTTCACTGCCGAGGGGAATGCTTCAAGGCGCCTCTGAATGTTCACAGTGGCTGTTTTGACAATGTCAGCAGCAGAACCCTGAACTGCTGTGTTCACAGCCTGGCGCTCTGCCTGAGGATTACAAAGATATCAGCTCTGAAAACTCACCCCATGGTATAAACCCCGTATGTTACCACTTTGTAACAAATCTATGGTGACATACAAATAGACACCACAAATAGACACACAGTTTCATGAAACTAGCATGGGGAAAAGAAGTCAGAGTTTCTTACACAAACCACAGGCCTCTAGTCACTAGAGAAGAATTTTCAAATACTTGAAATTATTAGTACTAAGGCTGATAAGCCTTTATCAGCCACCAGCCATTACGGGGAGACCACCACACTTGTGGAGATCTGATTTCGTCCAGCAGAGGACAATCACACAACTAGTTGGATGCATTATGGGATGCTTGTGCTTTCTTGCAAAGTATCAAGTATAGGATACTACCAGAAGCAAGATGCTTGACTTCACAGATCAGAGGTCTGATCTACTGTGGCAAATCCTGCCAGTCAGAACATTACAACCTGTTCAAAAACCAAAACAAGCTACATTACTATGGTTATGGGGCAGGTTTTTCACATAAAAGAAAGCTCTCTCTACTAATGCGCTCCTCAAACAAGAAAATTCTCTTCACAGGTGGTTCTTTCTTCCCCTCCTAATTGAAATTCATGAAGGAAAATTAAAGGAAGCTGAAATTAAAATATCTTACAAGGGTCTTAAATATAATTTTTAAAAAGTAAAAATTGAACAGAAGTTGCCTCTCTTCACAATCTAATCAAGTAGCACCTATAAGATCTAGCAACTTTTAAATTAACCAAATAGTCTTTTTTTTTTTTGGGGGGGGGGGGGGATAAAATAAATAAATAAATAAATATTAAAAAAAACAACTTCTTGTATCAATTTTGAAAGTCTGCTGTTTCGCCATGCATTTATTTGGTATCTGGATTTCCACTGAGTCCTAATTATAACATTGAGCCTCCTACTGAGAAGTATAACGCTGTGTCAGGAAAATGGCTGCTCTCCCACTGAGTCAACTCACTATTAGGGAAATAGCAAAACAGTGACAGATATTTTTAAGTCACCTTGCAAAACATTTTCTATACATAGTCTCATATTTCATAAACATTCAGCTGTCTAGTCACTGTGGTTTTCCTTTAAAGGGCCCCCTTTTTAACTAGCAAAAGTGTAGAATTTGAAATATCTTTTTGATGAAATCCAGACAATATGCAATTCATGAGGACTGTTGGGTGGGACTTGTTTATCCCAAAGAGTTAAACATTGCTCTACTTCTTTAAGTTGTGCCCATTTAAATCAATAAATAACTCACTGCAACTCCTAGGTGAGGGTCATCAAGTGAGGTTATATGACGATTTCTGCACACCAAGCTGCAGTAGATTTACTTCAGAGTATGAGCAAAAAGCTCTAAAAAGGTAATTAAGAAAACACTGAACTAATGGAATCGAGTAACATGCATGCCCTGAATGAACTTGGTAAAGCCACATTGATGGTGCGATGAAAGAAGACATTTTTAAAGTGTTCAAAAATATTTGACTGATAAATCTTTTTAGATGACATGTTCTTTGGGGGCAGAGACAGCACATTCCTCCATATTTAGAAAGCTCCAAGCACTGTATAGGCACTATTATAAATAATTGTATTATTATTATTATTATTATATAATCTACTATTATAAATAATAATAATCTTGGAGAAGGGTCTCTCTTGGAGTTCAACCTCAGGCCAAATGCTCCCAGCTGAACCCCCAAGGAACGTTAGTATACCTATCTAAATGCCCATTTGTTTTTGTAATGGGCAAGTCCATAACCAAATAACCATCCTTTACACTGATGACTACTTCAGAGTGAGGAAGTAACTGTGGTCCAGTACAGCTGCAATTTCTACTGTTCAGAAAGAACGATTCTCAACATACATGAGCTTTGCTGTAAGGGTTTGGATCTTTGATAGCTGGCAGGTATCTGCGCCTCCCCAGGATGGTCTGCACAAAACCATCCCTGCTGCATTTCTTCACCGTCTCCCTCAGGAATTTTTGAATCCCTGGGAAAGGAAACAAAAGAAAAAACGTCCCATCATTCCACACTACTGCCAGAGTTCCATCACTCCCTCACTATATTGTGATCTTTATGCTAGAACATCTGGTATTTCATGTTTACTCCATACTTTGTTTTTGCACTAAGGCACTGACACTAGCTTTGGAATCCCAAATATCACATCACTAATATGTGGAGAAGAGGAAGTCCTTACACTTCTCATTCCCCCTGAGAGATAGGGGAAGCGAGTGAGGGATCTTTCTTTCAGGTGTATATTCAGCTCTCCTGGGTTAGTTTATGATGATTGGGAGGAGAATGAGGTTGTAGCTAGCTGTGCACAACTGTAATCCAAGTGGTAGGATGTCAATGTTATACCACTGCTATTTATTCTTTATTCTGGGAAATCAGGACTCATGGTGGCACTGAAGGGTCATATATCAGGAGGGGAATAAATTGAAAGAAAGAGAATCAGAGCCCTTGATGCCCCGTACAGTGTGACTTCAGATCTTCAGAAGAAAAAGAACTCATCCAACTGCAAGGAAAGGAGAGAATGTGTCTTGGGCAGTGAAAAGAAACTCCAAGTAAGGGTGTGCTGTCCGTTGGGGATCAGAGTTGTACTGAAGTGGACAAAGATTTACATTTTTTTAAAACCCCTCCAGTTTTAGGATTTCAGAAAGATTCTTTTAAGGACTTAAAAAAACCGGAAAATGTTAAAAACAACATGATATACTAAAGGAGAAAAGTACGCAAAATAGAGGCAGAATTACTTGATATATTATATGTGTAATTTAGTATGTTGAATCGGTATTACATGTAAGTGTTCTGTATTATGAAATGTTATGAGATATTGTTTTCTTTGTATATTATAGTGGGAGTCATATTCTAATGGACCTCAGTCAAGATGGGAGACAATCCAAAAGTTATCAGCGATAACCTTAAAACAGACCCAGTGCGGGAGCACTGACTCTTCACTTCATTATTTTCCAGCTCAGCTCCAAGTTCTCCTATTAAAGCTTGCTGTGACTCATCCCACTTGACCTCTGCTCATTTTCTGAATGCTACTCCCCTGTTCAGACAGTTCTTCCAAGGAAACCTGAGATGCTCCTTAAAAGTATGATATCTTTATATAAAGTGTGTGGGAGCTACTCTGAGCAGCCAGATAAAAATGGCAGGGCTAGAAGCAAAGCTGTTTAAGATGTGATGAAAGCTGAAGGCAATGTGGAAAAGATCATTCAACATGGAAGATGACTAGTTGTGTTTACAAATGACAAATCGAATCCTTAGATCCAGAAATATTACATATCCTTAAAGCTGCATGTTCTAATAAGGAACTTATTCTAAGTTGGGAGCTTTAAAAATCAACCTTCCAGGGTTGACTTATTGACAGTCAAAACAACAAAATCGTTAAAGTAATGCGGCATTTAATTTACAGGACATAGTTTAAAAAAGCAGGGGCACAGAGTATATGTGGAAGCAGAGACTGCATTGTTTTCTGTACACATACAAGCCTGAGAAACTTTTTCTTTAGGCATAGAAGGAGTTACAAGTTGAACCAGTCCCAGGAGTGGAAGGGAATTTGGGGGAAGAGAGTCAGGACCACAAACTTACTTTACCTGGGTATCTGGATTTGAAGGATTCGATGTAGCAGGCAGCATCATTTTCCTCAATACCCATCTGTTCTCCTAAAGATTTAGCTCCCATTCCATAGATGATTCCATAGCAAATCTGTCAGAGAAAAGACAGCAGGATCACAAGTACATGGTTAGCGATTCAGAGAGCAGAATTAACACAAAAGTTAAACTGTGGAAAAGAGTAAATCCCAATATGATTTTAGGATTTCAGTCTGGATCCTGTTGCTTTAGGGATATCATAACTCTGCATTCATGGAGAAATGACATTTATCACACACTTCAAGGACACCATTTTGAGCGTGAATCTTCTGAGGTACATAAGATTTACTGAGACAGATCAGACCACTTGTCCATCCAGTCCAGTATCCTACCTTTAGAAGAGGCAAGTAACTGATGCACCATAAGATTCAACTTCCCTTCACCTATTTTCCAAGTAATCCACTTAAGAGTAATGGGGGTGGGAAAAAAGACTAGAAAATCTTCAGAATTTGCAGCTATTAGCTTAAGCTCTGATGTGTTCATGCCAACAGTATACAATACTGGTCTCAAATCCCAATGTATTTTGATGACTGCAGAAAATTATGAACCCAATCTCCCTCTTCCCATCTTCTTGGAGATAGTTTTCTTTGATAGAACAATCAAAACCTCCTGACAGGGTGCTTAAAAATATTCTGGATAGAGGCCACATGGCAACTATTTTATCTCCTGGGGGGGAGTGGGGGTGGAGAAACTATTACATTCCCTCATTTTATAATTTAATAGCCAACGGTTTTTGAAGAGGCAGAGAGCTCCTTTACTTCAATAATAACCTTTGATCAAGTCCTTTCTACTCATTAAGTTGCTATGTCTGATGGAGTTAAGAAATTTTACCAAAGACTACCTGCTTGGCTTGTTGCCTTATCTCATCTCCAACAGCTTCAGCATCAATCATCTTCCATTCAGCTGCAATGCTCTTGAAGACATCAGCTCCACTGTTCAAGACCTCAATGAGCCGGCGGTCCCGAGACAAGTGAGCAAGGATCCTCAGCTCGAGTTGGGAGTAATCAGCAGCCAAGATTAAACCTCCTGCAGCCAACAAACCGAATGAATCCAAACAATAACCTTCCATAAATTAACACTCAGATATCAGGTCCCAGTCCATCACTTAAGAAATTACAAACCAGATCCTCATTTACACAGAAGCAAAGAAAATGCAACACACTGCCAAATCAGATTTCTCCACTCACTCACACTGGTAGCTTTAGATTAGTGCAAATACAGGGCTGCCCGAGGACAAAGGCAGTGGAGACTCATTTGGCAAAGCAGATTACTGCGCACAAAACTACACCTACTGCCCCAGTTCTGAACAGCTTTTCACCAGTATGATGCTCTAGTAGCTTCTCTTTCTCATGCCTCTGCCTCCCATTGCAGATACTTTTAGCTGATTTGAGGCTGGGTGAGAACTCATTTGTGCTATCCTGTCCCAACCTCTGTCAGTGAATAGCTTCAGGGCTTGCCTCTGCTGCTGCTCAGAGTTTTGCCAATCAGCCTGCCCAAAAAGATGTACATATCATCATTTCCTCCCTTCACTACTAGAAGTAGATTTTCATTAGCTATGTGCTTAACTCAGTGAAAAGATACAAGACAGTGCAATACCAAATAATTACCTGGAAAAGGAACAAAAGCATGCCTCATGCTAACAGAAAATGGCATCCCTCTTTCTTTGGTTCCTTCATCAGCCAGAACCTTGAGGCCACAAGGCAAGGTACTGCACCGCTTTCTACCTCTGTGGAGACAAAACATTGTTTACTCAACTGATTTTTACAGTCCCTATTGCTGCATCAACTGTGGTTACAAAGACTTTTAAAATCAGACTAACCATTGCAAAAAACAACAAACAGTCATAATAACTTTGTATTGTTCCTTGGAGGTCTGACTCTGGCAGACTGTGACACTGGCAGACCAGGTGCCAGCTCATGCCATAGTCACTGGGCCTCACTAAACACAATGGGAGCAACCTGAATATTTTGTGATTGTTAGTGATAGATTGTTGCTGTACACCAAGTCCAGCTTGCCTGGGTGGCAAGATAGACTGGAATGCCAATGGGGACTGTCTGTTGATTCCGTAGTAAGACTGTTATAGTGCTTTAGGAGTTCACATTGTTACTGAGTTGATGAAATCTAATTATAGAATATATAACCAGCTTGGGGTCTCTGCCCTCCTCCTTGACAGTCTGCCCTGAGGTTGGAACGTATGATCATGAGCCACTCCAGACAGTGTGACAACTAGATTATTAATATTTTGTGATTTGTGTCAAGCTCTGGATGGATAGAAATTCAAACTTAATTCAACAAGCACAGAAAGAGCATTCTAAAACATTTAATAAGAAACTTAAAACAACCTTAATATGTGCTGGATACATCAATTCTCAAAGAGTTTATTAAAACATGTTTTACATTTAAAACTGATTTATTAAACAAACGAGGTATTATCTGTAACTAGTGAATTGAACTGATTGTTTCTGGTCACGATGTGCTTCACGATTTACATTTAGTAGATCTCATCCTCGTTTTTATTTACAGCATGGAAAAGGTAAACAAGCTTTCCTGCTTTTTCTCCTCCCAATCCATTTCTAATTTTGAATAAAGTGTAATCCCAAAGAGATTACCTAGGTTCCAGGGGCTCTGTCTGCTGGCAGCTCAGGGAGAGGCACACTGTCCCTGGTAGGGAGGGGGAGCCTAGGCAGACTCAGTCCGTTCGGCAACAAATCGGGAGTAAAATGCCCCTCCCAGGGAGCTCAGGAGAGGGGAGAAGGCAGTTTGGAGCCAGTCAGGGAATGTGCAGGACTGGTTGTGGGGAGCTGGTGAGTCCCAGACCTGCATGCAGGGTTTTCCCTGAGAACTGGCCTCTGGGGACCTGAAAGCAAGATCCTTCAAGCTTGGCCCTTTCCCTTTCCAAGGGGACTCCCAGTTTGTAGAGCTTTGTTGGGAAAACTTCCCCCAGCCAGGTTGAGTTAGCTCTCCAGCTCTCTAGGTGAGATCAGTCACCATATGGCCAGCTCTACTCTGGCTGTTAGTCCAAGGCTACTGCCTGCTGTGAGTGTATCTGAGTGCTGGGGTGGAAGACTGAAGCTTGAATTTTAGTATAGTTTTGTAATCTGCACCTTGAGCCCTGTACCCCTTTGTTGAGGGGAAATCCTGGAAGCAGCCCGACTCCTGCATGAAGAGGACACCTGCCAGCAGTGATCATCAGCCCCTCTGCAGTGACTGAGGAGTCCAGAGCCATCTCTGAACCCGAAGATTGGTCATGGAGTTATGAGTCACCATCTTTCAGATAGCTAGTCAGGGAAATTGTTTGGGAGACCCCTTAACTCCCTGAACAGTGTCCTCAAGCCAAAGGGCAAGGGTTTGGGGGCTTTTATTATCTGCTGCCCTCGTAAATCTGCAGAGGGACTTACCACCTTATCCCACTTGAGAGTCTCTTGGGCTCTACAGAACCCAGTCAATCAAACTGCTAACTGCTGCACAGAAGATATCGTTGTCATGGGTCATCAAGGGCCCCTACAAAGTTCATGTATCAACAGGACACTAATTTTATGTTTGTGATATCAGGTCACATGACTGGGGAAATTCATGGGTATTATCAGCATGGGCACCGGTGACCCTGAGAATAATGTTTTACCCTGTTGTTTTATTTATTTCCTGTTTAATATAATTAATGTGTTAAATATATTGTATGTCTTTGTTATTTCTTGGAAATCTAGCAAGTGATTAGAATTTTCTTCCCAAGCTGCCCTGCTGACCCTGCCAGGAAGGAGCAAAGACTGTGGAGGCACTGCCAAAGAAATTCATATGGGAAGAAAAGGAAGTTACACCCCACGGAGTGGGTGGTGGGATCCAGAAGAACCCAGGCCTGTCCATCAAAACCTGTAGGGAGATTGGCGCTAAAGGGTGCAACTGGGTGGAAAGGGGGTACTACCGAAGTAATCATTGAAATGAACTACGTGAATCAACTGAAAAGAAAAATATTCTCTCTGCACCTGCAAAAGAAGCTACTGCTGTCAAAAGCTGGTTTTAGCACTTCCACAGACTCTGGTGCCACCTGCTTAGCCAGCAACTTCCACCAGTTCAGTGGTTTGGCTTTCTTTAAAACTTGGCAGCAAATATGTATTGCCTAATTTTTTTTTTAATTAATTTAAATCATTTTAATAGATTATAGTAAGTTTAGGCCTTCGCATACGTGTCATAATTTCAAATTTGATTTTTAAATAGGTTTATTTTAAAAAAATAAACCTATATTTAATATAAAATGAATTGAAAAAAAATGATTTAAATAAAAATCTTAATTTTAAAAAATTGATTATTATTCACCCTGATGCCCAAGCTCAGATGAGTCTGTGGGGTGATAAATGGTTGGTAACACAGGGGACTGCACCTGGGTCCTGGTCAAGGAGTGGGAAAGTTGCAAAATTCCACCCTGAAGCAGGTAAGGATTAAAGGCCCAAGATGTGAGGTTAGTGCATTCAAAGAAACCAAAAAGCTAGCTCTGTAACCGTGACAACCTCCTTCAAATTTGAACCTTCTCCCACCCACTACCCTCAGGCTCAGAACACACATTCCCCCCCAACCTAACTCCCTGTAGGCTCACTCCTACCCAACACCCATCACAACACACTCAGAAATGTGCACACACACACTTGTACGCAGTGTTATAGCCATGTTGGCCCCAAGACATTAGAGAGACAAGGTGGGTGAGGTAATAGCTTTTATTGGCCCAACTTCTCCAGTAAAAGATATTACCTCACCGACCTTGTCACACATGCTTGTTATTGGGGCTACAAAAGCAGGAGCAGAAGCAGCAGGGACCATATGCAGGAAACACTGTTTTTCCTTTGTAATGCGGAACAAAAACAGCCCAAAGAAGTCTATTCTCTGCTTTTCCTCTGCAGAGAAGCCAAAAGTCCCACGGTGGCAGCCTCTGGGGGCTTGAGTTGCTCCGGTCCACCTGAAGCCCATCAGTGGCAGAAGGTGGCACTGCATCCAGCTGTGTATCACCACACTACATAGTAATGACATTGTTAGAACCTAGTGACCAGCCATTCATGCAAGGCTCCCCTATTCAGGGGCTCTGAAAGGACTTCTGAGTCCTTAGTTTCCAAGTAAAAGACTCTAGCAATCAGTTTAGCAGAGTGAAAAAAATCTCCCCTTAAGATTAAAGTCAAATTCCTTAGCCTGGGAAGAGCTAGACAAAATTAAGAGAGGAAAGACTCCACCCACTTTTTATCAAATTCTTGTTAGTTTCCTTACTTTCCTTTCTGGTTTCTCTCTTCTTTCGAGCAGAGACTACAGGAAATGAAGAAGATTCAGAAGGTCACGGAAAGAAATTTTTAAAGACAGATGGAGAAGGTAGGAGTGGCTAGTGGGGGGGTACAGAGAAAATCTCTTCAGCGAAAATTCCCCAGTTAAGCCTCTGAATCAGGGATTTGCCATCATCTCATTTAGCTACATCAGAGCTGTCTAATAAGGACACTTTAAAGGACCAGGTTAGGAGCCAAGAGTTAGGAGAATTACCGCCAGCTGGTCAGTAGGCAATTACCAGAAAATGACAAGGCAATCAAGTTAACAGAAATAGCACAAGTGGAATCGCTACTGGCCACATTCCTACCTGCCCCCAGGAAAAGTAGCACCACACCCTCGTGCTTGGGACGGTGGGCTCTCTCCAACCACGGTTGGCATTTCAATCTCAAAGTCTTTTGGCACATTCTGGATATTAGGTTCCATGAAGCTTATGCGACCTAAAATGAAATAAGACCAAGAAGAAAATAAGGACCAAGGAAGAAACTGTTAAATGCAAGCATAACATAAAACATAAAACATAACATATCATATAACATATATAACACCACACACCACAACACAACACAACACACAAACATATTTCTGTGCAGAGCAGAAAACAAAGGAAATCCATGTGTCAAAATCACTGCTTTCTGAACTATAAACTATAAAGGACCAAGTCTCGGCCCGACAAATTTCTTGGATCAGCACCTGAGCAAGGAAAGCTGCGCAGGACGCCTGCGCCCTAGTCGAGTGAGCCGTCACTATCACTGGTGGGGGCACCTTCGACAGCTCATAACAGTAGCGGATGCAGGCCATGATCCACAATGATATTCTTTGGGCACACGCTGGGCAACCCTTCATCCTATTTGCAACAGCAACGAACGACTGCATTGACTTACAGAACTGTTTCATTCTATCTATGTAGAAGGCCAGGGCCCGTCTGACGTCCACGGTATGCAACCTGCATTCCTCATCCATTGCGTGAGACTTTGGACAAAGGACCGGCAGGTATATGTCTTGACCAGCTTGGACCTGGGAGACGACCTTGGACAGAAAGGCCGGCTGCAGACGCAGTTGGATCGTGCAAAGTGGTTCCAATGTGAGCGCCCTGATTTTGGACACCCCACAGGCCGAAGTTTTAGCAACTAAGAAGACGACCTTCCAGGAGAGAAGCAGGAGGGAGTGGGAAGCAAGGGGCTCAAAGTGGGGGACCAGTGAGCCTTGACAGCACAAGATTCAGGTCCCACGGGGGAACCACATCCCGGACATCCAGGTAAAGGCTCTCCAGGCCTTTCAGGAACCACGCTGTCATGTGGTGGGCAAAGACCAACCTGCCTTGAATGCCAAAATGGCCACCAGGTGCACCTTGACCGAACACAGTGACTTTTGAGGATTTAAAAAAGGTCACAAACACACAGAAAGATGTACCTGACAGTGTCCTTGCAGGGTGACAGCCCATCCTTACCTGATCAGTTATATTTCAATAGTTCAGCCCAAACCCTACATAACAAATGCACTGATCAGAGACCCCTGCAACACAGAGGCAAAATCAGCCAAGCTAAGGATGTAGTGTAAAAGGCTTATCTTTGAAGCTCTTGAACATCATTGAGCTGGGGGAGGAGTGGTCCTGGCTGGACAACTTTTCAGCCAGTACAGACTGCTGTTAACATACAGTGAATCAAAACCTTTGTGTTTTTAAAATTACTTAGCTTGTTAAGTTAGATATTAGCCTGCGTTTTACCCTTTTATATCTTTTGTAGCCAATCCTGACTTTTATGCATCATTACTTGTAATCACTTAAAATCTAACTTCCTGTAGTTAATAAACTTATCTTATTGTTTTATCTTAGCCATTGTGTTTGGTTGAAGTGTGTGGGAAACTCCATTTGGGATAACAAGGCATATCATTTTCCTTTGATGAAATAATAGACTTTCTATGAGCTTGCATTGTTCAGTAGTGTGCTGAACAGTACAAGATGCATATTTCTGGGGGAAGTCTGGGCGGGAATCCTTTGTCCCTCTCTGGGTTCCCACTCCTCCTTCTAAATGGAAAAGCACCAGGTTAAAGATGGATTCCAGCTCAGGTGACATGATCACATGTCACTGTAAGACTTCATTACCCACTTGCCAGCACACACGTATACAGAGCCATCTTCAGACAATTGTCCTGGTTAATGGGATCGATCAATATTCCAAACCACCATTAATGGCCCACACTTTGCATAATTACAATAGGACCTCAGAGTTATATTTCATATTTCTAGTTTCAGATACAAGAATGATACATTCATACAAATAGGATGAACACAATCAATAGATTTTTTTTCTTCTTCAAGTGCTTGCTCGTGTCTATTCCATGTTAGATGGACTCACAAGCAGTGTCCCTGGAGGTGGGCTCAGAGTTCACAGTCGTGCTGCTTGCAACACTGCTCTGCCAAAGCTGGTGTCATCCCGGGCCTGCTGGGTGATAGCGTAGTGGGACACAAAGATATGGATTGAAGACCAGGTGGCAGTTCTGCAAATACCTTGAATTGGTACCTGTGCGATGAAGGCTGCTGAAGAAGTTTGCACTCTGGTGGAATAGGCAGTCACGATAGACCCGTTGGGCCGAGGTAATCACTACCAAGAAGGCGATCTTCCACAAGAGGAGCAGCAAGGAGCAGGATGCCAATGGCTCAAAGGGGGGACCCGTGAGCTGAGAGAGAACCAGATTTAAGTCCCATAGAGGGACTGGGTCACAGACTTGAGGGTAAGGGCCTCTCCAAGCCTTTCAGAAACCTGAGCATCATTTTGTGAGAGAAGACCGATTTGCCCTGGATCAGAAGATGGAAGACTGAGATAGATGCCAAGTGCACCTTAATTGATGAAAGGGCCAGACCTTGGAGTTTGAGGTGAAGCAGGTAGTCCCAGATGGATTGCAGCGAAGACCTGGAGGGGGAAACTCCCCGGCCTGAGGCCCAACAGGGAAAACGTTTTCACTTGGCCAGGTAGGTTGCCCTGGTGGAGGGCTTCCTGCTACCCAGCAGGATACACTGGATCTGCGCCAAGCATGCCCATTCCTCTGCATTCAGCCACACAGAAGCCATGCTGTCAGATGAAAGGACATTAGGTTCGGGTGGATCAGATGGCCCTGATTCTGCGAGAATAAGTCCGACCGGAGCGGGAGTTCCAGCAGGGCTGCTATGGAGAGATCCATAAGTGTGCCAAACCAATGATGGCGTGGCCATGCCGGAGTCACTATGATGATTCTCACCTTGTCTCTCTTGACCTTCAAGAGGACCTTGTGCACCAGGGGTATTGGTGGAAAAGCGTATAGAAGCACCCCCGTCCATGGAAGCAGAAAGGCATTGGACAATGAGCCTTTGGCAAGACCGCAAATTGAGCAAAACTGTTGACACTTCCAGTTCAGTCTGTATACAAACAGGATGCCTGGGGAGTCCACCACCTCTGGAAGATCACGTTTACCAGCTCTTGAGTGGAATGACCACTTGTGGAGAGAAGGACCTACTCAGGAGATCCATATTATATATGTTATATTTATGGCATTACTATATAAACTCAGTCAGGACTACATCCACCCATAAGAAAAGGAAAAAGCAAGTACATAACCACATGCAACAAAGAATGTCAGCTCATCCATGATAGTCAAAGATGATATTTAATAAAACCAAACAGTTCTGTGGGTAAAGTGCAACATCTGGGAGTCAACATTCATGACTTCTCTTCCCAGCTCTGCCATTCACTCTGTGGGACCTTAGATAATTGACATCCCTGCTTTGTGCCTCAATTTCCATACCTGTAAAGTTGGGATAATACTCTAGGGAAGGAGGATGGCTAATTTAATTAACGTTTTTGAAGTAGCTTGAGATCCTCATATGGAAGGTGCCCCAGAAATGTTTTAAACACTGAAGACCCCACTAAATGCTGCAACTATCTGTGGGGATACACCAGAAACTTATATGTTCACACACTCACAACATTCTAGTAATACTGCTGGAAGAGTGTAAAGCTACACAGGATTTTAAAGACTCTAATCTTAATACAAATTAGCACTCTTCTGTATTTAAAACAGTCGTCATTAGTTTGGTTGGAAAGTTAGATATTGAACATACTGAGCTCTTCCTCTTCACCCACAGAGGTTGCCACACTCTGTGATCAGAAAAGATTTCATAAACATCTTACTACCTGTAGCAGTGTGAGTCTGAGATATAGGATAGATCCTCTCCATCCCCAGTGCAGGATTCAAACGTTTCTCCCTCTGCAGTGGAAACACCACTTTGGTCATTGCATTGGTGATCCTCCTCCATTCTAGAATCAGGCCCGGTAATGGGTGTAAGGCCTTTAATTTTTCCAAAACATCCTACAAAGGTAACAGCAGGATATTAGATGTCTTACAAGTTCTACAAAAAGAGTTTCTTCAGTTCTGCAGAGAAGATAAATCCTAATCTACAGGGAGTGATATACTTACAGTAGTCTTCAATTTTTCTAGTCACATCTCAATATTATGTGAGCATTAGCTCCGCTTACATTTGCTGTATGGGCAGCAAGAATGCCATGATACATAGCTGCTGTAATAACATGCAGCCAGAGAAACAATTATTAGAATTATCTTGTGTCTTGAGTCCTAAATAAAGTTTTTAGAGTCTGCTTCATGCATCTGAAGTAGTGGGTTTTTTACCCACGAAAGCTTATGCCCAAATAAATCTGTTAGTCTTTAAGGTGCCACCGGACTCCTTGTTGTTTTTGTGGATACAGACTAACATGGCTACCCCCGATACTTGCTTCATCAAATAAGCCACATGAAATTATCACTTGCACGATCCCTGTGTTGTCTCCTCTCTCCCAGCATGAACTCTCCTCCTTCCTGATCTTACACCATTGTGCCTTTTCTATCTATACATTAGGAGTGCCCAAACAAGGACCTTGATCACACTCGTCCTGGGACAAAGTGGACCACTAACAATTAAAACCTTGCAGTTGAAGTCAAACAGCAATTTCTACTTATGGATCAAGGTAGGTACAAGCAAAAGCAAAAAAGGTGGCATAATAATAATGCACATTTATATACGAGTACAGCCCCTGAGCTCCTAGCAGTTCCGTACAGCACTCAGCACCATAAAAGTTAGTCAACCCATGTTGTGTATTCTCACTTAATTTCTGCCCTTCACCCCTTTGTTGCCTCTGCTGTGCCACACCTGTGCTGAACATCAAGCAAAATCTACTAACATCCTCATCTCCTCACTGCTGGAAGGTTTCCTGGGATCCGTATTTGCTTGTCAACACACTTATCACATTGGAGCAAAGGGATATTGGGAGAACAACACAAATTAATGAGTCCTGAAAATAAGGAACACAAAAATCTGCTAATATGTTTTGTCCAATAAAAGCAGTAATTAGCTCCAGGCAATCAGGATGAGCACTGTGTTCCACAACAGTTAACAACTGACAGTCCTGTTGTTGGTCTTAGATCTTATACGTGCTACCAATATATTAAATTTCAAAACCCCAACAAGTTTGTGCTTCTGAAAGTTAATTCTGTGAAGCACAGAACACAGGAATGGTCACAGGGAAAATTCATCAGCTATGGTCTGCCACACAGGAACTTGTATGAGACACCAAAGCAAATCTCCTCCATTTACACTTAAACCATATTTTTTCTATGTATCTACTTCGGTATTTATACTGCATTTATTACCATTGTATCTGAGCGCCTTTCAATAAGACGAACAACTGACTCGTTGATGGAGATTCTCCAACCGTTAGCCCTATACATTTAACCTGGGATCTAAACCTCAATCTGTGCTATTTCTGGCTTACAGTAAATGCTGCTGTCAGGGCTGGATCCCCACTTTGAACTTCAGGGTGCAAATGCGGGGGCCTGCATGAAACTTCTAAGCTTAACTACCAGCTTAGCTCTGGTTCCGCTGCCACCATTCCCTCCCTGGGAAGTCTTGAGAAATCTTTCACCAATTCCCTGGTGAATACAGATCCAACCCCCTTGGATCTAAAACAAGGAAAAATCAATCAGGTTCTTAAAAAGAAGGCTTTTAATTAAAGAAAAAGGTAAAAATCATCTCTGTAAAATCAGTATGGAAATTAACCTTACAGGGTAATCAAACTTAAAGAGCTCAGAGGACTCCACTCTAGTCTTAGGTTCAAAGTACAGCAAACAAAGATAAACACTCTAGTAAAAGGTACATTTACAAGTTGAGAAAACAAAGGAAAACTAACACGCCTTGCCTGGCTATTTACTTACAAGTTTGAAATAGGAGAGACTTGTTTAGAAAGATGTGGAGAACCTGGATTGATGTCTGGTCCCTCTCAGTCCGGAGAGCAAACGCACTCCCAAACAAAGAACACAAACAAAAGCCTTCTCCCCCCCAAGATTTGAAAGTATCTTGTCCCCTTATTGGTCCTTTAGGTCAGATGCCAGCCAGGTTACCTGAGCTTCTTAACCCTTTACAGGGAAAAGGATTTTGGAGTCTCTGGCCAGGAGGGATTTTATAGTACTGTACACAGGACAGCTGTTACCCTTCCCTTTATAGTTATGACAGCTGCACACCATATTTAGCTCGAACTTAAATGCATCCAAATCTGCTGTTTTAGAGTTATGTCCTTGCTTACACCTTGTCTCTTCCTAAGGCACAGCTGTAACTGAAGGAAGAAGAGTGGCACTTGGTTAAAACTCTGTTGATGTAGAAGGCAGAACAGGATCCAGCCCACATCCCAAGAGCTGAATAGGTTCTCTAGTGCTAACAGAAGCAGAAGGTAGGAATAATTTATTTTCATCAGAGTCAGCATATCTGACTCTCATACATACAGGGAGCAGATCTGTGAAGTAACAAGGAATTCTTTTGATAGTCATTTTTCAGATGAGAACTAGGCTTCAACTGTACCTTGGTCGTACTGAACTGCTTGCCCAACCTGACCCTGTTTCCATTAGCAGTAGCTCTTCTGGTATAACCCAGAGTTTTCTTGTTCCCTTGTATTTTCATGTCTCCATTTGGTGGCAACTTCAGCTCCAAAAACAAGACCTAAAAGAGGCCAGCATTTCAGTAAGTATCTATATTTTCATTCCAGAAGAAAACAGTAAATGACTCTGAGCATTAAAATAGCCTATAGTCTAACCAAAGCACAGCACTAATGCTCCAGGTAATTAAAAAGCTGATTAAAGAACTGTGTTACCCTCAGCTGTTCCTCCTTATTTTAATTAACTACAAAATGTAGTCTAAAATCTCATTTTCTAATCCTGAAAGTTTGGGAGCTCTGTTTCTAGATAAGGTAATTGACTGCTATAAAGCGATGTTACATGCATCCTTGCTTCTTAATGGCCGGCTGTAATGAAAATAAAAGTTAAGATGTCAAATGAGATGGAAAGGCCTCAGGAGGAGATGGCGGGGGGGTGGGAGGAGTGGGAGAAAGGAAGGGGAAAAGAAAAAATGTTAGCAAAGAAGAGACTGCAGAACAAAATGCACTGAAGGATGTGGTGGCAACTACCATTTACAGAATAGCTTCAAATAGTTTGAATATTGAGTTTTTCTACCAAAAATTTCCATCAGTTAAAAAACTAGCCATGATGAAGTAATTATTTTTCATTAGCTACCCAGGCATTATGGTAACAGAATGATAAATAGTAATACTAATAATACACAATTCTTGTCCTAAATTGTTGTGTAATATTTTGCACTATTTAACAGCTGCTGCATTTCATTCTGGAGCTGGCAGGCATGAATGGAAGTAATTTTCACACACATTTGTATAGCATAAAGGTTTTACTGGCATGAGATTAGAATGATCGTATTTCTGGGTTTAGTTTTTATTTGTTTGTGTCTCCTTCTGAAGCATCAGAGATGGCCATGGCTGGAGATGGGACACAGAGTGGGGTGGGCCAAACCAGTGATCTGATGTGGTACAGAGAATTTTCTCTCAGATCTTTGGCTGGGTGATTCTTGCTCACATGCTCAGGCTCTACCTGATTGCCATATGTTGGTCAGGAAGGAATTTTCCCTCTGGGTCAGACTGGCAGTGACCTTGGGAGGTTTCCCCTTTCTTCTGCAGTGTGGGTGTGGGTCATTTGCCAGGATCGCCTTGGGTATCTCTCAACCAATTCCCTACTTGCAGGGACCTCAGACATTGGTGCACCTCAGTTCCTCCTGTTTTCTGCCTGTGACACAAAATAGCTGAGTCTCCTGAGGGCTGTAATATTTTTGTCTAAGTCCAGTTTTTGGGTTTAGTGTACAGGTGGCTGGTTGGTGATGGTGGCCTGTGAAATACATGAGGGTCAGACCAGAAGATATGATGATCCCTTCTAGCCTTAAACTATGACTCGAGTGGTGACGCCACAACAGAATTATATGGATCATCTCAAATGAGTGCTAAAGCTTTGCATCAAATCATTATCATTCTGTACATACTACATTTCACAGTAGTATGAATAAAATTAATTTTATTTCTTAGCTCTGATTGGTCACAAAATATTGGACTTTACGTTAATCACTAGTTCAGGACTGGTTTCAGACCAGTATTATTCTGTGGGCAAATTCCATATTTGCAGGAAAGAAAGAAATATTTTTGTTGCATTTTTTTAAATGGCAGCTGTTTGAAACTTCTTAAAGGTTTGCAATGTTAAAATTAGTCCTGGTCGAAAGGAGATGGCAAGGTAATTCCAATTTATTGCTGTAATCAGCACACACAGCACATGTAGAAAGCATCCATTTGGATGAAAAGTATTATATATATGCAAATTTATCAATAACTTATTTCCTTGAGTCTTTTTGGAAGGATTCATTTGTATGAATGAGTTTACAGGTTCTGACAAGCTTAACGCATTTGTTTCAAAACTTTTTAAATTTCCATTTGTTTGTGCCTGAAATGTCGAGGGCAGGAGTAACTGGTCAACACAAATCCGTTCATATACCAGTCAGACCATGCGATGTCACAGCTCATGCATACAAACATCAATGTGTCTTTAAATCAGGCAATATTAATGAAGTAATGAAGTAGCTCTAGGACTTGTCTACATGGGGAAGCTACTGCAAAATAAGGTATATTGTGACTTTAAAGTGCAATAGCTATTCCACACTAGCTCCCCACGTGGACAGTCTTATTCTGCACTAGGGCCTGGTCTACACTAGGCGTTTATGTCGAAGTTAGCGCCGTTACATCGAATTAACCCTGCACCCGTCCACACCGCGAAGGTATTTAGTTCGACATAGAGGTCTCTTTAATTCGACTTCTGTACTCCTCCCCGACGAGGGGAGTAGCGCTAAATTCGACATGGCCATGTCGAATTAGGCTAGGTGTGGATGGAAATCGACGCTAATAGCTCCAGGAGCTATCCCACAGTGCACCACTCTGTTGACGCTCTGGACAGCAGTAAGAGCTCGGATGTTCTGAACTGCCACACAGGAAAAGCCCCGGGAAAATTTGAATTTGAATTCCTTTTCCTGTCTGGCCAGTTTGAATCTCATTTCCTGTCTGGACATCGTGGCGAGCTCAGCAGCACTGGCAACGATGCAGAGCTCTCCAGCACTGATGGCAGTGCAATCTCAGAATAGAAAGAGGGCCCCAGCATGGACTGATCGGGAAGTCTTGGATCTCATCGCTGTGTGGGGCGATGAGTCCGTGCTTTCCGAGCTGCGATCCAAAAGACGGAATGCAAAGATCTATGAGAAGATCTCTAAAGACATGGCAGAGAGAGGATACAGCCGGGATGTAACGCAGTGCCGCGTGAAAATCAAGGAGCTGAGGCAAGGCTACCAGAAGACCAAAGAGGCAAACGGACGCTCCGGATCCCATCCCCAGACATCCCGTTTCTACGAGGCACTGCATTCCATCCTCGGTGCGGCCGCCACCACTACCCCACCACTGACTGTGGACTCTGAGGATGGGATAGTGTCCACGGCCGGATCCTCGGACATGTTAGCGGACGGGGAAGATGAGGAAGGAGATGAGGAGGACGAGGCAGTCGACAGCGCTCACAACGCTGATTTCCCCGACAGCCAGGATCTCTTCATCACCCTTACAGAGATCCCCTACCAACCCTCCCCAGCCGTTACCCCGGACACAGAATCTGGTGAAGGATCATCCAGTAAGTGTTGTAAACATCTAAACATTTATTTGTAACAGAACATGATTATTAACAATTTAAAAAATGGGTTTCTCATGATTAGTTTGATTAACTTAACGGTTCAGTCATGGGCAGTGCAACTATTTGAAAAAAATCTAGCAATGTCCGGTTTTGCATGATTGTCCTGCCCAAGCCGCTCTACTGTTTAGTCCCTGCTACTGCAGCTACAGTAAGATGCGGTCTATATGTCCGGGGATGGAGCAGAAATCCTCCTGGGACATCTCAAGGAAGCTCTCCTGCAGGTAATTTGAAATCCGCTGCATTAGGTTCTTGGGGAGAGCGGCCTTATTGGGTCCTCCGTAGTAGGACACGTTGCCGCGCCACGAGACTAGCAAGTACTCCGGAATCATTGCTTGGCACAGCATGGCGGCATACGGCCCTGGTCTTTGAAGGCTTTCCCGGAGCATTCTCTGTCTGTCGCTCTCAGAGATCCTCATGAGGGTGATGTCGCTCATGATGACCTGCTTTGAATGAGGTAGGGGAATGTTAGTGTTGGGACTGCTTTACCGTTCCTTTACAGAACTGTAACCGCTGGTTTGCAGCCACGCGGTGGAGGCGGGAGAGGGTCAGCCGAAAGGGATCGTTCCCGGGGACAGCCGCGAGGGTGTGGGACAGGAGCAGACTTCCTGCTTGCCGGATTGCTGGCAGCAGGGACCGACATTGATTTCAATGTGAAATGAGGCCATTGCTAATATTAAAGTTTTAAGCTGCCACGAATCTACGGCTTACCATGTCTGCGTGCAAGAGCAATTCCGTTGTCCTGACAGGGTTCTCAAAAGTGCTCTGCAAAACCCCAGACACTGAATGCGAAGGCCGAGAATTCGACCTTGTGCTGAGTGCGCATGTGATAGGTGCTGTGCATGGTCCTGTTCACAGAGAAAGACTATGTTCTTTGTTCACAACTACATTTATCTTTCTGAGGAATTCACTCCCTTTTTCCCATTCCCACAGCCCCATCTGCGACTGTCTCACAACCTAGCCTGTCATCACACTCCCAGAGGCTAGGGAGGATTAGGCATAAGAAGAAGAGGACACGGGAGGACATGTTCTCAGAGCTTATAGCCTGCTCCCGAGCCCAGGCAGCACAGCAGACCCAGTGGCGGGAGAACTTGTCCCAAATGCACCAAGCCAACATGGATCGGGAGGAGAGGTGGCGTCAGGAAGACCAGCAGGCGACTCAAACCCTGCTTGGACTACTGAGGGAGCAAACGGACACGCTCCGGCGCCTTGTGGATGTTCTGCAGGAACGGAGGCAGGAGGACAGAGCCCCGCTGCAGTCCATCTCTAACCACCCTCCCCCGCCACCAAGTCCCATACTCCCTTCACCCAAAGTGCACAGAAGGAGAGGCGGCAGAGTCCCTGCTAACTCTCACTCCACCCCTGCAGAGAGCTCGAGCAGCAGAAGGCTCTCATTCCCCAAAGTTTGACAAGTTCTTTCCTTCCCGCCTGACACAAGCCCCCGTCCAAGTTTCACTTCCCAGTCCCATGTGTAGTTGATAATAAAAAATATGTTTCTGTTAACTACTGTTTCCATCATGTTCTTTTGGAGGGGGGGGGAAAGGGGGTTGGTAATTGGACAGGACAGTCACCTTTGGCAGGGTACATAGTCGGGGGCAGGCACAGCAGCAGGGCACATACATAGTGCAGTGATGCAGTGACTACTTACCCTGGTTAGTCTGGGAGGTTCTTTTCATGTTATGTGGTGGGGGGTGGGTTGCTCTGTGACTTTGTGTCAGGGGAGGGCAGTTAGAGATCTTAAGCGGCGGTCCTTAGGCAGGATCACAGAGCCACACAGCAGGGGATCTGTAACCGTCCCCCCCCTGCCACAAACTCACATAGACCCCCCATACACACAGTCCGTATCAGGAGGGGTGACAGGCTCCGTTGAAAGAACCATCCCACCGCAGCGGAGCCTGTCAGTCCTTGAGTTTAGAAGCTGCATTCGCGCGACTACACTACACCCGCTCCGCACCACAGTCTGCGTCCCAGTTTTAAAAAATTCCCGCGAAAACAGTATTAAAGAAAACGGTGTGCTTTAACAAAGTAGAACTATTTTTATTTTGAAACGTGTGTTGGAAGTGGGGTGAAGGCTTCTCTGTACACAAAATTAGAAAGTCACAGGTTACCCTGCTCACTCAGGAACTTTGCTTTCAAAGCCTCCCGGATGCACAGCGCTTCCCGCTGGTCTCTTCTAATCGCCCGGCTGTCTGGCTGTGAGTAATCAGCAGCCAGGCTAATTTCCTCAACCTCCCACCCCGCCATAAAGGTCTCCCCCTTGCTCTCACAGAGATTGTGGAGCACACAGCAAGCTGCTATAACAATGGGGATATTGGTTTCGCTGAGATCACAGCGAGTCAGCAAGCTTCTCCATCTCCCCTTGAGACGTCCAAAAGCACACTCCACCACCATTCTGCACTTGCTCAGCCGGTAGTTGAAGAGTTCTTTTTCAGTGTCCAGGGCACCTGTATAGGGCTTCATGAGCCAGGGCATTAGCGGGTAGGCTGGGTCCCCGAGGATCACTATAGGCATCTCCACATCCCCAACAGTTATTTTGTGGTCCGGGAAGTAAATACCTTGCTGCAGCCGTCTAAACAGACCAGAGTTCCTGAAAACACGAGCGTCATGAACCTTGCCCGGCCATCCGACATTGATGTTGGTAAAACGTCCCCTGTGGTCCACCAGTGCTTGCAGCACCATGGAAAAGTAGCCCTTTCTGTTAATGTACTGGCTGGCCTGGTGGTCCGGTGCCAGGATAGGGATGTGAGTTCCATCTATGGCCCCACCGCAGTTTGGGAATCCCATCGCTGCGAAGCCATCTATGATCGCCTCCAAGTTTCCCAGGGTCACTACCTTTGGCAGCAGTACATCAACGATTGCCTTGGCTACTTGCATCACAACAACCCCCACGGTAGATTTGCCCACCCCAAACTGGCTCGCAACTGACCGGTAGCTGTCAGGCGTTGCAAGCTTCCAGAGGGCTATGGCCACTCGCTTCTGGACAGTCAGGGCTGCTCGCATCCGGGTGTCATTGCGCTTCAGGGCAGGGGACAGCAACTCACAAAGTTCAAGGAAAGTTCCCTTCCGCATGCGGAAGTTTCGCAGCCACTGTGATTCATCCCAGACCTGCAGCACTATGCGGTCCCACCACTCAGTGCTTGTTTCCCGTGCCCAGAATCGCCGTTTCACAGCATCAACATGACCCATTGCCACCGTGATGTCCTCGGCGCTGGGTCCCCTGCTTTCTGAGAGGTCTGTGCTACTCTCAGACTTCAGGCCATCACCGCGTTGACGTAGCCTCCTCGCCTGACTTTTCTGCATCTGCCTCAGGGCAACCTGTATGATAAGCTGCGAGGCGTTGAGAGCGGCCACAACTGCAGCGATGGTTGCAGCGGGCTCCATGCTCACAGTGCTGTGGCGTCCGCGCTGTCAATGACTGGAAAAGTGCGCGAAATGATTTCCCGCCGGCGCTTTCAGGGAGGGAGGGAGGGCGGGAGTGATGGACGGATGACGACAGTTACCCAAAAGCACCCTGGCCCCTTTTTTTTTTTTTACCCAGAAGGCATTTGCGGCTCCACCCAGAATTCCAATGGGCGGCGGGGACTCCGGGAACTGTGGGATAGCTGCCCTCAGTGCACCGCTTCCAATGTCGACGCTTTCCCCGTTAGTGTGGACTCACAAAGTCGAATTGCTGTCCTTAGTGTGGACACACACGTTCGACTTTGCAATATCGATTCCAAATATTCGATTTAAGTAAAATCGAACTACTCTCGTAGTGTAGACAAGGCCTAGGAGTGCCTTTGTGCAGTTTACCTTAATCCAAAAGGCAATTTTAGTGTGGACTAAGTACCCACACAGGAAGCCAGATTGTAGACAAGCCTCTAGTCTCACAGTATTAGCCCAAAACATTCTGGCAGCAATTTGACAGGTGGCACACCCCATACATCATAGGCTGCAGACAGCATCTTTACAAATTAAAGATCTGATTCTGCAAAGCAGGGCTTTGGAGCTGTGCTCCGGCTCCGCTCCAGCTCCAGGCAAAAACCTGCAGCTCCACTGCTCCGGAGCAGGGCTCCGCTCCAAAGCCCTGCTGCAAACCCTCACCTTCCACTGAAGTCACTGGGAGGTGAGTACCATGCAGGAAGTGCTCAGCACCTTGCAGGACTGGGGCCTATGATGGCTGAAAAGGAAAACCAACTTAGATCAGAATTAAACTTGGTTTCTGTCTTTCCTTAAAGTGCAATTCCCTCATCATCATACACACACTCCACCCACCAAGGTTTTTACCCAAACATAGGAGAATTTAATCTGACAGCCCTCATATGCAATCACCCTACCCAACTCCTTGAAATACCTCTGCAATGTCATCAGGGCTGGTCAAAGAGAAGCTGTGGCCTGCCATCTGATAAGCCTGGGCCTCAATCTCATTCAGTTTAGCTTGCATGACATGTTTTTGGGTCTCGCACTCTGTTGTGCTAAAACCTATTCCATTCAGTTCCAGCAGGGCCAAGCAGTATTGGGTGGGCATCTCCACTTTATGGAAAACATCTGAAATATGTAGAAAAGCCAAGAAATGAGTTTATAACATCAATGGCAGGTCCATTTCAGCTGGATTTGGCAAATACCAAATCAACTAGATTTATAAACTCAGAAGGGTGCTCATGCTCATTGTAAATTTCTAATCCCAGGATGACAACAATATTTATGTATGCAGTGTTGTTGTAGCTGCGTTGGCCCCAGGATATTAGAAAGCTAAGGTGGGTGAGATAATACATTCCATTTGACCAACTTCTGTTAGTAAACAAGACAAGCTTTGAGTGCACATAGGGCTCTTCTTCAGGTCTGGCTCAAGAAGGTCTACCTAAGAAGAGCTTTGTGTAAGCTCAAAAGCTTGTCGCTCTCACCAACAAAATTTGCTCCAATAGAAAGATACTTCAACTCAGCCACCTTGTCTCAACATTTATGACCATTTTTGCGAATCACATATGCAGCACATTATACGGAGATGTTTGCGATGGAGTGCAATGAAGTTGGAAGATGGAGAGCCTTAAATCAGGGCATGTTATAGAGACTTGTATTAAGGAACAGTACACTTTCCAGAAAAATAAAATAAAATAAAACCAAAACACAGAACTTCCTAAGCTCCTTAACACAAAACATGTTTATTTCTCAGAACAAAGATTTCAAAGCCCAATTATTTTCCTTATATTAGATACAGTAAAAGCTGTGTTATCTGGCACTTTACCAGTCGGAGAGCTCTATAAACTGGCATTTCTGATCTTCATTGAAAGTCCGGTTGGTGCGGGGTCGGCAGGCTCCCTATCTGGCACTGTGTGGCTCCCCGGAAGCAGTGATATGTCTCTGCTGCTCCTAGGTGGAGGAATGGCCACAGGGGCACCGTGCACTGCCCTCACCCTGCAGCTAATGGGAGATGTGGGGGCAGCGCCTGTGGCAGAGGCAGCGCACAGAGCCACCTGGTTGTGCCTCCACCTAGGAGCAGCAGGGACACGTCACCGCTTGCAGGGAGCCACCCCAGGTGAGCACTGCCTGGATCCAGCACCCTGAAACCCCTCCCACACCTCACCCCCTGCCCCGAGCCCCGTCCCGCACCCTAATTCCCTCCCTCTTAGTTAACCGGAATTTTTGACTTACCAGCACCCTCCCCCCCACCAATTCCCCAACATGCCAGATAACACTGCTTTTACTGTATTATGGTGATGGGTGTTATAGAAATACTAAGACTATTCACATGTATAATGTGCCACAATTAAAAGGAAACTGGCTACAGGGCTCAGTAACAACAAGATTTACTTACAACATATATACATATACCTTTCTTTTACTTTAACCAGAGAATTATTAATGTTGTGCTGCCAAGTTAGACAACCCCCCAGTGCAAATTTCAGTGCAAAGCCACTGAGCCTGCAGGCCCATATACCAGGGACTCAAAATAGTTTCGTGCACACATATGTATACATACTGAAAAGGTCTCAACATGTCTGTTCATGGGATTACCTCCAGGTCCTCTTTACCTGTTAGATTTTCCTTCTGCAACAAGGAATTGAGTTGGTTCATGGTGTTGAAGATGAGCACAGATTCTATGGCTGCTCGGTACCGGCCAGAGTAATCAGCATTGGCACTAAGTCCCAGGCTCTGAACTCCTTGACCAGTTCCCATCCCTTCAAGCAAGGGCAGTTCGTGAGGGAGAAAGTTGGTTACCATGTTGTGAAGGGTACGCTCCTTAGAGCCAGGATCCAGCAGCCAGCATGCTACCTAAAATGGAGACAAACCTATCCTGAAAATCTTTTTATTGATTATAATACTTCAACAAAAATATTAATTGGGAATTAGACCAAAAATTCTTAACATTAGTATTAACTTCAAACATCTGCAAAGTATCAGCTTTCTTGATTAAGTAGGTGAGTTAGAATAATTCCACATCCGATCAGAAGCTTGTACTACCCCTTTCTAGTGTGATGAAAACCTCCACATTGATCTACTTGCTTACACCAGTATGTTGGGCACAGAGTCAGTAAGGAAAGCAGCTCTGCAAAGATCATGCTGTTGGAAATGTAATACCAGACACCACTGACCTAGGTGGATCAGGGGCCTCAGTGGTACTGAACCACTAGACAAGTGACTCTCAATAGTCAGATGCTCTTACTGGGTGGATCCCAGGCAATTGGATCCCTTTTTGGCAACTCTGTTTGACAATCCTTCATGTTTGACTGTTGATCTGAATTCAGGCTCTGATCTTGAATCCAAAGTCATACCTATCAGCCACAGATCCATACACAGCTTTTACTTATATATATAGATCAGTAATATGCTATGGATCTGGGTGTTGCAGCTCCCAGCCCCACACTGCCGGATCCAGGTTTTGCAGCCCCAGATACATGCTAGGCTTCCAGATTCAGATCCAGATTTTGCAGCCCAAAATGTACTCTGGGCTGCCAGCTATTGGATTTTGCAGCCCGAGATGCATTATAGGCTTGAAGATCCAGATCCACGTTTTGCAGCCCCGAATCCAAGGTAGGCTAAGGTGGGCAAACTTGCTCCTGGGGCACAGTCTTTGAAGCTGATGCTAAATTTTTGCGGTGCCAACTTAGTTATCTGGGCCTGAGGAGCCTCCCGGTTTGTAGGGGAATGTGAGGCAGCCCTTCTACTCCTGCAGATCCAATCAAAGACCATGCTGGACCAACATCTCCTCAGGTCTTTTAAAAGAAAAATCTGACTAACTATAAACAAAATCTTCCTCAAAAAGTGAAGAAAAAAGAAGAAAAAACTATGAGGACAGTATAGAGGATGCAGTGTGCTGTAAGCTCACTGCACTTGGGGCAGTTAGAAAGGAACAGAAGGGTGGCTGGGGCCACTTCTCCTTTCATACCCTCAGAACCCTCCAGGATGGGGAGGGGCAGGTGGCCCCAATGGACACTGCTTTCCAGGAGGCGCTGGAAGTTTGTGTCTCAGGTGCCTTGATCCCACAAGTAGGAATACGCAGAGGCCATGTGAAGAAGTTATAGTTCAGACCTGAATGACTTGGGTTAGTAGTGAACCATGAAGCCTATACACAAATGCCTTCAGCCACACGATAAGTGTGGGTATTTCTGTAAGTACACCTGTTGCATTTATACTAGATACCTACATGGGTTGGGAACCTAAAGCACCAACCACTGTCTTTGTTTTATCCAGTCTATTTTATATGCATCAATACCTTTTTGGTTCAAAAGAAACTGCACCTTAAGCCATACTATAGAAATAGGAAGACCTGTGGGCTGTTCTGAAGCATGCTCTCTCACAGGAGAGCTGTGTTCCAGAGATTTCAGTGTCTAAGCGATAGAAAGCTTAGAATTCTCCCCACAGTATTTCCAAGTATTTGAATCAATAGGCTAATTTTCAGAGGTGCTAAGAGATGGCTTCAATAGGAGCAGAGTGTGCTCAGCAACGATGAAGATCAAGCTACAAAAGGTTTTTAAGAGAATCTAGTGTAGCAGCTGAGAAAGGCCCCTCAACCGCTTCTGAAAATTTTAGAACTTCATATTTTGTGAAAAAGTAATGTTTAAAAAACACCTGGAAGGCCCCTGGAGACATGAAATCAAGGTAGTGGCTAACAAAGCGTTTCTGTTGAGACACACTGGATCCCAAACATGTTCTATTCTCCTTGTCTTTGTTTCAGGTCTTTGATGAGCATGTTAATCCCTTACATTGTACTCAGCTTATAAAAGTTTAAGAAAAGTTTTCCTGTTCCAATATTTTTAATTTGGTTAAAAATTCTTTTACTCTTTTTTTCCATTATCTGTCACACTGTGATGTGAACTTTGAAAGTCATCACCAACGACATCCCCCTCCCCAAACACACACACACTTAAAAGTGATAGCGCTTTTTACTAACCAGGGCGAGGTTAGTTTTTAACTCTTTCAAACATTTTCCTTGATTTCCAACCAGTGGAACCCTCTCCTCCTCTCAAACTTAAGTGTGAATGTAGTTCTTCTGGAAATGAGAGACTGGTGGTACTAGCGAGAGCCTAGGTCCCTCTTCTGCCATTCCATCCCAGGCCTCTTGTGCCAATGGAATAGGAGTTCTGGAATGCTGGCATTACCATTAAGACCTGTATGAGACCCAAACTCATCTTCCATATGTGACCTAATGAAGATTTGAAGTCAAATCTCCCCGGGTGACATACTTACCACTGAGCCCTTTCTGTGTCTATTGCAGACGCTGAGAAACTTCAAAAAAATCGTAAGAAGTAAATGTAAAATATTAATGTGGACTTCTATTACTTTAGCTGTAAATAACATCATTAAAAACTTTGAAAACAAACATTTCTGTCAACACTAAATAAAAAACAAATGACTTGAGGAGAGTATTAACATTAAAAGCTACCCAGACTCACTGGTTTAAATAATGAATGGAAGTTTTAAATGAATTAAGAAAATTTAATTTCTGAAACCTTTGGGTCCTCGAAACTTCCTTCCAGGGAGATGCCACAAGCCAACAGAAGGGTCTTATAGTGCTGGATGAAGTTGTACATGACAAGTGAGTGCGCGCTCTCAGATTCCTTCTGCAAGCAGGACTGTACTTGACATAATCTCTCAGTCACAGACAGGTTCTGATCCAAAGGAGGTGGTGCCAAGCTGGCACTGATTTCTGAGATAAGGGACACAAATTAATTTATTCAGTACATGGAGAGAAAGGGGTGAGGGAATGTGGGATTCTTTGAAGCTACCAGCCCTAAACAGAAAACACTGAGTGTATATAATTGGAGCTTGAACAAATAATAAATCCATATTGTTTTGATGCAGTAGGGATCCAAGGAACTAACGGAGTACTAGTTTATTTATAAAGAATAGCTCAGATGTAGTATCTGGTTATCACCAAGATCCTGTTTTTACCCCTGTATCACAGGTGGGTTGACTGAGGTACAAGGAAATATAGTGACTTGCTTGGTCACATTCAAGCAGATCAGCCAGCAACTCAATGCTTTTCTTGACCTTTTCTGTAACCAACAGACTTCATTGCCTCCTTTAGAAATGGAGGAACAGGAAATATATGAAACAGTGACAAACATGTCACTCTCAGGCTTGGATGTTAATGATTAATATGGCTGATTGCTTTTGTCATGCAACTGAGCTGGGTTAGGGACTCTCATAGGGGACATACTCTTGGAAGCCATCTCCCAAAAGGGATGCCATCTCCTCACAGTTCTTCCCTGAAACATGTGGTGTTTTGCAGTTTGGTCTATCTGGCAATCCTCACTTACCAGTCTGGTCGTCTTGTTTCTGCTGCAATGAGACATAGTAGGCATCCTTGCCACCCCAGCATACAGACAATCCAACTACCAAGATGTCTTCACAGCCTTTGATAGGAAACCCATCATCTTTAACCTGGATCCGCTGGGGAGATCTTACTAAATAAACATTTTTTAAAAGTTATAATTCTAAAACAGCATCCATAAATACAGCAGTTTGTTCAACTGAAAAATCTAATAATGAAACAACCCAACACAGCCTGGAATTCTTAAAACTGAACAAATGCTTTAATTCTCTTATATGTATCAGACTCACTCTTCCTCCCCTGTGCCCCCGGTTCTTTTTAACTAGCGACTTTAGAATAGCAAGGTGCCAAACACAAACAACCACTTAGGATTCCTTAAAGAGATTTGGCTTTCTGCCTCATAACATACCCAACATTTGGGGTATAATGGTATTCCCTCACCCTGCATTGGGGCACATCTCATTTTTAGTCAAAATTATTTATTACATTCTTGTTGCTGAGACAATTTTTTTGGTTTCGTTCCTATGTTCAGGCAAATCGTCCAGTGTTTAACTCCCTGGTTTTTTGTTTTTATGTGGGGTGTGTGTTTATAAGATAGGAATAGGGAGTAAAATTAAAAACACAACAGTACATGTGGGGATTTTTGCAATCAGGCACAGAGAGCTTCAGAGACAAGCTGCTGATGATGTTTCCATCTCCTCCCCTGAGACAGGTGGAGGGAAGCTGCTGCTTGCTCACACTTCTTAAAAGATGGGGGGAGCGGTTTGGAAAAAGGCGAAAGCAGTTATCCTTCTCCCTCTAAGGAAACTCTGCTTGAATCAGCCTCCCAATTGCTCCTGAATGGCTGCCTTCTTTCCACTGCATCGGCCCCTTAGGAGAGTTGCAGTATATGAATACTACACATGAAAAAGTGCATGAGTACAGCAATGATCTGAGGGGTTGAGGACTTGATTGAATTTCATAGCTAAACAACTAAATCTACCCAAATTAACTTTTTGTAAATTGGAAAGTATTTAGCCTCAGATCAGCCCACAATATCTGTAAGGAATACTGCCTGGCTAGCAGAGGCCATGAATAAGTTGCTTATGTTTGTTTCTGAATTCAGTGCCAAGATGAAAGCCATTTATGTATCTTCCCCTGTATCACCAGGAGACAACACCACCATTCCATTTTAAAATGAGGGATGTGATACTTTCATATTTGATCTATGCACTAATTAGTCCGAGTGTGAGTGTTCATGTGAACAAGAGTCTGCAAATAAATACAGGAAGAAAGTACTTAATGTCCACTGCTGGGTGGTAATGCTGGTAGCCTTTTAATAAGGCTGGGGCCATCCCACACTCCAGTAACCTTCATCTTCCCAGATCCACCCTTTAAATGATTCACCTAGTGCTATTCATCCTTCCCTCCTGAAACCCAACTCCTTCCTTCTATACTGAATCTCAGTACTCAATTTACCCTCTTTAGATAAACCCAAGGAATACATTTATAGTCATTCCCATTAACTCCTCAGGCTAAACAGAGTATGGTTCACAATTTAACAAGGTAGAAATGTGAAAGAGGAACTGACCTTGTTTGAATCTGCCACCTATAGTTGACTTGGGGGACAAGAGACATTTTGTTCTTTCACAAGCCACCGAGATGGCAAATCTGCTATTGTTCCTCCATTCTCTGATGAAGGTCTGGAAGAGAGCTTTGTCACTTGCCACATCAATAATAGTGAAGCTTTCAGCACTGCATGAAATAAGTGGCAAAACATGTTGAGATAATTGCAATGAAAAGCCTTGGTCTATAATAGAATTGTCTTTTACGGGGTTAGTCTCAAGCAAAGCCTCACATGTTTCTCCATTACCAGGCTTAAATGGCAGTGTTTCTATATGGTGGTCTGAACTAGGTTTGCCATTCTGCAGTGGCTGAAAAGGTGGTACTTCATCTATGTGGCTGACATTTTTGTTTTTTCCAAACGTTAGAGAAGACGTGCCAAAACTTTTTTGGAACAGGTTCCTTAGGAGGCGTTGGAGGAATAAGTCCTTTTCTGATATCCGGCTGGGGGTCAAATATTCTGTTGCTTCCCTTGAGCAGCAGAGGGTTATAAGCTGGTTTCTGAACATCCAGGGTTCCCTTATTGCTCTCTCTAACTTTGAAATAGTTCTTTAAACCCTGGCAAGTGGATAATGACTCTCTCTGACAATAGCTGAATTCAGAAATTGCACCTGGCTCTTGTTTACTATTTGAGATTACCAACTTTCCTTTTGAGGAGGAGACTCTTGGACTTAAAACAACAGGTTTATTATCTGAAGGACTAGGCCATCTGTCTAAAATATCTTGCAACCCTGGGCTTATGTCAAATGAATGATCAGACCATACCACTGGATTGGTATTCTTTTCCACAGCTTGTTGGGCATTCTGGGGACTTGCACCTTGATCCAGGCTTGTCCCCTCTGGTCTAGGATCATCTTCCTCACGCCTTGGTTTTCTTAACCCTAGCTTAACAAGAGCTGCAGACAGACTGTCTCCTTGACAAGGAGACAAGTCTACATTACCTAAAGCTTCAGCTATCTGCAAAGAATCTATATCAGAGAATATAACAGACACATCATTACACTGTGCTGGATGCTGATGCTCATTCCAGTTTACATTGACAGTTAATATATCCTGAATGGGATCCAGGTTCTGCTGATGCAAAATATCAGCAAGAGAGCTGGAAGTGGCTTTAGAGGGAGGAGTCACAACCTTCTGTTCCCCAGATTCTGTCCCTTCAGCCTCATCTGTGTGCATATCTGGAGGGCCATTGACATAACTGAAGCTATCATCAAACAATAAACTGTCACTCATATTCAGACTAGTTTCAGGAGGGGGATGGCACTCAACTTGTACAAGCACAGTGTTAGGGCACTGGGCATTGGCGGGAGAGACTGCCTTCTGAAGACCTTGAGAAGCACTTTCCTTCACTGAATTTTGGGTCTGATAACCTTGTAAAAAGCTACATAGTTGTGAGTCAGTGAAAGAAAAATCATTTCCTTTAAAGCAAAATGCAGATTCTGTGCATTTCATTGCAGGCTGTAAATTAGGGCTTCCAGAACCCAAAGCATTAGTGCAATGTAAATCTGTGTTTTCTTTCGTGGTATTTCTTGTCCCAAGATTTGAACAGACCACTTTTCTAAGTGCTGCAGCTAGCTTTTCATTTGCAACATCTTCATTTTGTGAAGTGCTGGCACAGTGTAGTTTCATGGAGATTTTCTGCACAGGTATCTCTGCCCGCTCTGTATCTTTTTCTCCCTGCTGTCTTGCAATTTCAGCTGCCACCTGCTGTTGTAATATCCTATCAGTCTGTGTATCCAACTGGAAGCTGTCTTCAAATTCTTTGGAAACTGAATACAGATCAGGAGAATAACCATTTTTAATATCTTTTGCAACACAAACAGCTCTGGATTTTACTGTGGAGTCTTTCAGAAAATCCTCAGGCTGATTATCTGCTTTACCCACGCCTCCAGTTTGTAACAATATTCCATTGGGCTTTTCAGTACATGTTTTGCCATCATTTTGAATTTGAAAATGAAAGGATTTATTTTCATCAGTTTTCTGTTTGCTAGCACTAGTGCTCACGTGCATGTTTGCAGAACTGCTGACTCCATCATTACAAAGATCTGTGCCTAGAACCATTTGTTGTTTGGCAGGAATCTTTTCAGCACAGTTTGTAACTGGTTGGATTTTGCCCTGTTTAACACCCATGTATTCATTTTTCGCTGACCTGCTAGAAATTCCCAGGTCTCGCATAATATCATCTATCTCCATATTCTTGGGTGGAGCATCACTCACTACAGTATCCCTAGCTTCCAGGGGATTCACTGTTTCTTTAGGATTGGTTTTATTAGTAGTGGAAGGCTCTGTAAGTAATTCCTCCATTATATCTTTGCTCTCTGGTTGCATTTCGTCCACCTGAAAAGACTCTGAGCCTTTGACAGTGAAGAGTTTGTGAGCAGATGATTCGTTTTCTCCAAATTCCTTGTTCTTTCGATCTGAAAAAGACTTAGCTTTAGACTTGCTACAACTGGATACAGAGGGCCCATTTATGTCTGTTGTGTGCATCCTTGACTCATCAAGCAGCAACTGATGCTGTTTTGAAACAGTGCTTTTGCCCTCAGTTTGTCTGAAACTAGTGTCCATAATCCTCCTGTACCCAGATGCCTTAGAAGTTTTCCGTGAAGTGAAGGTCAAAGTTGGTCTTTTCCCCTTTTCAGTAGGGAATTCTTGAGTTGTTTCCCCAGAGCCTGCCTCACTTTTGGTCAGAAAAGTAACTTCCCTGTTTTCTTTACCTTTGCCCAAATTTGGCCGCTTTCTAGCGCTGTATACAATGACATCACCATTTCTCTCCTTTGTCTGGGTGTGATCTTCCTGCAATTCATTTTGGGGTCTGGGGTTTGACATACTTCCACTTAACAGCCTTTTATTTCCCTTTTTAATATTTGATGAATTCCCAGCTTGAAAATTGGTGCCTTTATCAGGTAGAATTCTGTACCCTTCATTGCTGAATACTTTTAAAATCCCTAGTGAACATTCCCCATTCAGTTTACATTTTCTGTCCTCCAGCTCTGATTCACTGCTGGTCATGGAAGATGTATCAGACTCAAGAAAAGAATCTGGGCTCCACTGCACTCCCATCATAGCCAAGTCCTGTTGTAGGAGTATTCTAGCTTCCTCCACAATAAGGGATGCTGCTTCACTTTCGGTTAAGCCTTTCATTCCCACCATCCAGATACAGTGGGTATTCCGACGCTCCTCAGCTGCCTCTTCATCTTCATCCACTGCCCTACGAATGCTAACGGAAGGAAAACAACTTGAAATTAGATAGAAAATTGTTTAGAAACACTCATACTGACAATAACAAACAGTCAAAGCAAGCACCATACTACTGTGCTCTTATCTTCAATTAGGATAGTAGTTTCAATGAACGATTACGGAAAAACATGTTTCTGGACCACACAGGCTGCACCTTCTAGGAAATGAGTATTTGATTGTTGCTGTTTTTTGTTTTTGTTGTTTTTTTGTTTGTTTGTTTTAAAGTGAACGTAGTGCTAGTAGAAGGTATAAGAGTAACCATGCTAAGGCTGCAGCGCAGTGCCCCCATGCAGGTGTGCCCCCATGCAAGTTTGCCCTCCCTTCTCCCTCGGTGTGACAAAAACTTGGAGCAACCTATGTAACAGCAAGTAATTCTAGACTTAACTGTTGTTCTACTACGTCAGCTCACAATTAGCACAGTCCTGAAAGCCCATCATGTGGGGAATGCCCATTAATTTAAACGAGTGCTATGCACAAAGGATCCCAAGGTGAACAATTAGGATTTTCTCATAGGGACAGCTGTTTACTAGGCAGTGGATCAAGGCCACCAATATAATTTTCCTTTGATGTAGTCCATACAAAGTTTAGAGAAACTGCGGGTAAAAAACGGTTACTCATCTTCTGGTAACTGTTATTCTTCAAGATGTGTTGCTCATATCCATTCCAATTGGGGGTATGCATGCCACGTGCACAGTCATCAGAAAGTTTTCCCCCTAGCAGCACCCCTTGGGTCGGCTGTGAATCCCCCTGGAGTGGCACCTTCATGGCGCTCAATATATGACCCTGCTGACCTGGCGCCTCCTCAGTTCCTTCTTGCTGGCTACTCCGACAGAGGGGAATTGGAATGGATATGAGCAACACATCTTGAAGAACAACAGTTACGAAAAGGTGAGAAACCATTTTTTCTTCAAGTAATTGCTCATATCGATTCCAATTAGGTGACTCCCAATCCTCACCTAGGTGGTGGGGTTGGAGTTAAGGAAACGCTGACTGTAGCACCGCTCTGCCGAAAGCTGCATCATCTCTGGCATGCCAGATGATGGCATAATGAGAGGTGAACATATGTACTGAGGACCAAGTTGCTGCCCTGCAGATTTCTTGTATCGGGACCTGGGCCAGAAATGGAGCAGATGAGGCCTGAGCCCTTGTGGAGTGTGCTGTAAGAGACGGGGCTGGTATTTTGGCCAGCTCATAGCACGTGTGGATGCATGACATGATCCAGGAAGATATTCTTTGAGATGAGACCGGGAGTCCTTTCATCTGGTCTGCCACAGCTATGAACAACTGTTCGACTTTCTGAATGGCTTAGTGCGCTCAATGTAAAAGGCTAGTGGTTGCGGAACATCCAGGGAGTGCAGCCTCTGCTCACGGCTACTGGCATGAGGCTTAGGATAAAAAACAGGCAGGAAAATGTCCTGACTAGTGTGGAAGCGTGACACAACCTTAGGAAGAAAGGCTGGGTGAGGTCAGAGTTGCACCTTATCCCTGTGGAAAACCGTATGAGGTGGGCCTGAGGTAAGGACCTTTAACTCAGATACCCTCCTTGCTGAAGTAATGGCGACAAGAAAGGCTACCTTCCATGACAGACAAAAAAGGGAGCAAGTCGCCAGCGGTTCATATTAGCCTAGAGAGGACCAGGTTAAGATCCCATGCAGTGACAGGCTTGAAATGTTTATGTTGGACTGCCAGGGTGTGCATACCCAAGGATTTCATGGTAGCCCTGGAGTCCTTAAGGCTATGCAGCCTAGAGTCAATCTGCTCTGCAAACAGACCAGGCCCCATCAAAAGGCAGGTCCTGCATGGTTTGTTGAATCTCAGACAGGAGTCCCGAGGCCTGCAGCCATGAGCTACGCCTCATGGCGATACCAGAGAACAAGGTGAATGCCGCTGAGTCCACAGCATCCAGTGAGGCCAGTAAAAAGGTCCGTGCCACTGCCTTGCCCTCCTCCACTATCACTTCAAACTCCTTCCTGGACTCTGTTGGCACCAGCTCCTTAAACTTGAGCATCGAGTTCCAGGAGTTGAAGCTGTATCTACTCAGAATTGCCTGCTGGTTGGCAATCCTGAGTTGCAACTCCCCCCGTGGAATACATTTTGTGCCCCAATAAATCTAGCACTTGGTATCCTTGGACTTGGATGCTAGGGCTTGTTGTCCCTGCTTCTCCTTTTCATTTACTGCAGCCACCACCAATGAGTAAGGCTGTGGGTGTGTGAAGAGGTATTCGTACCCCTTAGATGGGATGAAATAGTTCCTCTCCACACCCTTCTCGGTGGGAGGGATGGAGGCCAGGGTCTGCCAAATGGTCTTAGAATCATAGAATATTAGGGTCATCTAGTCCAACCCCCTACTCAAAGCAGGACCAGCACCAACTAAATCATCCCAACCAGGGCTTTGTCATGCCAGGCCTTAAAAACATCTAAGGATGGAGATTCCACCACCTTCCTAGGTAACCCATTCCAGTGCTTTACCACCCTCCCAGTGAAGAAGTTTTTCCTAATATTCAACCTAAACCTCCCCCACTGCAACTTGAGACCATTGCTTCTTGTTCTGTCATCTGCCACCACTGAGAACAGCCCAGCTCCATCCTCTTTGGAATCCCCCTTCAGGTAGTTGAAGGCTATCAAATCCCACTCAGTCTTCCCTTCTGCAGACTAAATAACCCCAGTTCCCTCAGCCTCTCCTCATAAGGGTGCCCCAGCCCCCTGATCATTTTTGTTGCCTTCCGCTGGACTCTCTCCAATTTGTCCACATCCCTTCTGTAGTGGGGGGGCCAAAACTGGATGCAGTAATCCAGGTGTGGCCTCATCAATGCCGAATAAAGGGGAATAATCACTTCCCTCGATCTGCTGGCAATGCTCCTACTAATACAGCCCAATATGCCATTGGCCTTCTTGGCAACAAGGGCACACTGCTGACTCATATCCAGCTTCTCGTCCACTGTAATCCCCAGGTCCTTTTCTGCAGAACTGCTGCTTAGCCAGTCGGTCCCCAGCCTGTAGCGGTGCATGGGATTCTTCCTTCCTAAGTGCAGGGCTCTGCACTTGTCCTTGTTGAACCTCATCAGATTTCTTTTGGCCTGATCCTCCAATTTATCTAGGTCACTCTGGACCCTATCCCTACCTCTCCCCACAGCTTAGTGTCAGCTGCGAACTTGCTGTGGGTACAATTAATCCCATCATCCAGATCATTAATAAAGATGTTGAACAAAACCGGCCTCAGGACCAACCCCTGGGGCACTCCGCTTGATATCGGCTGCCAACTAGACATCGAGCCGTTGATCACTACCCATTGAGCCCGACAATCTAGCCAGCTTTATACTTCTTTAACTTGCTGGCAAGAATACTGTGGGAGACCGTATCGAAAGCTTTGCTAAAGTCAAGATATATCACATCCACTGCTTTCCCCATATCCACAGAGCCAGTTATTTCATCACAGAAGGCAATCAGATTGGTCAGGCATGATTTGCCCTTGGTGAATCCATGTTGACTGTTCCTGATCACCTTCCTCTCCTCCAAGTCTTAGCATTGGCCTGTATGGTCTTGATGAGGGGTTGAGCCACCCTCAATGGGCCTTCCTGGGCCAGGATGTCAACCATTGGGTCCTCTAACTCCACCACCTCCTTGGCCTGCAAGCCCATATTTCATGCCACCCTGTGAAGGAGGTCCTGGTGGCCATGGCTGTCTACAGGGGGGCGGTCCAGAGACAGAGGTGCTTGCAACCACCTCATCCAGGGAGGATAACAAGGAGGCTAATGGGGGAACAGGGTCCTCCTGTACCTCTGGTCTCCACGGGCCTCCTGTCCTGCCTCTCTGTCGGGGCCAACCACACCTGGATCAGGCTCAGGAACTGGGGTTAGTTCCAGGGGAGGTAGTGCGACCAGAACCTCCTTAGCATCCCAGGGGTGGGGCGACTGGCTGATGCCTCTGGCACCCGTGGTTCAGAGGTCACCAGACAGGAACCTTTGGATTGGGTGCCCTGGGCCTGGTGGTATGCCCATGGCATCCAAAATGGCCACTGCGCAGGCCATGGTCCTGCCCCCACCTCAGGCCTTCCACAGCCTGACCGGTGCCGGCCCCGCTCTGAGTATCTAGACCCTGGTTCTGAGTCCAAAGACGGGGACCAGGACTGTGATGGCCAGGGCGGCGCCAAGTGGCGCTGCGAGACTGGAGAGCGGCGCCACGATCGGAGTCTGTGTGGGGACGTGGACTGGTGCTGGGATGACCGGTGCCAGGATCGGCATCGGTGTGAGGATCAGCGTCACGATTGGGAGGGCTGGCACAACCTGGAGCGTTGCCGCAAGTGCAACCAGTGCCAGGACTCCGAGCAGCAGTGCTGAAGAACAGAGCATCGCCAGTTTGCCTCGAGACGGTGCCACACATTGCAGTACCGGAGGCTTGACTTGAAGGACCTGGGACCGCGGTGCCATCATGGCGATGAGGTCCCTCGCGGCCTCAAAGGTGTCCGAGGTGGATGGCAATTCCACCTCCTCATTGACCTGGCTCGGGGAGTCCAATGGCACCGGACTCGATGATCCCCCCTTGTGAGGCCAAAGTCAACGGTGCCAGCTCCAAAGTCTTTGGCCCTGGGTGCTCTTTTCTGGCACACACCCTATTGGCCAGATCCAAAGAGGAGGGTCTCCGAGTCGGAGATCTATTCCTCCCCTGCTTCCGGTGCTGCTTCTGCATCAGGGAATGGGAACGCCACGGGTCTCTCCCAGAGTCCTTCCGTGGTGCCGCTTCTACCACTGCCGCCAGGGCACTGCGCACCGATGAGCTCGGTGCTGGGTCTTGTCGCGCTGATGTAGGTTGCAGTCTAATTGCTGCCTCCATAAGGAGCTGCTTGAGGCAAAAGTCTCCCTCCTTTTTTGTTCTGGGGCAAAACTCTTTACAAATCCTGCACTTGTCCGCTTGGCGTGCTTCCCCCAGACACTAAGCAAGCGTCATGGAGGGGGGGGGTCGCCCGTTGGCATGAGCTTATTGCAGGACTTGCAGGGTTTGAACCCTTGGGACTTAGGCATACCCCGGGTCCCAAAGGAGAACACGGTCAGGGTGAAGGGGAAGATCACCCACTCCCAACAACTATCTGCTGTAACCGAAAACACTAAAACTAAACTTAACGAGGCTAGGAATAACTGAACTAAACTAAACTGAAAGCTAGGGAAAACGAGGAGAGCTTGCTAAGCAGGTAACCGCAGTTCCAATGACCATCCCTGGCAGTAAGAAGGAACTGAGGAGGCGCCAGGTTGGTGGGGTCATATATTGAGTGCCATGAAGGCACCACTCCAGGGGGCTCCACAGCCGACCCGACGGGTGCTGCTATGGGAAAAACTTTCCGATGACTGTGAACACACAACTAACTGGAATCGATATGAGCAATCACCCAAAGAAGAAACCATGTTCACGTTATAATGAAACACCTAACAACTATATCAGTTTTGAGTGTGAGAACAGGCTCTCTGCGGGGATTTAACTTAGTTCACCTGTGTAGACATGCCATGTGTGTTACTTTTTGAATGGACAAACTTTTGCTTTATTACAGTGTTAGCTTGGACAATGATTTAGTTTAAAAAGGTACCTCAAGCACAAACTTCACAAAACCCCCACAAAGCATGGTGGAATTACACCAGTAAAATAATTAGCAGCCTCTTCAAGTGACAACTTGCATTTAAATAAGAAATGTACAGACACCTCCATAATTAATATGGCTCTTACCGGGTATGCAAAATTGAATTTACAAGTTTCTAGCTGGCATTCCTTTTGCTGACAAACCAGCTCACAAACTTACAGTTGTCCAATTAAATCCTTACAATAGTACTCTGTACTAGTAGTTTTCTCTAACATAACACTAGTAGAGGATCTGACTATGTTACAACGTGGATTAATTAATTAGAACACTCCTGATGAGTAGAGAAGTATCATCCCTGTTCAACAGGAGGTGAAACAGACACTGAGGGTAAGTCAACACTGCAATAAAACACCCGTGACCGGCCTGGCTCAGCTGAATAAGGCTTGCGCGACTTAAGCTGTGGGGCTATAAAATTGCGGTGTAGACATTTGGGCTCTGACTGGAGCCTGGGCTCTGGAACCCCAAAAGTGGGGAGCGTCCCAGAGCCCAGACTCAGCCCGTGCCCGGAAATCTACACTGCAATTTTATAGCTCCACAGCCCAAGCCAGCTGATACAGGCCGGCCCCAGATATTTTATTGCAGTGTAGACATACTCGGAGAGGTAAAGTGACTTTCCCAAGGCTATACAGTGGGTCAACAGAAAAGGAAGGAACAGAACCCAGGCCTCCCAAACTTATCCTATAACCACCACATGCTTTAATTCAGGGGTAGGCAACCTATGGCACACGTGCCAAAGGCGGCACGCGAGCTGATTTTCAGTGGCACTCACACTGCCCGGGTCCTGGCCACTGGTCCGGGGGGACTCTGCATTTTAATTTCATTTTAAATGAAGCTTCTTAAACATTTTAAAAACCCTATTTACTTTACATACAACAACAGTTTAGTTATATATTGTAGACTTATAGAAAGAGACCTTATAAAAACGTTAAAATGTATGACTGGCATGAGAAACCTTAAATTAGAGTGAATAAATGAAGACATGGCACACCACTTCTGAAAGGTTGCCAACCCCTGCTCTAATTCATTAGAAGTACTCTTGGAACTATATAGTCAAGACTGAATAACTTAACTCCATTTATAGTGGAAAGGAATGCACTCAAAAAGGTGTCCAGGTTGACAACTTGTTGATTTCTCACCTTTTGAATGGTACAGCATTCTTCAGGGCAGTTTCCACTTCAGCAGTATTTCCTTTAGCAAGATCAGCCACTGTGATGAAGCCAGCATTATAAAGAGCTCTGGCATACTGCGCATTCAGCAGAGATACCCGAACCAGGTCACACAGCTCCCTCTGGACACCAAAGGTGAGGCGACTCTGGAACTGGGAGAGCAACTGTTCCATGTTGTGCCATCCCAGACGGTTAGAGAAAACTGTTACCATCCCTGGAACATGAAAATTACATTCTGTTAGGCTTAATTTAACTTCAATTCTAAAAAGTTAGATCCATTTTCCTCTGTAATATCAGTTTGAACATGCAAAAATAATATAATTTAAACTAAAAATTCTCTCTTTACAAGTCAGGCAACATTCTTGATTCCCCAGTGTAATAATACTCTTATGTTGCTAAATGTCTTGACCTACGCTGCAGTCAGAAAAATGCTGGATAACCAAGGAACAAGCTATAGCCTCTGTATGAAATATTTGATCAGGAAATTGCCAATACAGAAGATCTGCTCTTTAAGATGACAACATTGCTCCCTCTCTACTCTATTATCTTAACATTAAATTGCAATTAAACAGAGACTGACAGATGTGAGACCTTGGAAGCACAGAAACTTCAAAAGATATGTGCCAAAAATTACACACACTGAGATTATTCATAAATGATGGTATTTTAACTCCACAGAGCAGGGTGGGAGTTTCCAAGACAGGCAAACAACTCCAGAGAAGAACTGCACATACTAGTTCAGACTGGGTTCAAGAGGCCCAGCAGACAAAGAACGGGGACTTTTGGTATAAAGTGGAAAGACTGAACTCAGTCAGTGATCCTCTCTGATCCTCCAACTGACATGAAACTATCACTAAGAAGGCAAAACCTTGTTGGAAGGATTTGAAGGACTTTGGCAACCTATCAGGGTCTCCATGTTGCAGATTGATGACACCTGGCAAGCTTAGCATGTTGCATAGATTGTCTATTGGCTTATGCTGTGTTTCTTTCGTAATGTTTTGTCTTGAAACAAACATACTATGCTCCGTGAAAGCTGGCTGGTCACTGGTAACCCTGCCATTATCCCTTAAGGGTGAGTGAACTACAGGTGGTGAACTAAGGTCAGACCCACTAGGACAGTGTTCTCCAAATTTTTTACGCCCAAGATCACTTTCTGAATTTAAAGGCAACCCAGGATCTACCGGGGTACTGACTCCGGAAGGAGGCTCAAGGCTGGGGTTTGGGATGCAGGAGGGGGTATGGGGTGCTGACTCTGGGAGGGGGGTCAGAGCTAGGGGTTGGGGAATGGCCTACCGCCAGGCAGCACTTACCTCCGGCAGCTCCTGGTCTGTGGTGCAGCTTGGCTGCCGCTAAGGCAGGCTCCCTGCCTACCCTAGCCCCACACCACTCCTGTAAGGGGCCAACATGCCCCTGCCGCCCCTGGGAGGCGTGGGGGGCATGTGGCTCCACTCACTGCCCCTCTCTACAAGCACTGCCCCTGCAGCTCCCATTACCCACAACTCCCCATTCCTGGCCAGTGGGAGCTACAGAGGTGGTGCTTGCAGCCAGGAGCAGCACGCGGAGGGAGATCCCTGCCCCCCCCAGGGCCAAGCTAGCCACTTCTGGGAGCGGCGTGGGGCCAGGGCAGGCAGGCAGGCAGCCTGCCTTAGCAGCAGCCCCGCTGCACCACCAGAGATCGCGATCAATTGGGAGATCCTCTAGGATTGACTAATCAATCGCGATCGACTGGTTCGTGACCACTGCACTAGGATAAACACAATGAATTGCAGGGGGACTGCAAATCTAAATCTCGTGTCTGTCGAGAGAGGGCCACAGACCATAGAGAGGTGCAAGCTGCAGTCCTGAGACCTAAGAGGGAGCCAGAATATCATGGAGGGGGCAGAAATGCAGTTTACTTCAAAACTGCGACAGGGACCATCCAAGCTTACATCCTAGGATAAAACTATTATTTCATTTGTGGTTCAAATTCTAGCAATCACAACTATTAAAAGAACAATTCAAGCATCGAAACTCAAGAAGTGCCAGAGTTAAGATTGAACATACATCCTTAATTCTGCCCCTGGTGCAAATACTACAGGGTTTAATTACATAAACACATACTATTTTCTCAATATATTATATTTTTCTACAATCCTACATGTGTAGGATTTGGCCATATTTTTTTATTCTTGTACGTATACTCAAACTATAACACCTGATTTTTCATAGAATATCTTCTCAATACTGTATGCATTTTACTAATTTTGATAGTCTGAACGTATTATACATTCAGCAGAAAAATTTTCCTTTGGAGACACCTCTAAGCAATTACTGTGGTAGCACTCTTACAAGCTATTTCTTTAAAGAAACACACTGATTTATATTCTATATTTCATGGTTGTTTTTTTAACTGTCATGGAGAAAAATATCCAGGTTTTCATAGGGCCTATCCTCCAACTATCTTAATAAAGTTCAGATATTACCTTTCTCCAAACAGTGGATGTACTTTACAATAGTGTTAAAATATTTCCTTTATGAGTGAAAATCTGAGTACAGAATTTGTTTGTAAATCACAAAATCACAATATATTCCTAACTAGGCAAGTCCAAGTAAACTGAAAAATATTTTTTTCCAAAACGTGATTTAATCGGTATTTCTAGGTGCTAAATATTTAACTTTATTTAAAAGCCTACAACTTTAATTTTTCAGAGTTGAAAATTTTCAAAAAATTCTGATTTCTTACAGAGCACCCTTTAAATGACATGTTCGGATTTTTAAAAAACCCTTTAAAAATATAAAGCTATCTGGTTAGCTATTACTTCTAACTATGGTAGTAGGTACATAACTCTCAGATAGAAATATGTCCCCTTACGACATATTATTGTGATTGCAATTAGATATATTAATGAAGCATCACTGATAGTAATGTAACCATTCAAAAGGATTTGTAACTGAATTCCAAACTTCTATATATGTCAGCATGTTTTCACTACTTTTCTATGTCATACTTTCTATGTTATACTATGCTGTAAAAGTATACTGGTATACTGGCTTTCCCGGACAGTCTGACATATACAGAATAGTACAAGATCTACCAAATGTTGTATACCTTTTTATATCCTCAGCTATAGTGCGATATATTAGAGTGAAACTTTCCATTTTGAGTCCTGTCCCATATGGACATTGGCCCCCAGTTCCTTCAATGGATAACTGCTCTTTACACCAGCCCAAAAGCAGCTGTGCAAAGTAATGGGGTTAAATCTCCCATTTGAACTACACAGAAGGACCATGGAGGAACGTCTATTATCTCTGTGACACTGCACGCCATATTCATCATAGCAGTATGCTTATGATATGATTATGACATAATTATGATGCATCTAGTACAAGATATGCCATGTGGTGTCTATGGAAAAGTTATGATTTGTATTTGTATGCAGGTATCATTTTTGTATCTGAAGTTATGAATATTGACTATGTATCTGTATTTCAAAAATGGTTACACCTGGATGTTACGCACTAGGCAAGATGCTTCCAGTCTAGACAGCTGACTGTGAAGGGCCTATGCAAGGTAATGGGCCATTAAGGGAAACAGTAGGCCTTAGAAGCTTATCCCCCACCTGGTGAGCCTTTCTGGAAAATGCTTCAGACAGCCTATGGACAATGGCTGGTATGACTCATTGGGAGCATGCCAGGGCACTTGATCAAATCACATGAAACTAAACCCCATTTTGGTACCTGTATTTTTCCACAAACTGGGCTGGGAACTTAGCTTAGAACAAAGGAGTTCCCGCCATATGGAAAGGCTATAAATAGGGCCCTATCAAATTCACGGCCATGAAAAACATGTCACGGACCATGAAGTCTGGTCTCCCCCCATGAAATCTGGTCTTTTTTGTCCTTGTCATAACTATAAAGGGAAGGGTAACAACCCTCCTGTGTACAGTACTATANGTGCTCTTTGTTTTGGTGGTTGTTCGTTCTTGGGACTGAGAGGAACCAGACATCAATCCAGGTTCTCCAAATCTTTCTGAACAAGTCTCTCATATTTCAAACTTGTAAGTAAACAGCCAGGCATGGCGTGTTAGTTTTTTTATCTTTGTTTTCTCAACTTGTAAATGTACCTTTTTGCTAGAGTGTTTATCTCTGTTTGCTGTAACTTTGAACCTAAGGCTAGAGGGGATTCCTCTGGGCTCTTTAAGTCTGATTACCCTGAAAAGTTAGTTTCCATCCTGATTTTACAGAGATGATTTTTACCTTTTTCTTTAATCAAAAGCCTTCTTTTTAAGAACCTGATTGATTTCTCCTTGTTTTTAGATCCAAGGGGGTTGGATCTTGATCCACCAGGGAATTGGTGAAGAGTCTCTCAAGGCTACCCAGGGAAGGGAATTAGCACTTTGGGAGTTGTGGCAGCGGACCAGATCTAAGCTGGTAGTTAAGCTTAGAAGTTTCATGCAGGCCCCCACATTTGTACCCTAAAGTTCAGAGTGGGGAAGCAGCCTTGACATGGTGGCAGAGTGGTGGGATCATTTTAAACCAAAAGCCAGTAAGATTTTTTTTCTCCTTTCTAGCTGCTTAGAAAGCAGAGCTCAAGGTAGATACATATCTTAACACCTCTGCCTTCAGGCAAGGAGAGATAAGTTTTTTTAACAAGGGTCTTTGTTAAGAGAAGGATTCAAGCAGTGAGCAAACAGCTGGCAAAAGAAATTTACAAGCTGAATTGGGGGTGTTTTTTGTTTTGTTTTTTTTTTCTTCTTTCTCTCTCTCGGGGATAGCTAGTTAGAAAGTCTCTGTTACCTGAGCAGCCTGAGCTGAGTGCATCCCAGTTTCAGTGAACTGCAGAGGGGGTGTGACCTAGCACAAGAAACAGGAAAACGAGTACCAGGGACGTAGCTAACAAACTAGAACTGGCCAGACTAGAAGCAGAAGAAAATGAAAGGAAACATCAGAGATTGCTCCAATTAAAAGAAAAAGAGATGGAGGAGAGAGAAAGAGAGAGGAAGCATGAACTGGAGTTAGCACAGGCTAGGCCGGATATATCAGCCAATCCTAGCAATCCCTCTCCAGGTACCACTTCCCATCCCAGAAAATTCCCCACCTACAAGGCGGGCAATAATACTGAAGTCTTCTTAGAAAATTTTGAGAGGGCCTGCCTTGGGTACAGCATCACTCCAGACCAGTACATGGTAGAGCTGAGGCCGCAGCTCAGTGGACCCTTAGCAGAGGTGGCCGCTGAAATGCCTAAGGAACACATGAACGGTTATGAACTTTTTAAAAACAAGTCCAGAATCAGAATGGGGCTAACACCTGAGCATGCCCGTCAGTGGTTCAGAGCCTTAAGGTGGAAACCCGATGTGTCATTTACCCAACATGCCTACCACATTGGGAAAAACTGGGATGCCTGGATATCAGGAGCAAATGTTAAATCTACGGAAGAGTTGCCCTTCCTAATACAAATGGAGCAGTTTTTAGAGGGTGTTCCTGAGGAAATAGAAAGGTACATCCTAGATGGGAAGCCCAAAACTGTAACCGAGGCAGGGGAGATTGGAGCCACATGGGTGGAGGTGGCAGAAAAGAAAAAAACTAGTAGCAGTTGGAGCGAATATCAGAAGGGGCAAGCTGAAACAAAACCTTACCACCGGGGACAACCCAAGGCCCCACCTACATTCCAAGGGAAACCCCAGATGCCTTCTCACCCCACCACACCAGTCTCCACCAACCAACATCGCCCCGGTGATACCTTAGCAGGGTGATGTTTTAAATGTAATGAACTGGGACATATAAAGGCCCACTGCCCCAAGAACCCCAACCGATTACAGTTCATTACACCACAATCACACCAAAGATCCCCGGGCCCAGATGCCTCTCTCATACCCTCGGAGCAAAGGGAAACCTTGAGAGTGGGCAGAAAGAAGGTTATCGCATGGAGGGACACTGGGGCACAAGTGTCGACTATCCACCAATCCCTAGTGGACCCCAAACTCATCAACCCGGAGGCTCCAGTGACAATTTAACCCTTCATGTCACAGTCTGTAACCTTGCCTACAGCCAAGTTGCATGTCCAGTACAAGGGCTGGTCAGGAATGTGGACTTTTGCAGTCTATGACAATTATCCCATCCCCATGCTGCTGGGGGAAGACTTGGCCAACCATGTGAAGTTAGCCAAGAGGGTGGGAATAGTCACCCGCAGCAAGGCTAAGCAAGCTTCCACCCCCATCCCGGTTCCTGAGCCGTCCCCCAGGGCCCCATCTGTGTTACCAGAGACCCAGCCAAAGGTGGTGGAACCGGATCCCCTGCCAACGACTGCAACAGCCGTAGTGGATCCAATCCCAGGGACCCAGCTAAAGCCAGTCCCAGAACCGGAACTGGCAACGCAACCAGCACCAGAACCATTGCCAGCACTGAGTCTAGCGCTTGCAAACCCGTCTACAACTCCAACGCCAGAGGGCACTAGCGAGCCTGAACTGGCAGAAGCAGCAGATAACCCTACCCAAGAGGCTCAGCCAGAGCCTGAAATACAACATAGTGCACCAGCGGACAGTGGTTCACAGTCAATGGAAACAGCCCCAGCACCTGCATCGCTTCCAGAGGGACCAAGCCCAAGTCCTCTCTGGGGGCAGTACATCAGCCATTTGATAGCAGAGCAATATACAATGTATGATCTATATCCTCTGGAAGGAGATAGTTTGATACTTCGAAGGCCCAGAAACAACAACAAAGAGACAGGATGATAGTCAAATGGAATTTGTTCTGTTAAGATAATACAATAAAAATCTTGAAACACTTAAGATGTGAAGACGTTTTTCTCCTGGTCCAGAATGAAGCCTGGGGAAGAATGATTTAAGTGAAACTTCAAGATCATCTTAGGTTTAAATTCTGGATGAGGCCTCACCACCACTTTGTCCTCGTGAAACGTTGTTTAAGGGATATCAACAGTAAGAATTTACAGCTCGCTGACCCTGCTGGCTGAAAATATGGCAACTAGGAAGACCAATTCAAGTGGTGGTGTAAGCACATTCTGCAAGATACAGTGGTGTAAGCACATTCCGCAAGCGGCTCAAAAGGGGGCTCCAAGAGGTTTGCAAGGACAATGGTGAGATTCTATATAGGAGAAGGTTCCTTGATGGGAGAGTAAGCATAACGTAGCCCTTTCAGAAATCTATATATTGTAGGATGTGAAAAGACTGAACAGTATTGGATAGGTGAGAGACATGATGAAATTGCTGCTAGATGAACTTCGATGGCGCTGAATGAAAGACCCAGTTGTTTTATATCCTGGAGGTAGTCCAGGATCTTTGGTATGGGAGCCTCCACTGGGTCAAGACTTCATTGGGTTGCCTCTGTTGAGAGTCTTTTCCATTTAGAGGAATAGGTTTTCCTTTTGAGAGGTTTTCTGCTTTGTAGGAGGATTTCTCGGACCTGAAGGGAGCAGTCTGTCAGTATTAACCAGCCAACATCCAAACTATTGGATGCAGTGACTTCAGATCCAGACAAAGTATCTGACCTCAGATCCGGAAAACTAGGTAATTGATATTCAGAGAAGATCTGTTAGCCAGAACTATCTTGAACACTATGGAGCTATTAGGACTATTTTGCCTTTGTCCCAGCTGATCTTACAGATTCACCTGGGAATCAGGGGAATATATTGCAGACGCGTTGTCCATCAAAATTTGCACTGTGGAATTTTGTAAGAGATCAGAATGCAGGATAGCCTGATTGATCACAGCTTCAATACATTTATGTGGAGAGTCATATCCTTTTGACCCCAGATCCCTTGTATCCAGAGGTTCGGGTGGGTTTCCCAATCCGTGGTTGATGAGTCTATGAGAAGTGTCTTCCTCCATAGGTGGCAGGAAGAGGATGTTTCTTTTGTGGTCCTCTTTGTGGATTTGGAGTTCTCCTGAACCACAGACACTTTTAATGATCCTGACTGGGTAAGCATAGAAGTGCTTGGATCCCTTCTGTGGCACTTGATACTTTTTCTCCATCCTTTTGGTGGTAGGAGGAATGGTGACCAGTATTTGCCATAATGCCTTTGCAGGGTCAAGTATCCCCTTGTTAATTGGCTGGGATAATCTGGCCAGTGCTAAGGAATTTGAATGACTGAAGTCTGAATATCCAGGGCCTCTGAGTATAGCTAGCAGTTCCTAGAATGTCTTAAAATCATCTGGTGCTGGTACTGGAGCTGTAGCCTTCACTTTATATGGGAACAATGAAGATTCCTGAGGACGTGAAGGAAAATGCTGCTGTTCCGCTAATCCCACTTTGTCCAGTGTCTGATGTTCATTGTCTCAGTCCAGTGTGGGCAAGCTGGTCAGCAATGCTGATGGGGAATGGGATTTCTTCCGCTTTCTTGAGAGATGGGATGGAGATTGACTCCTGGAGGCATGGGAAGGTGGTCCCCAAAAGGTCCAGTAGGACTAAAATGGCACGTTATACTGGTACAGCTGGCTTCACTGGGGTTGGCCAGCCCATTACCATCCATGCCAGGATTGTGACAAGGCTCTAATGGGTAAGCATTCAATCCATTACACAGGATCTTCTTCCTGAATATTAAAGGGAGATAGTTTGATGCTTGATGCTGGCAAAAAGATATGGCCCAGTGATGGGGATGAAGAGTATATTTTGTTAAAGAGCAGTGCCGAGGTGTAAGCTGATCTTGGTGCCAGGATGATATCATGTGCCAGTAGTGGTGATGGTCTCTGTGCCGAGGAAGACTCTGGTAAAGATGTAGAGTCCATTGCAGCACTGTAACATATATGAGCAGAGGACTCTGCAGACAATGCTGACATCGGTATTTGCATTGCCGACTGCGTAGATGCTGCCACTGAGGTTGGTACTGGGTGTATTTGTTCATGTTGAGCTTGTGACCAAGCCTGTGCTGCTAACCCCTGTGATGGCTGAGGGCTTAGTGAACTTCTCTCTGGCACATCATTTTTTCAAACTCTCCTTATGAGAGTACACTGACCAGTGCCTAGAGCAATGCTTTTGTCTGTGCTCCAGCCAGCTTTGTCCCTCAGCACCGGTATTTGATTCCCAGAACTGTTGGTGCTGGGATCATCCATGCAGAGTCCTTTGACAGGGTTTTTTCTCAGTGACAGGACTTGGCATAGTGGGCCATCTGGTGGGGGCACTCAAGATTTCTTCAGTACTTGATCAGTCTTAGGAGCAGAGTCTCCTCAGGATGAGATGACAATTCACTGACCACTCCATAGTATAGAGCTTGAAACATGTGCCTGTGAGGAGAATGAACAGCAGACAAAGCACTGATCCAATACATAGTTCTCTTCAAGGCAAAACAAGCAGCAGCTATGGCCCTCAATAAGCAGAATGAGGCAGTCACAGTATAGACAGGACTTAAAGTTTTGAGTCTACCATGAGGCACATGGTAGTGCAAAGCTCCTAGTGGAACTGTAGGGGGGGGGTTGGTTGTTGTTTTTTAAATGGTCCCAAATTGATAAATTAAGGGGAAACAGGAACATTTTAAAAAGGTAGGTAGATGACTGTTCTATCAAACTATAGCAAACACTGAGTAGTAGCGACCTGGACATTTGTTCTGTTTTGCTGTCATGGGCAATAAGAGGGAACTGAGGGCAGATGCAGCCCCCCTCCCTTTATACCCTCAGATGAGAGATATGAGGACATGTGCTGTACATGTGCAACTCCAACAGACACTACTATTCAAAAGATTCCACTCTGGCACACATGAGGTGCATGGGAACCCTAGAGTGGGGTGCTCAAAGAAGAAACGATAGATAGAAAAATTTAGTCAAATGACTGTGATAGATTGACACTACTCTGTAATGTCCTGGACAAACTTTACTGAATTACATTAAACCTTACTGAAGTTTAACATTTTTGGAGTTGATTGTATTAAAAACACAAATATTTACATACTATTTTGGGATTGTAAGGCTCTTCAAAGGACCTTTTAACATTAAGGGTTTTTTCTAGGAGGAGGGGATATATGCTAATATAATTCCTCCAGTTATCAACCCTTTAAAATCATCCACCTGGAGAGGTGCACATATACTGGTTCAAGCCAGTATACTGGCTTATGGCCTTCTTTCTGATGCAGCAGATGGATAGAACCCCTGTACCATGGGAGGCCCCAGTCCTTAAAGGTTTGGAAGGACTTGGCCTACGGAGGCCACATAATATTGAATATTTCTTCTGAGCTGAAGCTGTGATGAACTTGTGACCACAAAGGAAACTCCTTGGGTGGTGTGTTGAATGACTACTCCTGCCAGGACTGCTCCATCTTAGTGTTGGGATGATCTCTGGTTAGCTTATTAGCATACATTTAGGTTCTTTTATTGTTTTTAATGCTTTCTCTGTAGTGCTTTTACCCTAATAAGAAAATATGCTTGCATAAAAAGAGCTGTGTGGTATCAATAACCGGGGCAGTCACACTGTTAACTGTCTCTGAAGAGAAAGCAAGTAGGTGTGCTTGAGCAGACTGTCTCAGCTGGGAACAACACACCAAAAGCAGGGAACGGTGCAGCCTGGAAATGCCCTGGTCAGACGGGAAAGAGACATAGGTCTTCATGCAAAAAGGCAACAGGTAGGGAGCTGGAAGTCTGAGAGTGGGTGTCCTTGAGTGGACCACTGAGGAGAAATCCAGGTGCAGCTGCCCTGAACTATGAAAATGACAAAAATTGGCTGGGGAAGTCAGGCCATATATTCTGTGCAATCTGCCCCTGCACAATCTTTATTACTGATGACAATGGGTAAGATGGAGAAAAACAAGCTTAACTCTCACTGGCCAGACTAAGTTTGCAAGGCTAGCAGTGCTAGGAAAAATCGACTCCTTTTTACCTGTAAACTGAGCACAAGGGGTATGGATAGCATTGGAAGAAAGACACAGAATTCCATTTTTATAGCCACTCAGAATACAACTGCATTCATTCCTCTTAACCACACCTTATTTCAAGAGACATCATTCATTTTAGCCCCAAAGTTACCTATATTCTTGAAAAAATCTTGTATCCCTTCACTGATTGCTGAAAATGATTTACACTGGGAATAGAGAATCATGAAACTGATATTACAAGAAGTAATTAACACTATCAGAATGAATTCTGTTAACATTTAAAACTTTCCTTCCTGAATAATTTTTGTGTGCCCTTCATTTTCGGTCTTTGTCACACACTGCTTCCCACATTTGGGCCTTGAAAAGTTGGGAGATGTGACCACTCTTTAAAATTCATGGACCCCATTTGTGGAGTTTACGAGGACTCTGGTGATGAAAGAAAAGTTTTCTTATTCATGTTGTGTCCTGTTATCTTTTGATTTGCCAGACCTATTTTGGCAGGCAAATTAACACTCTCTGAACCCTTTTTAAGTGTTTGAAAAGCTATGGTAAGTGACAAGGAGACTGTGTCTTTTTTGGCAATTGTAAAATTACAATTTTTCAGCCAGTTAATTTTGCGGCTGAGAAATCTCTGAACTAAGTATCAGCTGCATCCAAACTTTGTCCACATGAGAGCACCACATTGGTAGTTTGGCAGGAGCACAGAATTAGCCTATACTTAATTTGCATAAAATGGGACAAATTATATTCACTTACCATTAAGATGCAGCCTTTGAAGACTACGTTTCCCAACATGCAGTTCTCCATATTTATCCTACCTCCTCCAACGAGTGATGTAGCCTCTGCAGGATGCTTTTCCATAACAGAGCAGATGGCAAGTACAGACTGCACTAAAACAGTGCATGGGCTAAATTTATCACTGCCACATTTTAGCCAACAATGCCATATATGAAGAAGACGGACCATATTTTCTCCAGTAACAAACTAGAAAGACCAAATATTTAGAACTAGATAATGCAAGACTCCAGAATTTTTTCTGTCCCTTTGACTCACCTGCATAGGTGGCAGCAGACTGTTGCAAGGACTGAAGCTGGCCACGACTACAGTTATATTTCTTAGTAATATCCTTTAAGGGAACCTCACTGATTAAATCCAGTAGGGCAAGGCTGGTGAAAAACCTGTACAAAAAGCATATAGAGAAATTTTATAAAATAAAGTAATTGAGGCCAAGCTAGTAGTAATGAGACATTACTGTGCTACTCTGGGCCAGAAGTGGCAAACAAAGGAAATAACTTCTCGGACCATTTTTCTTAACACATACCCAAACTTCTTGTAGCTACAGATCTCTTACCCAATATGGATAAACTCATAAGGGACCGATCCAAATTGCATTAGCTAACAGCTCAGCCAACAGAAGAGCCAATCCCAGACAATGCTTTCATACAGAACAGAACCTAGCAATTGGATCACCTCCTCACACATTTGTCCTTTAGAACCTCCTCCCCTTAGGCACTTAGACCCATCTGTTATTACCTTTTATGAATGGCCATTTGCCTGTGCTGTTTCTCTGTTTTAGCGATGATTTTGCCCTTTACAGAGCGAGCCAGGAAGCCTTCTTCAATTCCCACCAGCTCAGCCACTCGCTTCATAGATGAAGGCAGCTTCTCCCACAGGCAGAAAAACTGATACCAGTCAATAGTGGTCCACTCCTCGTACACAGGAGTGACCTAAAGGAAACAAATCAATGTCGGATTCTTTAAAGCAAAATCTTTACTTCACAAGAATAGGCATAGGAAGAGGATGAATAATAATGTAATCCAGGACACATGGTTACAGTGTCCTACATACAACTCAGATGCACTGAGTCATAACCACATACCCTGAAGAATGTAAAAGCTTTTCCAAACTAGTTTTTAATGTTTGGACTAATGAGCTCTGACACACATTCTCATGATTACTCAGTTCAGACCCTTTGTCAGATTGTTCCTTAAACCCAAGACATTAAAAATAAGGGCTTTTGAACAATAGCTTTATTTTTACTTTACATAACTGATTAACATATGCCTGTCTATCAAGATCAGTGTCAGTGAGACATGTTTTTCTAGTACATTCCACCAAGAAACAGGATCTCCAGTTAAAGCAGCCTTGCTAGACACTGCCATGGTATCTGATCGTGTAGAGGAGTAGGGTTCTGCAGTCCACTTTTCCTCTCACTTCATGATAAACTCCAGCACAAAAATCTCAGTGCTATTATTTATATGAACAAAAATACCCAAACAATTCAACCACTAAGGGACAAAACAAAACATTCTGGTTATAATTCAATCAGCCTGGTTCAATACCAGGAGAGAGAATGTTGTAATATTTACATCAACATACTGAGAGAGACTGTTTCGAAATAATTAGTTAACAGTACTTGGGGCACATTTAACAGAATACAAAATGCAAAATGTCTAGGGCGCAGCTACAAATCCTCCATCTCACTTTTAATGTTGGCAAGGGTAAGAATTGCTGAAGACAGGATCCCATTCCAGAGAGGTAGGCCTTTTTTATCCATTCCTAGCCAACAAATATTTCTTTTTTATCAAATTCCAAAAAAGATCAGCCATAGATTTGTACAGTCAGAACATTCAAGCCTAAGGGAGTGAAAGACCATTATTATAGTTTTTCTCTGTCTACTATAACACATAGGATACATTTAGAGAGCAACTCCCGGCAAAAATCATCTCCAGTCTTGCTTTGGAAATGAACAGTTTACAAATAATGTTTGAGGCAAGGTTAATAGGAAAGAAACTCAAGAACATTTTGTTCAAGAGCACTATTTCAAACTAAATACACTGGACAAACTGCTGTGCTTGAAAACTCCAGAGAGAAAATACATTACATTAACATCTCCTGCCTCAGAACACGAACAGAATTTCATTTTCTTCTTTTTAATAGATGTCAGCAGGGAACGAGTACATTGCTATATACTATACAAAGCAGCTCTGCTTTGCTTACTGAAAGTAGAAACAAAATATAAAATCTTCCTGATGTATGCAGTTTGCAGGCACATATGGGACACTAGCACACCCTACAAAATCACTCAGTTTTGGTCAGCACCTAGTCAATGACAGAACAAGCAGGGGCATGGAGTTGAGAGCAGGCAAAAGCATGCATTCCTGGGTGTTTATGATCCCAACAATCAGATCATCCCACCTTTGTTTTGCATGGGTCACACAGTTCCTCAGCAGGGATTTCCAAACTGTCGCAATTCTGTTTCAGAAGCTGTGTTTTGTCTTTATTAGGACAATATGTACAAAGATGCACATTTAATGGGGAGAAAGAACAATATCAGATTTTGGACAGCATTCCTTTAAGGCCTTCTTGCCCATGAAACTTACAAGGCTTGTCAGGACACCTAATCACTCTCTTATTAATCTTTACAGGCTCATGACTCCCTCTCCAGGAATTTTAATTGTCTTTTAGGGGCTTCTTGAATATGCACACACAGATCCTTGTTGTCTTGTTGGGGACCCCACCCCACAACAGACTTAGCAGACTTCTCAGGGCTCCCCTCTCATAGTTGTAGTAGGCTCCTCCACCCCAAATATACCAAACAGGCTCATCAGGGACCAAAAACCTTCTTCTATAGTTTGATAGAACAGTCATCTACCTATTTTTTTTAAAATGTTCCTGTTTCCCCTTAGTTTATCAATTTGGGACCATTTAAAAAACAACCACCAACCAAAGGTCCCATCTAGCCCAGTATCCTGTCTACCAACAGTGGCCAATGCCAAGTGCCCCAGAAGGAATGGACCAACAGGCAATGATCAAGTGATCTCTCTCCTGCCATCCATCTCCATCCTCTGACAAACAGAGAAAAGGGACACCATTCCTTACCCATCCTGGCTAATAGCCATTAATGGACTTAACCACCATGAATTTACCCACTTAGTTTTGAGAGATCTTTTTGAAGTTCTTCACAGTCTGCTTTGGACTTAACTATCTTGAGCAGTTTAGTATCATCTTCAAACTTTGCCACCTCACTGTTTACCCCTTTCTCCAGATCATTTATGAATAAGTTGAATAGGATTAGTCTGAGGACTGACCCTTGGGGAACACCACTAGTTACCCCTCTCCATTCTGAGAATTTACCGTTAATTCCTACCCTTTGTTCCCAGTCTTTTAACCAGTTCTCAGTCCATGAAAGGATCTTCCCTTTTATCCCTTGACAACTTAATTTACATAAGAGCTTTGGTGAGGGACCTTGTCAAAGGCTTTCTGGAAATCTAAGTACACTATGTCCATTGGATCCCCCTTGTCCACGTTTGTTGACCCCTTCAAAGAACTCTAATAGATTAGTAAGACACGATTTCCCTTTACAGAAACCATGTTGACTATTGCTCAACAGTTTATGTTTTCCTATGTGTCTGACAATTTTATTCTTAACTATTGTTTCGACTAATTTGCCCGGTACCGACGTTAGACTTACCGGTCTGTAATTGCCGGGATCACCTCTAGAGCCCTTTTTAAATATTGGCGTTACATTAGCTAACTTCCAGTCACTGGGTACAGAAGCCGATTTAAAGGAGAGGTTACAAACCTTAGTTAATAGTTCCGCAACTTCACATTTGAGTTCTTTTAGAACTCTTGGGTGAATGCAATCTGGTCCCGGTGACTTGTTAATGTTAAGTTTATCAATTAATTCCAAAACCTCCTCTAGGGACACTTTAATCTGTGACAATTCCTCAGATTTGTCACCTACAAAAGCCAGCTCAGGTTTGGGAATCTCCCTAACATCCTTAAAGCTTATAGGGAGGTTGGGATTGGCCCCCAACAAGCTTCCTTAGGCTCAGACTAGGTGATAGGGTCCAGTAAGTCTCTGAAGTCTCAGTGGGTGTCTGAGGTACCTAAGTATGATGAGCCTAAGTGCCTCAGGAGGATGTCAAATTCGGAAAACCTTTGTCCAATTCACTTCAAATATTTTAGAAAAATTCTACCTCTGTTCCAGACACAAAATTCAAATTTTGAGACAGATGAGACTTTTCTACGGGTTTGAGGAAAGCGGATACCAAATTGGGTTTATAATGGATGCAACCAATTGAACCTCAACTATGGAATGGCAGCTGCTTCATAATATTTGCTGCAAAAGCAGAATAGTTTCCGAACTTAATCAGGGTGGGTTGATTTAAATCACTGATTTCAATCATGATTTAAATCAGCAAGCAGAAAACCTTGATTTAAAGAATTGATTTTAATCATGTTTTGCATTTGTAGTTTTTAATTATTTTCTTAAAGAAGGGATGAATTTCATTGGTTGAGCCAATAAAACACTGATTTTGCCACTAAATATAACCTTTGCACTAAATTAGGTGCTTCATTTTGCTAACTATATCTATACACATTTATTTAAGCAATTATATAGTTCAACATACATTTATTCAGATTTGTAATTTTACATCTTTATTATGTAACAAAATGATGTACTGGGGGGAGGGATAGCTCAGTGGTTTGAGCATTGGCCTGCTAACCCCAGGGTTGTGAGTTCAATCCTTGAGGGGGCCACTTAGGGATCTTGGGCAAAATCAGTTCTTGGTCCTGCTAGTGAAGGCAGGGGGCTAGACTTGATGACTTTTCAAGGTCCCTTCCAGTTCTAGGAGATAAATAGGATATCTCCATTAATTTATTTACTAACTAAAGGATTATTAATTTTTTTACTTGTGATTTGTATCAATTTCTGGATGAATGGAAATTCAAAAACAATTTTTTTTATTCAACAAAAACACCCTAAGTGTGCTGGATACATAAGAAAAAAAATTATCAAAGAGTTTATCAAAATACGTTTTCTATTTACAACTGATTTATTAAACAAAAGTAGTATCTGTAGTTAGTAAACAAAACTAAATGTTTTGGTCACTATGTCCAAGATTTTAGAAGTAGTAGACTTCAGCCTATCATACCTTGTTTTTAATTCATAAATGGGAAGAGGAAAAGAAACTTTCCTTCTTTTTCAACTCCCAAATGTCTTCTTAACCTTGAACGAACTAGTTGAATGAACCAAAATGAAGAAAATATTCTCTGCACCTGACAAAGAGACTACTGCTGTCAAAAGCTGGTTTAGCATTTCAACAAACTCTAGTCCCAGGTGGTTTAACTTTCTTTAAAACTTCAGCAGCAAACATGTATTCTTTTAGTAATGTTCTATGTATTTAATTTAAATGATTTAAAAAGATTATAATATCTTTAGGCCTTAACATAGGCTGTCAATTTCAAATTTAATTGGTGAGAAAGGAGTTCATAAGAGCAGCTTCAGGCGTGGTATTCCACCAGTTTTCTCAACCATACTCCCAAGTAGGCAGCCCAACTATCTTGCACTAAACACACCAGACAGGGCGGCTCCAACCTGCTTGGAGCGGGTGAAGCTCATCCTAGATTCTTTCATCTTTCTGCAAGACCCAGGCCTACATCAGATGGGATTAGCAATCCCCCACCCAACCCAATGGCTATGAAAGCCACTACCATGTTTGCTTCAGATCAACCTGGTTCGGGACCTATAAAAATTAATCTACTGGATGGGGTTTGGTATGTATTGGAACATGGAAAGTGTTAACTCTGAATAAGGAAGACTCCAAGGAGCTGCTGGTCAGAGAAATGTAAAGGTTAAAGATATCCATCGTTAAAGCCTCACCAAAATACCTTATAGATAATATCAAGAAGAGAACATAATTATGTGTTACAGTTGTTGTTTTCGTATGAGCTTGTCATTACAAACATAAGAATGGCCCTATTGAGTCAGACCAAAGGTCCATCTAACCCAGTATCCTATCTTCTGACCGTGGCCAGTGCCAGGTACCCCAGAGGGAATGAACAGAACAGGTAATCACCAAGTGATCCATCCCGTCGCTCATACCCAGCTTCTGGCAAACAGAGGCTAGGGACACCATTCATGCCCATCCTGGCTAATAGCCATTGATGGACCCATCCTCCATGAATTTATCTAGATCTTTTTTGAACCCTGTTATGGTCTTGGCCTTCACAACATCCTCTGGCAAGGAGTTCCACAGGATAACTGTGCATTGTGTGAAAAAATATTTCCTTTTATTTGTTTTAAATCTGCTGCCTATTAATTTCATTAGGTGACGCCCTAGTTCTTGTGTTATGAGTAGTAAACAACACTTCCTTATCTACTCTCTCTACACTAGTCATGATTTTATAGACCTCAATCATATCTCCCCTTAGCCATCTCTTTTCCAAGCTGAAAAGTCCCAGTCTTATTAATCTCTCCTCATACGGAAGCTGTTCCATACCCCTAATCATTTTTGTTGCTCTTTTCTGAATCTTTTCCAATTCCAATATATCTTTTTTGAGATTGGGCGACCACATCTTCATGCAGTATTCAAGATGTGGGTGTACCATGGATTTATATAGAGGCAACATGATATTGTCTGCCCTATTATTTATCCCTTTCTTAATTATTCCCAGCATGCTGTTTGCTTTTTTGACTGCCGCTGCACATTGAGTGGATGTTTTCAGAGAACTATTCACAATGACTCAAAGATCTCTTTCTTGAGTAGTAACAGATAATTTAGACCCCATCATTTTATATGTATAGTTGGGATTATGCTTTCCAATGTGCATTACTTTGCATTTATCAACATTAAATTTCATCTGCCATTTTGTTGCCCAGTCACCCAGTTTTGAGAGATCCTTTTGTAGCTCTTCACAGTCTGCCTGGGTCTTAACTATCTTTAGAATTTTTGTATCATCTGCAAACTTTGCCACCTCACTTTCCAGATGATTTATGAATACGTTGAATAGGACTGGAACCAGAACAGACCCCTGGGGGACACCACTATTTACCTCTCTCCACTCTGAAAACTGACCATTTATACCTACCCTTTATTTCCTATCTTTTAACCACTTACCAATCCATGAGAGCACCTTCCCTCTTATCCCGTGGCAGCTTACTTTGTGTAAGAGCCTTTGGTGAGGGACCTTGTCAAAGGCTTTCTGAAAATCTAAGTACACTATATCCACAAGATCCTCTTGGTCCACATCCTTGTTGACCCCCCTCAAAAAATTCTAGTAGATTGGTGAGGCATGATTTCCCTTTACTAAAACCATATGACTCTTCCTCAACAAATTATGTTCACCTATATGTCTGACAATATTGTTCGTTATATAGTTTCAACCAGTTTGCCCAGTAGTGAAGTCAGGCTTACAGGCCTGTAAATTGCTGGGATCACCTCTGGAACCCTTTTTAAAAATTGGCGTCACATTAGCTATCCTCCAGTCATCTGGTACAGAAGCAGATTTAAAGGAGAGGTTACAAACCTTAGTTAATAGTTCCGCAACTTCACATTTGAGTACCTTCAGAACTCTTGGGTGAATACCATCTGGTCCTGGTGACTTATTGCTGTTTAATTTATCAATTTGTTCCAAAACCTCCCCTACTGATACCTCAATCTGGGACAGTTCCTCAGATCTGTCATCTAAAAAGAATGACTCAGGTTTGGGAATCTCCCTCACATCCTCAGCCGTTAAGACCGATGCTAAGAATTCATTTATTTTCTCCGCAATGGCCTTATCGTCCTTGAGTGCTCCTTTAGCACCTCACTCATCCAGTGTCCCCACTGGTTGTTTAGCAGGCTTCCTGCTTCTGATATACTTAAAAAAAATTTGCTATTACTTTTTGAGTCTTTGGCTAACTGTTCCTCAAATTCTTTTTTGGCCTTCCTAATTGTATTTTTACACTTCATTTGCCAGTGTTTATGCTCTTTTCTATTTTCCTCACTAGGATTTAACTTCCACTTTTTAAAGGATCTCTTTTTGCCTCTCACTGCTTCTTTTACTTTGTTGTTTAGACACAATGGCTCTTTTTTGGTTCTCTTTCTATGTTTCTTTTAATTTGGGGTATACATTTAAGTTGAGCCTCTGTTATGGTGTCTTTAAAAATTATCCACACATCTTGTAGAGATTTCACTTTTGGCACTGTACCCTTTAATTTCTGTTTAACTAATCTCAGTTTTGTGTAGTTCCCCTTTCTGAAATTAAATGCTACAGTGTCGGATCACTGTGGTATTTTTCCTGCCACAGGGATATTAAATTTAATTATATTATGGTCACTATTAACAAGCGGTCCCAGCTATATTCACCTCTTGGACCAGATCCTGTGCTCCACTTAGGACTAAATCAAGAATTGCCTCTCCTCTGGTGGGTTCCAGGACCAGCTGCTCCAAGAAGCAATCATTTTTAAGGTGTCAAGAAACTTTATCTCTGCATCCCATCCTGAGGTGACATGTACCCAGTCAATATGGGGATAATTGAAATCCCCCATTATTAATTATTATTATTATTATTGAGTTTTTTATTTTAATAGCCTCTCTAATCTCCTTTAGCATTTCACAGTCACTATCACCATCCTGGTCAGGTGGTCGGTAATATATCCCTATCACTCTATTCTTATTATTAGAGCATGGAATTTCTATCCAGAGAGATTCTATGGTACAGTTTGATTCATTTATGATTTTTACTTCATTTGATTCTATGCTTTCTTTCACATATAATGACACTCCCCCACCAGTACGACCTGTTCTGTCCTTCCGATATATTTTGTACGCTGGTACTACTGTATGCCATTGATTATCCTCATTCCACCAAATTTCTGTGATGCCTATTATATCAATATCCTCATTTAATACGAGGCACTATAGTTCACCCATTTAATTATTTAGACTTCTAGCATTGGTATATAAGCACTTTAAAAATTTGTCTCCTTTTAGCTGTCTGCCATTACACGATGTAATTGAATGGGACTCTTTTATTTGACTGTTTCTGATCAGACCCCTGCCTGTATTTTATAATTTTTCATCCTCTGCTCCTCACTAGGACATAGATTCTCTATTAATAGATCCTCCCCTAAGGGATATCCGAACCACGTGCTCCTCCGCACCTGTCGGCTTTCCCCCAGCCCTTAGTTTAAAAACTGCTCTATGACCTTTTTAATGTTAAGTGCCAGCAATCTGGTTCCATTTTGGTTTAGGCGGAGCCCATCCTTCCTGTATAGGCTCCCCTTTTCCCAAAAGTTTCTCCAGTTCCTAATGAATCTAAACCCCTCATCCCTACACCATTGTCTCATCCACGCATTGAGACTCTTCAGTTCTGCCTGTCTAACTGGCCCTGCCCGCGGAACTCGGAGCATTTCAGAGAATGCTACCTTGGAGGTCCTGGACTTCAGTCCTCTTACCTAGCAGCCTAAATTTGGCCTCCAGGACCGGTCTCCTATCCTTCCCTATGTCATTAGTACCTACATGTACCATGACCACCAGCCCCTCCCCAGCACTACACATAAGTCTATCTAGATGTCTCGAGAGAGCTGCAACCTTCGCACCAGGCAGGCAAGTCACCACGAGGTTCTCTCAGTCATCGCAAACCCAGCTATCTATGTTTCTAATGATCAAATCCCCCATTACTAATACCTGTCTCTTTCTAATAGCTGGAGTTCCCTCCCCCAGAGTGGTATCCTCAGTGCGAGAGGATACCACAACAGCATCTGGAAGGAGGGTCCCAACTATGTGATTGTTTCCCTCTGCTCCAGTTAGATGCTCTCCTTCCCTGGGTCTTTCATCCTCAACAACACAGAGGCAGTCAGACCAGGGGTGGGATTATTCTGTGTCCCAGAAAGTCTCATCTATGTACTTCTCTGTCTCCCTCAGGTCCTCCAGGTCAGCCACTCTGGTCTCCAAAGCCCGTACACTGTCTCTGAGGGCCAGGAGCTCTTGCACCGAATGCACACATACGCCACCTGCCCATAGAGCAGGTAATCATACATGCTGTATTGGGTGCAATAAACTGGGTAGCCCCCACTCTGTTGCTGGACTTCTGCCTGCATTCTCTTTTTCCTCCTGCAGCTGGTTCCTTTGTTGTTGTTTTGTTTATATCAAGGGGGTGTTTTTGGTTTTTAAGTTTAAAGAATGTCGAGTTCAAGCCCCTGCTCAGACGCCGCCTGTAAACCCAGTTGCAAAACTCCCGTTTCACGGGAAGCATGGTTTCACAGTAAGCAAATTAACCAATTTACTTGGCTCAGTAACAACGGCTGATGAAAGATGACTGATTATATAATAATCTCTTGGAATTGGAAACCATCCATCAGCAACTGAAGAGTTTATTGGTCTGCTAGCCTTAGTAACACTGACCACAAATTAGTCCCTGGCATATTTCCATCTCAGACTAAAAAGCGTAACTTTGAATAAGCTAACCTAAAAAAAAATAGCATTTGAAAATGCTACACAGTTGACATCTCAAAAAGCTTTGAGGCCCAATCAGACTATACTGATGCTAAATCCATTGGGATGGACTTTAAATCCTAGATAACTGATGATGCTATGACTGTCATTGGTCCCAAAAATAAAGAAGTGACAAGAAACCCCGGATCTTCCTTAATACCTTACCCATCGCTAAAGAGCATTGCACTGCTCATTTCAGAGGTGATATGGTCATGTATCGTAAAGCTAAACAGCATTCAAAATAAAGCAATACCTGCTGATCGCAAAGCTGTTATGGAAGCCAAAGCCACTGTACTTAATAAAACTTCTAAAGGAGGCCGCACCTCCATGTATAAACACTTCCGTGACCTCACTGACGAGAAACGTCATTCAGCCAGTGCAGTCTACTCCAGTTCTGGTCAGCTAATCAAGGCAGAAGCAGAGTGTATGGCATGCTGAAGTGAACATTTCATCCACCTGCTAAATGCACCCCCATTCTTTGGATCCTGATATTAAGGCCACTGCCAAGATGACCTATTTCCACACAAAATGATCCTGGCAAATTAACTATTAACAAAATCCAAAGTGCTCTAATAAAGCTTAAGGAAAATAAGACAGCAGGAATCTATGGAATTCCTGCAGAGAAGCTATCTGTTTGTGACTGCAGATGCTGTTCAATATCATCTGAAGAACAGACTCAGTCCAGTCCCACTGGCAAAAAGGCATTATTTTATAGCTTTAGAAACGTAAAGGCAGCAAACAAGACTGCTGCAACATCACAGCATTACTCATCTACCTGTTCCCGGGAACATTTTTCCTTCTGTCTTGCTCGTCTGAGCCACTGATATCTTAATGAGCAAGGGAAGACCACGATAAGCTGGCTTCATTCCCAGCCATTCCATGATGGAGCAATTCTTCAGTGCGCCAGCTTATTGAGAAGGCATGAGAACTGAAATGCCCTGTTCACATTGCATTGTGGACCACAATGCACAATCAACCACATTTGATTCTGCTGTCAGCGAATCACTTTGATCTTGAAACTCGCAGGCCTTCCTGACAAGCTCTGGAGAACGTTTCATCTTCTATATGCCTCCTCAAGCTAAGTTCTTGTAAATAGGGGGAAAAAATCATCTTCCAGATTAGATTGGGCATTTGACAAGGATGCATTGCAACTCCAAAACTCTTCAATACCATCATAGTGCCTGGTTAAGCACATAATCTAAGTCAATACATACACCTTGATGATAAGAATCTCCTGGACATCAATTTTGCTGATGACATAGCACTAGTTACTGAATCAATAGATGAACTAATCGTGGAAAGCTCAGTGGCAAAAGTCAGCCTGAAAATTGTTTAGAGTGGCAACTAGAAGAATTTTGGTTTTAATTTCGAACATGCTGCTGGATCTAGCATCTTAGTGGATGACGACCCCGTCAAGACTGTCACTGATTTCCCCTATCTCACTTCTGTTGTTGATAACAGGGGCATCACTGAGAAAATGTGAAGCCTGCGCTGCAAAAGCGCTGTTCATAATGGGGTGCCTCGTTAAGAACATCTTTCCTAAACCAAACATCCTGATAAGTAAACCAACAAAGCTGAGGCTATATAATGCTACTGTGGTCAGTATTCTGACCTCTTGGACTGAAACATGGCCCCTCACTGCTTCAGATGAAGCATCACCGAATGATTGAGAACATCAAGTAGTACGAACTCAAGTCAAATGAAGAGATCTGTTTTCTAACTAAACAAGTCTTGCTCTCTTAAAACTGTCACCCAATGTTCTTTAAAGTGGCATGCTCATCTACTCCGAATGCCTACCAACTTTCTTGTAAGAATCACCTCCAATTTTGACCCAATGAAAGCAAGATGGAAAAGACCCCCAGAATACTTGAAACATGATGGCTGAACAGCGTCAACAGATACCTGTCCCTCACAGACATCCTACCATGTAACGTGCCAGATTTGGCTCAGGACAGAACATCATGGAGGTGCATAATGTGTTCAGTGACCACTACACTGTCCAACCAAAAGCATGGGAACTTAATTTAAATAAAAAATCCAATTTAAATTAAAATAATCTGATTTAATTTTTTAAATCATCAATTTTTGTCCACCCTGAATAGGACAGTTACCTGTTCCGTAACTGGTGTTCTTCGAGATGTGTTGCTCAGCTGTATTCCACTATAGGTGTGTGTGCTCGCCACATGCACCAGTGCCGGAAGTTTTTCCTTTAGCAGTATCCATAGTGGGGGAGCACCGCTGCGACCCCTGGAGTGGCGCCGGTATATCGCACCATAAAGGGGGCTGCGTGCTCCCCCCCACCCTCAGGTCTTTCTTGCCAGACAACTCCGACAGAGGGGAAGGAGGGTGGGACGTGGAATACACCTGAGCAACACATCTCCAAGAACGTCAGTTACGGAACAGGTAACTGTCCTTTCTTCTTCAAGTGATTGCTCATGTGTATTCCACTGTAGGTGATTCCAAGCTATCCCTGATGGAGGTGGGTAGGAGTGCAAGCGTAAAGTTTAAGGGTTGCCCGGGCGGAGCACCGCCCTACCAAACCCGATGTCATCCCTTGCTTGGGAGACGATCGAATAGTGAGATGAAAAAGTGTGGACAGAGGACCACGTAGCAGCCCTACAGATGTCCTGAATAGGGACATGAGGCACATAGGCTGCTGACGAGGCCTGGGCTCTCGTCGAATGAGCCTTCACTATAGGAGGTGGGGGAACCCCTGCCAGGTCATAACAAGTGCAAATGCACGAAGTGATCCAGCGGGAGATCCGCTGCGTGGAGACCAGTCACCCCCTCATGCGCGCGGCCGAAGCAATGAAAAGCTGGGGGGGACCTTCTAAATGGCCTGGTTCTGTCCAGGTAAAAGGCCAGCGCTCTGCGCACGTCTAACATGTGCAGGTGGCGTATCTCATTGGAGAAATGGGGCTTAGGACAGAGGATCGGGAGGAAAATATCCTGATCCATATGGAAAGCCGAGACCACCTTCAGCAAAAGGGCAGGGTGAGGGCGGAGCTGAACCTTGTCTTTATGAAAGACCATATAGGGCGGTTCAGAGGTCAGGGCCCTGAGCTCGGAGACCCAGCGGGCTGAGGTGATAGCCACTAAGAACGCCACCTTCCATGACAGGTGGAACCACGAACACATGGCTAACGGCTCAAAAGGAGGCCCTGTGAGGCAGGAGAGTACCAGGTTTAGATCCCAGAGCGAAACCGGGGGTCTGGCGCAAGGGAATGCCCGATCTAACCCTTTCAGAAACCGGGCCGTCATGTGATGGGAGAACACAGACAGGCCCTGCACCAGGGGATGGAAGGCTGAAATGGCTGCCAGGTGCACCCTGATGGAGGAGGGCGCCAGGCCTTCGGTCCGAAGGGACAGGAGGTAATCGAGGAGAAGTTGGATAGGGGCGGAAGAGGGAGAGAAACCTCTATCCCTCGCCCACATAGAGAACCTATACCACTTAGCCAGGTAGGTTCGCCACATGGAGGGTTTCCTACTTTCCAGCAGGACCCTTCTCACATCCTCAGAACACCTCCCCTCCTCCTCATTCAACCACGAAGCAGCCACAATGTCAGATGGAGCGCGGCTAGATTGGGATGGAGAAGGCGACCTTTCTCCTGGGAGAGGAGGTCCAGCCGTAGTGGCAGCCTGCAAGGAGGGGCCGCTAAGAGTTGCAGCAGGGACCAGTACCAATGCTGACGGGCCCGATCTGGGGCTATGAGGCTCATCCTCGCACCATCTGACTGTAGGACCCTGTCTATTAAGGGGAAGGGCGGGAAGGTGTACAAGAGGGGTCCCGACCATGGGAGCAGGAACACATCCAATATGGCCCCTTCGCCCTCTCTCGCTCTGGAGCAGAATCAAGGACACTGTCGATTCTAGACGGTGGTGAACAGGTCTACCTGGGGAGCACCCCACTGTAGGAGGATCCACCTGGTCACCTCCTTGTGCAGGGACCACTCGTGTTGCTGGGAGAATACCCTGCTCAGGCGGTCCGCAAGCGTGTTGCTCTTGCCGGGCAGGTAAAAGGCCCAAAGGAGTATACTGTGTATACCCGTTTTTTTCTTACCCCACCCCCGGCCCCGCCTCAACTCCGCCCCTTCCCCAAATCCCCAGCCCTGCCTCCTCCCCTCCAGGCTCTCAAGCCTAGGAGGGAGGGAGGGAGGGAGGGGGAGCAGCGGCGCGGGCGCCGCGGCCACTCAGAGTCTCCCCCTCCCTCCCAGGCTCTCAAACCTGGGAGGAAGGGGGAGCAGCAGCGCACAAATCAGCTGTTTCGCGCACTGCGGCCGCTCGGGATCTCGCCCTCCCTCCCAGGTTTGAGAGCCTGGGAGGGAAGGCGAGCAGCGGCATGCGAATCAGCTGTTTCACGCGTCATGGTGCGCGAGCGGCAGCAGCGGAGGTGAGCTAGGGCGGCCGGGGCACATTTTTAGGGGCGGCAGGGGCGGCATTCTGGCACCGGCCATGCCGCCCCTAAAAATGTGCCACCCCAAGCACCAGCTTGTTTTTGCTGGTGCCTAGAGCCGGCCCTGGGCCAGGCACTCACGAAAGAAAGTTCAATAACAGAGAGATCAGTGAACCGGATACCACTAAGCTAGACACGCTGCAGCTATGCTAAGCTGGAGCAAGTTCCGACTACCTTCACTGGCGGCAAGAAGGAACTGAGGATGCGGGGAGCACACAGCACCCTTGAGGCGTGATATACCGACACCACTCCAGGGGTTGCAGTGGTGCTCCCCCACTACAGATATTGCTAAGGGAAAAACTTCTGGCACCGATGCACGTGGCGAGCACGCACACCTATAGTGGAATACACATGAGCAATCACTCGAAGAAGAATGAATGCTTTTCAAAACATTTCCCCATGAGGGACCACCTGAACAAAATAAACAAAGCAAGAGATCCTTAAATCCAAAATGCTGTGTATTCTCTCTTCTCCTTCACCTGTACAACTAAAGCCGCTATAGAGAGACGAACAAGGAACCTACCAAATAGAGAATATGCAGGTCATTCTCCAGGACAAAACCCTTCATGGCTCTCTGGAGGTCAGCAAAGATTCCCAGGGCCTCAGTTGGTGACAGAGAGGAGGAAAGAGTAGCAGTGCCAAGATGTGTTGGACGATAGACCTCTGCTGTAAGAGAAACAGGCATTTAATGTTACACGAAAGCTAATTCTTCATTTTCAATTTGGAAAGTGCTTTATAAATATTAATCAACCCTCTTTGGGGAAGAGGAGTATTTCTCCATTTTACAGATGGGAAACTAACACTGGAAGTCTAAATGCCTCACCCAAGGCTAGTTAGCCTCAGAGCTGGGATCAAAACTCAGGCTCGCAATCCTGTGCTCCAACTGAATGAGAAACAATTATAAGTCTAATAAAAAACCTGATGTAAATCCCACTGTGACGTTCTATACCTTGGGGGAGCACCATGTAACCCCCATATTCCTTATTTATATATAATTGTGATAGATATTGTATATAAATCAGGTAATGTGAGGTATAAAGAGAAAGAACAATGACTTTTGGCAGATCAGAACCTATCTAAATATGTATATCATTAGTATATAAGAAGTGAAAAGATTGTGTTGTATGATTGTCAGTAAACATGCTGTAAGTTTGGGAATCGGCCAGATATTAGCTCACCAGAGACAACAGCAAGGAAAGTAACCGATGCCCGTGCATGTGTCAAACAACCATCAACAGCCATTGTTCAGCAAGGGAGCTATAATTCAATGACTCATTTGCACAAGGCCACACAAGGGGAATTGCTCAACCTTGCCTGGAGACATAGTAATGCCCACCAGACATGCCTGGACTCGTGTTCTCCAAGCACATGGGACTAGGGGTATACAAAAAGAACACAGTTGCCCTCTGCTTGGCCTATTCTCCTTCCCCCACTTATGCTGCAAGCAACAAGGACACTCAGAAGACTGAAGACTCCAACAGAGGAGACTGGCCCACATTTCAAGGGTGAAACCTATGTACTATGATTTGCAATACCCGGTGGGTGAGAAACTGCTCAATCTAGATGTTGCCCAGTCTAATAGGTTGAAAGTTTAGACTGCATGCTTATATTTTATTTTGGTAACTAACTCTGACTCTTTGCCTATTGCTTATAATTAAGGCTAAGATTTTTGTCACAGCTATTTTTAGTAAAAATCACAGACAGGTCACGGGCAACAAACAAAAATTCACGGATCCCGTGACCAGTGTATGACTTTTACTAAAAGTAACCGTACAAGCCATGGGGAAAGGCGCATGGCCCTGGCTGCAGCTCCCTGTGGAAGCTGCAGGGCAGGGGTGCACAGCTCCAACTGCAGCCTTTTGTGGAAGCCGCGGGGCAGGGGCACACGGCCCAGGTTGCAACCCCCGGTGGAAGCCACAGGACAGGGGCACACGGCCCCGGTTACAACCCTCACCGTGGGACAGGGGCGCACAGCCCCGGCTGCAGCCCCCAATGGAAAGGGGAGCATGCCCCCACTTCAGCCCCTGGCAGGGGCCGTGGAGCAGGGGCAATGTCCAGTTACAACCACGACTGCGGGGCAGGGACACAACCCTGGTTTAGCCCCCAGCGTAAGCCCTGGGGCAGGGGCACATGGCCCCAGGCGCAACCCATACCACAGGGCAGGTGCGCAGCGCACGGCCCCAGCTGCAGCCACGGGGCAGGAGCACATGGCCCCGGTTGCAGCCCCTGACGCAGGGCAGGGGAGCATTCACCTGGCTCCAGCCCCAGCCTTGGCTCCAGCCGCAGCTGTTGACAGCTCAACCCCAAGAAGTCATGGAGGTCCAATGAAGTCACACAATCCATGACTGCCGTGACCTCTGTGATTAAATAAGTAGCCTTACTTATAATAATTTAAGATCCATCTTTTGTAGTCAAAAAACTTGTTTTACTGTTTATCTTTTCCAATGAGTTTGCCTGAAGTGTTTGGTAAATCTGCTCAAGTTCACAAAGGCCCACTTTCCATTGATGAAGTAGTGAACCAATTAATAAACTTGCACTGCTCATTTTGAGCAGTGCAAGACGGTATATTCCTGAGGTACAAGGCTGGGAGCTGTGGGGATTTGGCTGGTGCCTCTCTGTGTGTGATTCATGAGTGGCTCTGGGAGCACTCATTCAATCTAGCTGGGTGTGGGACTCCACATGCGGTTGTGTTGAGTGATCACAGCACCTGGAGTGGTTTGCTGATTGTCACTAGCAAAGCATTGTGAAAGACAGCCCAGGCTGGAGAGTTAAGGGGGCACAGCGATCCCACAGTCCCAGGCTGCACACTGGGGACCCCGTCACATCCACCCCTGTGTCCCTGTTGCCCAAAACTGGAGTTACATATTTTTCTCTTAAAAAAAAATAATAATAATATTCTCGTGTCGTCTTTGTTATTTTTAAATCAGGAAACACTAAAGTGACCAACAGCTGGGATTCTCCAAATATATTGCAACTGTAGGAGTGGCACTCCTTTGCTTGCAGGTCTCTGAACCTTAGAAAACAGTGTGAACAGTAAGAAGAGCATGCACACTTTCCAAACTGAAGTTATGAAAGAGACTGCCCCTTCTCAAGTTGTCTCCACTTCCTCTGGCTAATGACAACAGCTGAAGACGCAGGGAAAAGGGGAGGGTCAGTGTGGATCTACAGAGGTAACCTATTTCGTGAACTTCAGTTATTAAAATAACTTTCTTGCCTCCCAAACTGAACATTAAACGAAGTCTCTGAGGCTGCAATTTTAATGGGGTGAAAGCTTAACATATCAAAATCCAAATGCAAATGTCCCACATGTGCTGGGGATCTGGATTGGGAATTTTCATGCCACACAAGGCACACCTTTTAAAAGTAGAACGTTTCACTGGAATCACCATGCTGGATCTAAGGCCTAGTCTACACTGGGGGGAGGGAAGGTGGGAAATCGACCGAAGATACGCAACTTCAGCTACGAGAATAGCGTAGCTGAAGTCGACATATTTTAGGTCGACTAACCTCATGACACAGGGTCGACTGCTGTTGCTCCCTCGTCGACTCCGCTTCTCACCGCGGTGAAGTACAGGAGTCAACGACAGAGCGATCGGGGATCGATTTATCGCATCTACAAAATCGATCCCTGATAGATCAATCACCACCCACCGATCCAGCGGGTAGTGTAGACATACCCTTAGACACCAACAGGAATGAGATTTCCTATCTTTAACTGAACAAAACATTAAACTTAACTATCCTAAATAGAAAGTATCCCAAACTAAATGTCTAGTGAAACAGAACGAGACGAAATGTCAGGGCCAATTTTGCTGGCAAACAAAGAGGAACTAAGATTAAAAAATCCGAAACATCAGGTCCATGATCAGTATTCACATACCCCATAAAGGACACACTGTTTTGTAGTTCCATGACTTGTAAGCTAGAACACATGAATCTTAGTGGGGATCTGCAGAGGTCACTCCATGAAGAACTGTTTTTTCTTAAACACATACCAAAAATAAATTAATGAAAAAATTGAATCCATAGCATCCTAATCAAATGCCAATATCTGCTAAAGCTTTTTTGGCTAAATCCCAGAAGGCTAATTATAAATTTACACTTAGCTCTTGAAGTACTGCCCAGCCAAAAATCTCTAGATTACAGTCACTCAAAGAGCAGAAAATGTGCATACATAACACCCAGAAGCATCCATTTTTACCTTTCATTCCATTGCCAGAGTCTAAAATCTGGATGAACTCATTCTCTAGCAGCCATCTCACACAAGCCTCAACAGCTCCATTCTGAGCTCTGTCTTCATCTCTCTCACTTTTCTGATCGCTGTCTTTCAGACTGGCAGCAAGGAGTGTGCAGGAAGCATAGGTCCGCACATCATCTGGAGTGCTGGCCACTCCACCCACTATGATCTGTTAAAAAAAATTCCACAATCATCATTGTTGCAAAAGAGTAACATAGAATTTAAGACATGAAAAATTAATGGCTTGATCTATAATGGATCCAAAGAAAAAGTGTGGTGTGACAGGATCATGTGGTAAAACAGTTGCAAACTCCTACTACCACTGAGGAAGATAGCTGTGAAGACAGTTTATCTTTATTTTGCAAAGAGGATAAGATGCTTTTGACTCTTCCTACTGTATCGGATTGCTCACTGCAAGAGAAAGTGAATTAGGCCTGGTCCCCACTAAGTCCCCACTTCGGACTAAGGTACGCAAATTCAGCTACGTTAATAACGTAGCTGAATTTGAAGTACCTTAGTCCGAACTTACCGCGGGTCCAGACGCGGCACGGAGGCTCCCCCATCAATGCTGCGTACTCCTCTCGCTGAGCTGGAGTACCGGCGTCGACGACGAGCACTTCCAGGATCGATCTGGGATCGATTTATCGCGTCTTAACCAGACGCGATAAATCGATCCCAGAACATCGATTGCCTGCCACCGGACCCTCCTGTAAGTGAAGACGTACCCTTAGTAACCCCATTTAAAGAACATCCTAACATTTTGGAGGCAGTAAGGCGCACAGTAGCATTTCAGGGTAAGGAGATTAAAACTAGACTCACTGCTTGGACACCACAGAGATTCTAAGAAAAGGGTAAAACATGATTCATTAAGTTTTGGATACAGAACCACCAAACCAGGGAACAGGATGCTCCCTAGTGCTGTTCATCTATTGAAGTTTTTTGTTTTGTGGCTTTGTATGTTTTTAAAAACACATGTAAATATCGTATCCCATTACCGTTTTCCTGGTTTGTAGAGGTTTTTGTATTATGCTTTTATTTTATATTATTATATATTAGCCTCTTTCTTCATGAGTTACTACCTCAGTGCTGGAGGTAAGGGAAGATTTAGTAACAAAAACATTCTGTAGTGAATTGAATTTTTTTTTTTTTTTTTTAAAAAAAAAAAAAAAACTACCAACAAAAGGGGAGACATTTTGGAGAGCTGCATTTTAAAAACAGTTCATTTAATTAGAGATCCCTATACTCTGTACACCTCTCACTGCTAATAAAAATACAGAATCTGGGACATATCTGACCAGTCTCCAGATACTAACAGTTTCTTCAGAAGAGGTTATATGTAAAACAGTTAAGAAAGGAAATGGATTACAAAAATGTTTAAAACCTGAAAAGCAACTTTGTAAAAATGGACAGATCTACTCCTCAGATGTTAGAGTCAGATCGGTTCACATAAGTGGCAAAAAATAGTTCTGTTGCTTTTTTATTTCAATTAGCCCTGCAGAACAAGTACAGATAAGAGATCGAGCAGGATTCTATTTCTCATATATTAACAGAATTATTTACTAAGTTCCAATTAATCACATCTGTAGAAAAGGGGTGCATAACTTAGGGCCTAAATTAGTCTACAGAACCTTTAGTATTAATGATGTTGTACAAAAACGATCTAGTTTGACTCTCAAGCTACGTCTATACTACAAGTTAGGGGTGTGATTTCCCTGCTTGTGTATCCCTGATCACCATATTTGGGGTTGGGAAGGAATTTTCCTCCAGAGCAGATTGGCAGAGGCCCTCGGGTGTTTTTGCCTTCCTCTGCAGCGTGGGGCACATGTCACTTGCTGGAAGATTCTCTGCACCTTGAAGTCTTTAAACCACAAGTTGAGGACTTCAATAACTCAGACATAGGTCAGGGGTTTGTTACAGGAGTGGGTGGGCGAGATTCTGTGGCCTGCGTTGTGCAGGAGGTCAGACAAGATCATAATGGTCCCTTCTGACCTTAAAGTCTATGAGTCTTCATACTCGTACTAACTCTTATTGAGTTAGCGTGAGTATAAATAGCAGCATAGCCATGGTAGCACAGGTAGCAGAAGCAGAAGCACAGCTGAGCTATGCAAAGTATATACCCACCGCATGGACCAGCCATGCCTCTGCAACCCATGCTACCATGGCTATGCTACTATTTATACCCTTGCTAGCTCGATGAGAGCTAGTGCGAGTATATGCACACAAGCAGGGGTATCACACACCCCTAGCTTGTAATGTAGCTTTTGCCTCAGATCTCTGTTTAAACATGCAGTGCTAGCAGTGATACCTTTTTCCACCTATAACCTAGGCACATTTAATATGGCGTCACTGAGACACAAAGATGGAATCCCAAAATGCAATTTTCAGAGTCACTTCCTCTCTGAATTAACAACAATCTCAGCTGCATCTTTATATTGCAGCTACAAGTACAGACTGAAATGGATATGTATTACTTTCATGTGGGTTGAAGTAATGGGGAAGGAGAAGAAGAATGGGTGTGAAGTATGTTTAGCAGTGTCACATAAGCAGTCATCCTAAACTTATGTGGAATAACGTAACAAACAAAGTTCCAGTCCCTTTCCATGTGTCCCATACCTCCAGGATCGCTCGTATCATGCTAGATGTAACCCCTTCCCCCTTTCCTCTGAGCAAACAGCTGTGGACAGGCTTGAGTGATCCCTGAAGCAGAGCAATGCCTTTCGATCTCTCAGAGGACTTGCACACTAGAATGCTCTCACCTATGAGAAAAAAAAAAGAGATGAAGTGCTCAAAAAAAGCAACCTACATTTTCAATTAAGACAATTTGAAGAGCTTTTAAATTATTTATTTATCAATTCATGCAAGGAACATCATTTAAAGTTACACAGATCATGAGTAAGAAATTTCAATATACTGCAGGTAACATTCCTCCTAAATATCTGGGTCATTTTGCTGTAACATCTACAAAGTTCAGTGAGGACACATTATCAGAGAATTGCCTTGTGAACATTGGCCAAAAAGCCAAGCAATTTTATATTTGTACAATCCTTAACAATGTTTATCCAGTGCTGCGGAACGGCTCCACAGGTGCATGACAGTTAACAGATGGCATATGCTGTCCAATTAACAGACACTGCACTCACTAGATCCAGTACTAGGGAAGATTCAGGACAGAGAAAGTTTTGTCTTGTTCTGAAGTCAACTAGTTCCACACTAGGCAGAGGAGTCCATTTTTTTCTCTCCTCTGTTGTAGGATGAAATGACTGTCACAAACCCAGAGAGAAAACAGAAGTGAAAAGTGACAGAAACTGGGCAGCTCAGATGATAAAACTACACAGCACTTGAATGACACCTATCTCTAATACAAACAGTCTGACAGCAACACTTCAGAACATACTGAAAATATATTAATATCCTGATATCGTTACAGATTCTAAGACAGCAGCCTTAAGAGACTGACTTAGTAACCATTTGTTCTCCAGACTTAAAGTTTCCCTTTTACAGTTGAAACAATATAAAGTACTTAAGTCATTAATGTATCAGCTAACAATTTAATCTCTGATATTCATATACCTTGAAATTCCAAGGGAGGCAGGGAAAGTCATACAAAGGTTCTTAAGTTGTGAACCAAAACTACTGTCCACTGACATATTTATAACATTCATATATAATCATATTATCTATGATGATAAAGTGAACCACAGGGGGCGGGGAAGTCATGGAAGAAGATACACATTCCCTCACTGGGAAGTTATTAAACATTTAGAGCAAACATCTCCAGATAGCTGCTAAACAGTTACAACAAGCAGGCTTAGTCAGATGAGAACATATTCCTTTTCAAACACAGAACTAACTAATCTGCTAATCATCTGATATTAGATAGATTCTTCTAGTGCAGTGGTTCCCAAACTTTAACAACCTGTGAACCCCTTTCACTAAAATGTCAAGTCTCACAAACCCCCTCCTAAAAATGAATATTTCCAGTGATTTTCTCCTTTACCTGAGTATAAATTATAAAAGCAGTGATCTTGGAAATATAACATTTGTTTTTATGACATGCTTATTACACACTATTTAGTATTAATTATTTATCGTTACAGTATTTTTATTACGTTATGAAAATGGCAACACTCTTCCAAGATCTCACTTTCATAGCTTGTATCACTTTGAATAAGCCTGTTATAAGACAAGGCTCCTATGTTTCATCAAGGAGTATCAGATGTGAAACAGCATGAAAGCACTTAAGAAGCCAACTCAGAGTTCCTCCTACACAAGCATTCAGGTCTTGAGCAGTCCAGGCAAACAAGGCACGTTACAACAAAGTTTAAACTTGTTCTTCATAATAATTTTAAAAACAATACTAACTGCCCATTTAATTTTAAAAACAACAAAAAATATCCACCTCCCTTTCCATTTCTTATAAGGAGTCTTGAAGTTTAAATCTCCTCAGTGTGATAGATATGCTTGCTTTGATCTGCTTAGCTCTTGGAAGTCCAAGGGCTCCGTGTGGTGGCCCCGAGCTGCCCGGGGTCCCTAGGGACAGCTCTGTCTGCCATTAGGGAATTTTTTTCCCCGAGAACCCCCTGTAACATTTCACAAACTCCAGTTTGGAAACCACTGTTCTAGTGCTTTGGCCATTGAGGAACAATCCTGCATTGGAGAGAAGAAAATGGATGATCCAACAAGTTTTTTCCATCTCTAACCGCTAGTTCAGTAGGTAGTTCTGTAACTAATCCATTCACCACCCTGCACAACTCCACCAGAAATGGAAAAAGATGAAACAGAGCCAATTTTGTAGTTTCTGCTCCTCAATACTAAACAGTCCTGCTCACTTCTCCCATGGAAAGAGAGAGACAATTTTGACAAACAGAGAAGAAGTAGGAATAATCCAATTTAGAAACATTAAGAAGTTTAATTCTACTCAGATCAAATGAAAAAACTCAAGACCGCAGATACTTCAATATTCCAGTATTTGGAGGTCTTGACAGTAACAATTAGTCTCTGTTCCCTGATTTGTCAACCAAATTTATTTACTTTTTTATTCTTAAAAACTGTAATTTTTATATATATTTTTTCACTATTTATTTAGGAAGTTATTTAACAAGTTTACATATGCTTGTCATATTGTTGTCAGTGAGCCCTCGAGGTCGAGGATGATCTCTTTCACAGGTGTTTATTTTTTAAATCGGTCCTTTGGTGACTGAGGAGTCTGACACTTGAGCCACAGGCTTGCTAGCAGACGTTGCAGGTGGTGTTGGATGTCAGGGTTGGGCCGTGATCGCTACGTGTCAGTTGTCTGTCTTTTCTTTTCTGGTGTTGTTCTATGACCAGGGCAAGGCGATTTTCCTTAAAAATAGACGTTCCCTTTCTGACAAGTGTTTGCCAGTTATCCCTGTCCTGGGCTACTGTCTCCCAGTATGTAGTATCGATGCCACATCTCTTGATGTTTGTTTATCTCAAGGATGTCTTTAAAGCATTTCTTTTGGCCTCCCATTTCCTTTCTCCTTTGGTGAGTTTGGCGTACAGCAGCTGTTCTAGTAAGCGTACATCAGGCGTGCACACACAGTTGGTGCTGGATAAACAGGGTCTCAACACTGAAGATGTTGGCCTCTGTAAGGACACTGGCATTAGTGTGGCAATCCTCACACTTTATGTTGAGGATCTTCCGAACAAAGTTCTGGTGCTGACGTTCCAGGTTTTTCAGGTGTTTTCTACAGGTCACTCAAAAGTCACACAGCCATAGAAGAGATTTGGGATTACCACCACTTTATAAACCAAAAGTCTAGTGTGTGTTCTGATGTTGTGATTGTTGAACATCTGCAAGACAGTATGCAAGGCTGGTGCAGCGGATTCTGTGCTGAAACTTGACACCTATGTCTGCCCTCTGTGACAGATGGCTGCCAAGATAGGCAAAGTATTCTATATTTTCCAGTTCTTCTTTGTCAATGAAGATCTTCCTTGCTGTGTCTGATGATTGACTGGGAGTGGGCTGGTGGTGAACTTTTGTTTTGCTGGTGTTCAGATTGGCCCTAGGCTTTTGTAAGCTTCAGAGAGACAATTAAGGGCTGTTTGCAGATCCTTCTTTGAGTGTGCAACTACAGCACAATCATGTGCGTAATGGAGTTCAGTTATTGTTGCCGATATTACTTTAGTTCTGGCACGGAAACTAGAAAGGATGAAGAGATTGTCGTCAGTCCGATATTGGATGCCAATGTCCTGTGGCTGATGTCTTGGGATAACATTTTCATAACTGCTAAGAAAATGGAAAAAAGGGTGGGTGCCAGTACAAAACCTTGTTTTACACCCGTTCGAACGACAAAGGGCTCAGAGGTAGAGCCACTGCACAGAATGGAGGCAATCATCTGGTCGTGGAGTAATCTTACAATGGTGATAAATTTGCTTGGGCAGCCAAACTTTGACATGACTTTCCACAGAGCCTCACAGTTGACAGAGTCAAAGGCTTTGGTCAGATCAATAAAGGCCATATACAGCTCCTGGTGGTGTTCCTGACATTTTTCCTGGACCTCCCTGGCTAAAAAAATCATGTCTGTGGTGCCTCATGATGGTCTGAAGCCACACTGGAACTCTAAGTACTTCTGCAAGAAGGAGCAGGCAATTCAGTAAGAATCTAGTAAGACTCTTCCCAGCGATGGAGAGAAGGGCAATGCCTCATTAGTTGCCACAGTTGGCCTTGTCTCCCTTTTTGAAAATGGTGACTATGTTAGCATTACATAAGTCAGCAGGGATTTGTTCGGTGCGCCAGATTTTGAGGAGCAGCAAAGCAAGCTTGTTAGTCAGTGTTTCTCCTCCCACTTTCGGTACTTCAGCTGTTATGCCATCAGGACCTGGTGCTTTATTGTTCTTCATTCGTTTAACTGCTTTGCAGACCTCCTCAGGTGTCGGTGGATTGGCAAGAGTTTCCCAAATTGGTGCTGACGGATGGAGTCGATGATGCCGTCAGTCACAGTTGATTCTTGATTTAAAAGCTTTTGGTAGTGTTCCTTCCAGCATTCTTTGATGGATTCGTTATCTTTAAGAAGGGTACTACCATCTCTGGATCTCAGCAGTGTGAGGCTACATGAGCTTGGTCCATACAGAGTCTTTGTCTCACAAAAAATGCTCTGCGTATCATGTCTTTCAGCAAATGCTTGGATTTCTTTTGCTTTGTCCTCCCACCATAGAATCAGAGAGTATCAGGGTTGGAAGGGACCTCAGGAAGTCATCTAGTCCAACCCCCCTGCTCCAAGCAGGACCAAACCCCAGACAGATTTTTTTCCCCCAGATCCCTAAATGGCCCCCTCAAGGATTGAACTCACAACCCTGGGTTTAGCAGGCCAATGCTAAAACCACTGAGCTATCCCTCCCCCCCATTTGTTTTTGATTTCTCAGATCCTCCTTTGAACTTCAGCTTTGAGTTGATGGAAAGAGCTCTGCTTTTGACTAGATGATGAATGGTTTTGCCAGTCACAGAAAGCTTTTCTCTTCTACTCCAAAAGGGCTGTGATCTCAATGTTGTCATTGTAAAATCAGTCCCGATAGTGGCAGGTAGCAAAGCCGATAGATTCCTCGCAAGCCTCATGGATGGCCTATTTCAAGGCTTCCCAGTCTTTGACACTTGTGTTGTCATTTCCAGGTGTGCATATGGTCATTTTTCCCCGGAGGAGTGTTTGGAAGTTCTCTTGGTGCACTGAGGACAGAAATCTTTGGATGTTTTATTGCCATCTGTATGGTTTGGATTGCTTTCTATGTTTTGGTGCAATCCAGATAGACATAACTGATCTCACCAGGCAGTGGTCAGTCCAGCAATCATCAGCTCCTCTCATGACATCGGTGATTTGGACATCTCTTGGATCCTATTTTCTTACAACGACATAGACAAGGAGGTGCCATTGTTTTGAATGGGGTGTTACCGAGTTGTTTTTTACTTGTTGCTGTCTGAAGATTGTCTTTGTGATCACAAGGTCGTGCTTTGCACATTTGCACTGATAATGGTAGCAAATGACTTACTGGTCAATTGGAGGCGTTCGTTGATGCTGACAGGGAACTCAGTCAGGCGGTTGACTAGAAGGTTCTTGATTGCAAAGCCAACACCGTGTATTCGCCTGTCGCTTGCTGGTTTTCCTTTCCAGAAGAAAGTGTAACCGTTGCCCCCTTCCCTCAAGTGGCCTTCACCTACACGTCTTGTCTCACTGAGAGCAGCGACGTCAATGTGGTACCTCGAGAGGTCTTGGGCGACAATTGCAGTTCTGTGTTTGGGTATTTTCACTTTTTGATTCATCTAGTAGAGTACGGACATTCCGAGTGGCAAGAAACATTTTCATTTTTCGACCGCATTGGGAGTGATCCCTCTGGACACAGTTATCCCGTTGGGTATGGTGGAAAAGCCTTTGTCTGGGGCACCTTTTCTAGCCCGTTCCCCATATGGAGTGAACAGAGGGGTTCCTAAAAAGGCCTGCTCAGTTGTGATTGCTGCTGCCAATAATGGCCCCTATTTCAGTCCAGGGGCACATGCCAACCAGCTTGCGGTCACCGCGTGCGTGTAGGTCTGTGACTAGGGACTCCTGGTGATCACTTCACCGGTCCCTGTCACCACTCGTCCATCACCGCAGAATTTTTATGGGTGGAAGTGTGAAAAAAGAGTTCTTCCTGTGAGAGAAGCCCGTGTGTGAGTAATGTCGGGGATCCGTTTCGCATCAGCAGCAACACAAATCTTGGCAGAAGAGGTGCCTGGGTCCAGCAACAAGGAGGTCCAATATGACCAAGGGTTTCTCCTCTGTTGCAGCCTTTGTCCACTTTTGCAGCCGTTGAGAAGTGATCCTGCTTCATCCGCCTGCTCTGCCGTTGAGGTCTTATACTAGCTTGTGTTGGGCTGGGCTGGGCTGCACTTTGTTTGGTACCTCGCCTTCGACCTAACCGCCATGGGTGACCCTACCAGGAGTATAGGACTCCCAACGGCATCACTCTTAGGGTCTTAAGGATACACAAGCTTCTCCACCACATCAAGGTGGCAGCCCAGAAACAAAAACTATCATTACAACAGTTAGCATTTGTTTAAAGAGACATTATATGGGAATAAAGTAATCTGATCTTTCTATGTAACAAGATGCTACCACATTACAGAGTGAGCATCATTACAACATCTATGTCAATTTTATTAATTTGAGTGAAATCTCAATATACACATACTTACCAGACCAGGTACATCTACCAAATGTTATTATTAAAAAAAAATTGGACAGGTGTGGTGGATGTGTGTGCGGGAGGGGTAGGGGGAAGAGGGGTTGTTTGGTTGTTTTTTGCAGGTGATGTACTTTCTCTGATGTAAAAGGTAACCAAATATCTAAGTAACTATCTGTCCATTTTGCTGGGTACATAATTGGTGTGTTAATTCTTCCATAACCACAACCTGCCATATATATTTTGCTATTTATCTTTTTCCAGTGAGATGCTAATAGCCAAGCAACTACTAGCAGATGAGAGATTCATTCATTTCCTTTTGAGTGACCATTTCCACTGGAAGTGCCAGGAGGATCACCAAAGGATCATTTGATAATAAATATCTAATCATTTTTGATATTTGGTTATTGACTGCAATACTCTCTAATGACTAGACATGTCCAACATATATGCATACAATCTCCTCTTTCACCACAATTTCACCAACATTTATCCCCTTTAACCTCTCTATATATTTTAACCTGACTGGTGTGAGGTACCACTGAAACAGTATCTCAAAAGATTTTTTTTTTTTTTTTAATTGTGCTACAGACTGTAGTAGTTGGTCATCTTTCTCAGATCAAACCTTACTTTTTGTTCCTTGTTTGTCAACCAAATTTCTAATCCATTCTGGGAAGTTGTTGTTGTTGTTGTTGAAAATGGAATTGCTGTAGTAGAAAGAGCAGCAGCTGGTATTTACCATTATATTTACACTTTCATCCAAAATGCTTTACAGAATAGGGGGCAGGAGGGTACATTTATAAACTCATAAGCAGATGTTCAGACTGCACACTGTGCAAGAGTAAACTAAGGTTCATGTCAGACAGGTAAAAAATAAATCACCTCCTCTCATGAGGGGGGAAAAAAAAAGGAGCTTCAAAAGCCAAGCAACTTCATTTTATAGGAGGTTTGGTCAAAGTGTAACCAGCAGGCTACAAGAAATTCCACAACAGAGCATCTGACTTCCCTCTTCAACGCAGCGGTGTGGCCTACAGAGACACTAGGTTCCAACATGCGATGCTGCCAGGTTGCTCAAATCAAGATGGAATGTTATATTTCAAGATATGAGATAGCTGTCCCAGTACACAGGACTGCTAATACACCACTGGCGGAGGCGGAGATGGCTCAGGGTGGACACTGGCAGCTGGTTACTTCTGGCAGCAGGCAGTGCTCCACCCCTGCTCCGAACCCTCCCGCCGTGGTAATAGGTAACCGTTATGCTCTTCTTGATACAGGAGAGAAGGAATCACCCCCTACAGTAAAGGAGAAGCCTTGTACCCCTAAGGCTGGGAGGTCTGCTGCCACCACTGCGAATAGGAAACGTAGGGTAGTGGTGGTCGGAGACTCTCTGCTGAGGGGGACGGAGGCGCCCATCTGTCGCCCTGACATTTCATCTCGGGAGGTATGGTGCCTGCTGGGGGCCCGTATCCGAAATGTTACGGAGGCATTGTCGAGGATTATCCAGCCCTCTGACTACTACCCCATGCTACTCATCCATGTAGGCACAAATGATACTGCGAGGTGTGACACTGAACGGATCAAGAGTGACTACAGGGCTCTGGGAGTACGGGTGAAGGAGTTTGGAGCGCAGGTGGTATTCTCTTCGATTCTTCCTGTCAAAGGTAGGGGCCTTAGCAGAGACAGATGCATCATGGAGGTGAATGCCTGGCTGCGAAGATGGTGTCACCAGGAGGGCTTTGGCTTCCTCGACCACGGGATGCTATTCGAGGAAGGACTGCTAGGCAGAGATGGCGTTCACCTTTTGAGAAGGGGAAAGACCCTATTTGGACACAGACTGGCTAACCTAGTGAGGAGGGCTTTAAACTAGGTTCAACGGGGACAGGTGAGCAAAGCCCACCGGTAAGTGGGGAACATGGAGACCTAGGAGATGGGTCGGAAACAAGAGGGAGTGTGGGCTATAATGGCTTTCTCTCTGCCATTATAGGGTCAGGACAAAACTGGGAGGCAAGATCAAACCAGTATCTTAGATGACTATATACAAATGCGAGGGTAATAAGCAGGAAGAACTGGAAATGCTAATAAATAAATACAACTATGACATTGTTGGCATCACTGAAACTTGGTGGGATAATACACGATTGGAATGTTGGTGTGGATGGGTACAGCTTGCTCAGGAAGAATAGACAGAGGAAAAAGGGAAGAGGTGTTGCCTTATATATTAAAAATGTACACACTTGGACTGAGGTGAAGATGGACATAGGAGATGGAAGTGTTGAGAGTCTCTGGGTTAGGCTAAAAGGGGTAAAAAACAAGGGTGATGTCATGCTAGGAGTCTACTACAGGCCACCTAACCAGGTGGAAGAGGTGGATGAGGCTTTTTTTAAACAACTAACAAAATTATCCAAAGCCCAAGATTTGGGGGACTTCAACTATCCAAATATCCAACTATCCAACAAATTCTTGGACTGCATTGCAGACAACTTTTTATTTCAGAAGGTTGAAAAAGCTACTAGGGGGGAAGCTGTCCTAGACTTGATTTTAACAAATAGGGAGGAACTCATTGAGAATTTGAAAGTAGAAGGCAGCTTGGGTGAAAGTGATCATGAAATCATAGAGTATGAAATTCTAAGAAAGGGTAGAAGAGAGTACAGCAAAATAGAGACAATGGATTTCAGGAAGGCAGATTTGGTAAGCTCAGAGAGCTGATAGGTAAGGTCCCATGGAAATCAAGACTGAGAGGAAAAACAACTGAGGAGAATTGGCAGTTTTTCCAAAGGGACACTATTAAGGGCCCAAAAGCAAGCTATTCTGCTGGTTAGGAAAGATAGAAAATGTGGCAAAAGACCACCTTGGCTTAACCACGAGATCTTGCATGATCTAAAAAATAAAAAGGAGTCATATAAAAAATGGAAACTAGGACAGATTACAAAGGATGAATATAGGCAAACAACACAGGAATGCAGGGGCAAGATTAGAAAGGCAAAGGCACAAAATGAGCTCAAACTAGCTACAGGAATAAAGGGAAACAAGAAGACTTTTTATCAATACATTAGAAGCAAGAGGAAGACCAAAGACAGGGTAGGCCCACTGCTCAGTGAAGAGGGAGAAACAGTAACAGGAAACTTGGAAATGGCAGAGATGCTTAATGACTTCTTTGTTTCGGTCTTCACCGAGAAGTCTGAAGGAATGCCTACATAGTGAATGCTAATGGGAAGGGGGTAGGTTTAGCGGATAAAATAAAAAAAGAACAAGTTAAAAATCACTTAGAAAAGTTAGATGCCTGCAAGTCACCAGGGCCTGATGAAATGCATTCTAGAATACTCAAGGAGCTAATAGAGGAGGTATCTGAGCCTCTAGCTATTATCTTTGGAAAATCATGGGAGAGATTCCAGAAGACTGGAAAAGGGCAAATATAGTGCCCATCTATAAAAAGGGAAATTAAAACAACCCAGGAAACTACAGACCAGTTAGTTTAACTTCTGTGCCAGGGAAGATAATGGAGCAAGTAATTAAGGAAATCATCTGCAAACACTTGGAAGGTGGTAAGGTGATAGTGAATAGCCAGCATGGATTTGTAAAGAACAAATTGTGTCAAACCAATCTGATAGCTTTCTTTGATAGGATAACGAGTCTTGTGGATAAGGGAGAAGCTGTGGATGTGGTATACCTAGACTTTAGTAAGGCATTTGATATGGTCTCGCATGATATTCTTATCGATAAACTAGGCAAATACAATTTAGATGGGGCTACTATAAGATGGGTGCATAACTGGCTGGATAACCGTACTCAGAGAGTTGTTATTAATGGTTCCCAATCCTGCTGGAAAGGCGTAACGAGTGGGGTACCGCAGGGGTCTGTTTTGGGACCGGCTCTGTTCAATATCTTCATTGACAACTTAGATATTGGCATAGAAAGTACACTTATTAAGTTTGCAGATGATACCAAACTGGGAGGAATTGCAACTGCTTTGGAGGACAGGGTCATAATTCAAAATGATCTGGACAAATTGGAGAAATGGTCTGAGGTAAACAGGATGAAGTTTAACAAAGACAAATGCAACTGCTCCACTTAGGAAGGAAAAATCAGTTTCATACATAGAGAATGGGAAGAGATGGTCTAGGAAGGAGTAGGGCAGAAAGGGTTATAGTGGATCACAAGCTAAATATGAGTCAACAGTGTGATGCTGTTGCAAAAAAAGCAAACATGATTCTGGGGTGTATTAACAGGTGTGTTGTGAGCAAGACATGAGAAGTCATTCTTCCGCTCTACTCTGCACTGGTTAGGCCTCAACTGGAGTATTGTGTCCAGTTCTGGGCACCCCATTTCAAGAAAGATGTGGAGAAATTGGAGAGGGTCCAGAGAAGAGCAACAAGAATGATTAAAGGTCTTGAGAACATGACCTATGAAGGAAGGCTGAAAGAATTGGGTTGGTTTAATTTGGAAAAGAGAAGACAGAGGAGACATGATAGCAGTTTTCAGGTATCTAAAAGGGTGTCATAAAGAGGAGGAAGAAAACTTGTTCACCTTAGCCTCTAAGGATAGAACAAGAAGCAATGGGCTTAAACTGCAGCAGGGGAGGTTTAGGTTGGACATTAGGAAAAAGTTGCTAACTGTCAGGGTGGTTAAACACTGGAATAAATTGCCTAGGGAGGTTGTGGAATCTCCATCTCTGGAGATATTTAAAAGTAGGTTAGATAAATGTCTATCAGGGATGGTGTAGACAGTATTTGGTCCTGCCATGCGGGCAGGGGACTGGACTCGATGACCTCTCAAGGTCCCTTCCAGCCCTAGAATCTATGAATCTATGTGTCTGCAAGCTGCAACTGTGCATTAAATATGAATGTAGCCATAAATCTAATCCAGCAGTTCTCAAATTGTGGGTCGGGACCCCAAAGTGGGCCACAACCCCATGGGATAGCCAGGGCTGGCTTAAGACTTGCTGTGACCCAGGGCCAAAGCCAAAGCCTGAGCCCCACTGCCCGGGGGTCAAAGCCTGAGGGCTTCAGCCGTGGGTGGCAGGGCTCAGGTTAGAGGCTCAGGCTTTGGGCCCCCCCCCCGGGCAGCAGGGCTTGGGTGGGTTCAGGCTTTGCACCCCCCTCCCCTCCTGGAGTCGTGTAGTAATTTTTGTTGTCAGAAGGGGGTTGCAGTGCAATGAAGTTTGAGAACCCCTGAGCTAATCCATTTATAAAGAGAGTGCAATGAACTTCCAGCAAGTAGCCAATAATGCCCGCAGCAGGGCAGCTGTTTTATATTTATGTTGATCTTTATACTCTCCACATTGTTTGTACGTTTGCAAAAAAACCCAATTACTATCAATTCTAGCCATAAAGTAAACTTCCGTTCTGAATAAATCTAACATTAACAAAGTTCTTTGCTTTGCCATGCCAAAAGAGTTCTTGACTGATGCTAGCACAGCTCAAGATACTTTTTTCTGTGAACTGCCAGAGGGAAGCACTCAATATTTTTCAGATTCACAAAGCAAGTAGTTCACCTGGAGAGAGGTTTATAAATTCAAGTTACTTGTCCAAGTGGAAGGTATTTGTTTGCCAAATTCTGGGTCTAGAACTTCAACATCATCTCTCAAATTTTAAGTCTGTAAAACTCCTTGCTAAACTAGCCATACCCTACACAATTAAAGCAGATGATCAAAGTATTAGAGGTGATATGAAATTCAACAAAGAAAATAGACTGTGCCTCCAGTAACCTGACAGGCAGACACCAAAATCAATTCATGCAGTGAAACAGAATCCCCTAGGAATTATAAATTATATCCCCATTAATACCAAACAAATTTATCTTGATTAACTTTATCATACTGAATACCAAAGGAATTCATCATGATTAGTCACTAATTGTAAAGCACTGCCCTGGTTGTAATTAGGTTAATACAGTTCTTAGAAAATGTTAATAAAGCCTCCACTTACCCACTATGTCCACTCCTTTCCTGCCAGCCCTCCCAGCCATCTGTTTGTAAGTTAGGATGTCCAGGAGTCTGCCACCAAACACAGGTGTTCGGATAATTACCCGATGTGCAGGCAGATTCACCCCAGAAGAAAGGGTGGATGTTGCTGCCAGGACTCGAATCAACCCCCGGCGAAAGGCCCCTTCAATGATATCCCGTTCATCAAAAGTAAGACCTGAGGAGACAATGCTTTCAATAAACACACTAACAGCATGTTTGTGGTGAAGTATAACCATCAGCAGAGAAAGCCTTGTGAGAACAGCTAATGTGTTAATGAACACTTGCCATGTAGCAATTAGAACTATTGGAGCCACGTCACACACTGCATGGCTGAAATAATCTCAATTCTACAGAAATATTTTCTTTTAACTATTCTAATAGTATGATTTAGCAGTTTGCTCTTCCAAAGTGCTTGCAAATGCCATAAAAGGTCAGACAAACACAATATTTATTTGAGAATCTTTATAAACAGAAGAAAGTTGGATGCAGCAGTTATAATAGGGGCTGGAAGTTAACAGTTTTTTTCCCTATTTAATTTCTGTGATGTGCTGTCTTGAACCTGGAGTCCGACTAAGTTATCTAGTTCATTTCCCTGCAAACCACCAAAAATAAATTTTCCAGGGTTTTCTCCAGTCTAGTTTTGAGTATCCAAAAGGGCTCCTAACACTTTCTTTGAGAGGTTGCTGAACAGCTTAATAGATCTTACTGCCAGGAAGTGTTCTGTTTATATGATTTCATCAGTCTACTTCTAAGTCCACAGCCTTGCACCACCCTAAGTTATTCTTTTTCTTCCATGACATTTATAGGCTTTAAATATTAGTAGACTTTTCTTCCTTCTAACCCAATCTCCCTATATTCAGCTCTTTCATCTTTCTTCGTAAGTCACTCTCCTCAGGTCCCCTGATCAGTTTTGCAGACTTCTCTCAAAGGGCTGTTGTGACAATAGAGCCAACAAGACCAGCGTCCCTACAAGAGATAAACTATCAAGTTTAAGGCTTATAAACTGAGGAGCTGTTATCCTGGGATTCTGACAAAGGATCTAAAATTACTCAAAGTCACGTCAAGAAGGAACCTGATGCATACTGGGAATCTTGTTTTGAAAAATGAACTTTTGTTGGCATACCTTCAAGGTTGGGTTGTTTTTAAATTCAGAGGAATTGAAAGTCAGTGGGGCCATTGGAAGTCTCCAGAAAAGAATGCCATATTAGCCTGAGTAGTTTTCCATTAACTACAGCAAGTGAAATCCAAACAACTCAAGGGGAGAGAAGAGCTTTCTTTGGTTGATTCAGCACATCACCGTCCTTAAATTACATTATATTCCAGTTTAAGTTAGGGTACGTCTACACTACAGGATTACTCTGAATTTACAGAATTTGATTTTTGGCAACCGACTGTATAAAGTCGAGTGCATGCGGCCACACTAAGCACATTAATTCAGCGGTGTGCATCCATGTACCGAGGCTAGCGTCGACTTCCGGAGGTTTCGCGTGCCAGTAATACATTTTAACCTTTTTAGAAGGTCTCTAATATATAACTAAACTATTGTTGTAAGTAAAGTAAATAAGGTTTCAAAATGTTTAAGAAGCTTCATTTAAAATTAAATTAAAATGCAGAGCCTCCTGGACCGGTGGCCAGGATCCGGGCAGTTTGAGTGCCACTAAAAATCAGCTTGCATGCCGCCTTCGGCACGCGTGCCATAGGTTACCTACCCTCTGGCCTAGAAGATGTAAAAGGAAACTAAGTTTGATAGCATCCTGTCTGGCAAGAACTCACTTATCAATAGCTGGGATGTGAAATCCTCATATCTGTATTGTTCTATCACTGTAGTCTTCACTTCCCTATTGTTTGTCTGTATAATCTCTGTCTGGTTCTGTGATTGTTTCTGTCTGCTGTATAATTTATTTTGTTGGGTGTAAACCAATTAACGTGGTGGGATATAATTGGTTAAATAACCATGTTACAATGTGTTAGGATTGGTTAGTTAAATTTCAGTAAAATGATTGGTTAAGATATAGCTAAGCAGAACTCAAGTTTTACTATATAGTCTGCAGTCAATCAGGAAGTGTGTGTGTGGTGGGGGAGGTGAAATGGGAACGGGACTGGGGGTGGGGGAACTGGAATCATGTTTTGCTAAGGGGGGGAATGGGAACAGGGAATGGAAACAGGGAGACAGGCAAGGCTCTGTGGTGTCAGAGCTGGGAAGGGGGACACTGAGGAAGGAAACTGGAATCATGCTTGCTGGAAGTTCACCCCAATAAACATCGAATTGTTTGCCCCTTTGGACTGTGGGTATTGTTGCTCTCTGTTCATGTGAGAAGGACCAGGGAAGTGAGAGCCCCCTAACAGGCTGCTAAATTCAAACTAAACTCTTAGTGTAGACCAGGCCTTAGAGATCAAACGAGCGTTTAGCCTGCTGGAGTTTCACACCAGGATTTTTCTCAAGGTTAACTACACACCCTCATTGTCTCTGGATTCTGGTCTCTGCATATTTGATTCAGTATTCACTAGTTTCTACCATCAGGACAGACGAGGAAACTTCTTTCAACAATTGGACCTCGCTTCCAATCTACCCTTCCAGAGGGACCATACCTATCGGAGAAACAAATCGCAGACCTGGAGTAAACATATAGCAGCTACCACTAACAGTGACAGTTTCTCTTTTTTTCCATGTTCGCCCTTTGTCAGAGACCCAGAATAACAGCTCCTGTCCATCTTCTCATCTGTCTCAGTGTTTGGTTGACTAAATTGTCTTAACTCACTCACAAAGCTGATAGTTTTGACAACATGTCTTGGTTGTAACTGAGTATTTCCAGCATTTAACAAAAGCTGGGTTTGTAAATTGCCATTGTCCTTTATGTTGAAATTAATAGAGAGAGGTGGTTTACCACACAATTACTGAGTTAAGCTTTAGGCCACAAAAAAATAATCTCAGGCTTAGCTTTAGCTGTGGGTGGCAATAACATTTGATTTACCTATAAGTGACAAAAGGGACTAAAGACTTCAGAATATGACTACTAAATATAAGTCCAACTAGATTTTTGTATCTATATAGTATGCTCATGAGAAATGAGTAAACAACTCAAATACCTGCATGATGAAATGCCACTCCCCATGGTAAAGTACGCTGGAGCACAGAGTCCAGACCGGACGGTGAGCGCCGTAGCTGGTCCATCACCTCTTCTATTCCTTCCTTGTCCAAGGCAACTGGTGAAAGTGCTGAGGTTTTGGTAAACCCTTTAGTCAGGAGAGAGAAAGAATATTTGTATAGCTTTCAGCAGGCTTACTCTGCTATAAAGGCATAGTGCAGCTCATAGTCTCCTATTAAGCTCCTTTCTCATTCCCTCTTACTCTCAGCCTGCTGCAGGGACCAGTGTTGCAGATTGTAGAACTCCCTGGCTATGATGTCTGCCAGTTTTTCACACCAGTTCTTGGATGGACAGAAGAGTAGGACTGAATGGCCATCGCGAATGGTCTCATAACACAGGCTCACCACATGGTCTTCATCTCCCTGAATTGAAACAGACAATTCTTTCAACAAGTTATTGTATCATACAGGGTTTGTAAATGCTGCCATTTTGGCCTCTATCCCACTTCAAATCCCCTATCCCAATTCAGAGGGAGAAACAAGGGAAAGAAAGGGAACTGAGTTTTCTTGACTTTTGAAAGTCTAGGGATTAGTATGGTACACTGAGTATACATGTCTTGGGCCCAACAGATAAATCTGAAGATTTGTGTCAAAATTATCCCTGGCTTACTCCCATTGTTACAATCACAATTAAAACCTTTTTAACCTTTTATTAACACAAAAAGAACAGTTAAAGTATTTGAAACTTCAGAAGTTAAGTAAAAACTTTAACAATTCTCTTATTCCCTTTAGTTGTATAGAGTTTCTTATATGGAAACCTCCCTTGTTTGACAGTTTCTTTAGATGGTATTAAAGATGAAAGTCGAGTGGTTATTAAAGTTCACAAACATACACACTCCCAAGAGAAGGAAAAGAATAAGGAAGTATAACTTCTTGCTGATTTTGTGTGTGTGTGTGAGTGTGTGAGAGAGAGATGGATGGATGGATGGATGGATGATTTCTTGGAAATTACAGGCAAAGCACATACCGTAATTTTAATAGCTGCAGACACTTAAAGTCTTACTAGTCAGACTAAAATCTTTGTCATTAGCTTGCTTTTTTGATTACAGGTTAATAGCATGTTTCTGACATGGATTTGTTAGGGATAGTTAAACCAGATTATTTTTAAGCAGACGGCCAAAGGAGGAATAAAGGCGAGAGTAGAAGTCAGGTAGGGAAGGAAAAACAATATTACACTACAAAGAAAGCAGTAGCAGAAACTTCAAGTGCACATGACAAGTCTTGTTCAGAATTCTGCCAAACACAGCAGAGATGGTGATGTTATCTGGCTCCCTTTTCTTGCTCAGTCTAGTTAGGACATCTTCCAGGATCATGACAAAGGCCCAAGACCATGACAGTAGATCCCAGGGACCCAGTGAGCTGTGGTCACCTTAAGGGTGAAACTCCTTCCCTCAAGCTGTTGAGTCCACAAATTTGACTTTCCAGCCCACCTAGCTTAAGCATATTGACATGTAACCTCTAGAAAAATGGGCGCAACCTGATCCCATCAAAAGTATTCAGTTAAAACACAGTTACAGTTATTCCAATTATAAACATTTATTTTGGTTTCTGGAATCCCTCCACTTGTTATGCCAAATTATGATCTCTAATCACAGTTCTTTTTGTTTAAACAAATCCAATTTTTGCCACTCTCTCTTATATTTTGCTTATTTTATATAACAGGCTGAGCTGGTCTTAGAATCATAGAAATGAAGGACTGGACGGAACCTTGATAGGTCATCTAGTTCAGTCCCCTCCACTGAGGCAGGTCTAAGTATTATCTGGACCATCCCTGACCGGCGTTTGTCTAACCTCCAATGGCAGAGATTCCACAACCTCCCTATGTAACTGGTTCCAGTGCTTAATTTACAGTTAGAGTTTTTCCTAACGTCTAACCTAAATCTCCCTTGCTGCAATTTAAGCCCATTGCTCCTTGTCCTGTCCTCAGTGGATCAGGAAAACAATTTATCACTCTCCTCTTTATAACAACCTTTTCCATACTTGAAGACTATCATGTTCCTCCCCCCAACCCCTCAATCTTCTCTTCTCCTGGGAAAACCCAATATTTTCAATCTTTCCTCGTAGGTCATGTTTTCTAGACCTTTAACCATTTTTGTTGCTCTCCTCTGGACTTTCTCTGATTTGTTCACATCTTTCCCACTTTGTGATGCCCAGAACTAGCCACAACTCCAGTTGATGCCTTATCAATGCTGAATAGAGTGGAAGAATTACTTCTCATGTCTTGCTTACAACACTCCTGCTAATAAATCTCAGAATGATGTTTGATTTTTTGCAACTGTATTACACTGACAATTCATATTTAGTTTGTGATCCACTATAACCCCCAGATCCTTTTCTGCATAATCTTTCCTAGACAATCATATAAGGAAGCAATAATCAATTGCACAAAGTGTAGTACTCTACATTTGTCCTTACTGAATTTCATCCTATTTATTTCAGACCACTTCTCAAATTTGCCAAGATTATTTTGAATTCTAATCCTGTCCTCCAAAGAGATTGCAACCTCTCCCATCTTGGAATCACCCTCAAAAACTTTAAGTGTATTCTCTGTGCCATTATCGAAATCATTTATGAAGTTACGGAATAGAACTGGACCCAGGACAGATCCCTATGGAACCCCACTCAATGTGTCCTTCCATCTTCACTGTGAACACTGATAACTACTCTGTGTATGGTTTTCCAACCAGATGTGCATCCACCATATAGTAGGTTCATCTAGCATATACTTCCCTAGTTTGCTTATGAGATGATCATGTGAGACAGCTGTCACATTCCAGGGTGCAATCCAGATCAGCGAGGGGTTGTGTCACTGCTTGCCCTGCAACCTTGGGCACCTCACAATGCTTTGCTATTGTAGCTCCCAACCTGGGCCGCTCACAAACAGTCTACCAGCATGCAGGTCACATTCTGAGTGTTTTGTATAGCTACAGCCCTGGTCCAGCAACTCTGCCCCAGCAGCCTGTCAGCAACACACCAGCCACATGCTGGCTTCCAGCAGCCTTGGTTACTACCTGAAGGGTGACCCCAACACACCCCAATGCCAAATTTTCCCAAAAAACATGTGTTCTGCAGTGTCCAGCCTTCACCTGGGCAGTTCAGATATTAGAGGTCTGTTGCCCTGTAACTATTTACTGTTTACTATTTTAAATGGAGTTACCAAGCAGTTTAGTTCAAACAAAACATGGGACAGTTTATATTTAAAAAAAAACAACATGTTTATTTAAAGAGATTTTAAGTGAGCATATGTATAAGGTATTAAAGTCAGAAATGGTTACAAGAGAAAGATAAAACACTTTCTGGTATCTAAAACTTAACAAGCTAGACCTGGCCCAAGGTAAAATCCGCACAGTTCCCAGCAATATTGCTGACCAAATTTTCAGATCAGAAACTCCCCCAAATTCAAAGGGCTGGTTCCTTTGTCTTCTGAGATGAATGTGTGTGAAATAGGGAAAGAGATAAGGAGAGACGACATTGGGGTGTTTTTGCCCTTCACTTTTATAGTCCAGTCACACTTCGAAGTTGATTCTTCTAAGGATTATCCCTTAAAGCAAAGTTTATTCATACAGTAAAGGCGGTGACATGGAGTCCAGTGGTGAAGGTTGTTCCATGCTCTTTCTTCTCTCTGGTGTATGCTAAAATGCAGATCTGTTGTCTACTGCCATTTCTCCCTCGTGCTGTCTCAAGGACCCTGTTTACTACTTATATGTAAATTGAGGTAAACACATTCCTGTGTTTAGGATAGACCTGTTTAACAACTTTTGTCTAGGCAGAGCTGTGTGATTTTGAACATGTGCTATCATCTTACAAGGGAAATTCATAACTTTGCACAGGATATTGCTACATACAGTTCACCATATTATTGACCAGCAAGCTATTAGTTTTCAAATGATACCTCACAAGGTATATTTTGTACAATTATTACAATGGTGTATAGGGAGCGAATACAGGGCCACTTTCAGTAAGAACAATATCAAAAGCTTTACCAAAGTCAAGATGTATCATCTTCTCCTCCCCCACTCCCCCCATTAACAAGGCTTGTTACCCTATCAAAGTAGTATATTAGGTAGGTCTGACATAGTTTATTTTTGACAAATCCATGTTAACAGTTATTTATCTTCTAAGGTGCCTACAATTGATCAATTGCTCCATTATTTTTCCAGGTACCAATGTTCAGGTGACTGGTCTATAATTCCCTGGGCTGTCCTTATTCCCCTTTTCATAGATGGGAAATATAGTACCTCTTTTCCAGTCCTCTAGCATCTCTCCTGTCCTCCATGAGTTCTCAAAGATAATCACTAGTGGCTCAGAGATCTCTTCGGCCAGTTCCTTAAATATTTTAGGACACTGGTTTTCAACCTTTTTTCATTTGCGGACCCCTAAAAAAATGTAAAATGGAGGTGCAGACCCCTTTGGAAATCTTAATAGTCTGCAGATCCCCAAGGGTCTGTGGACCACAGGTTGAAAACCATTGCTCTAGGACGTATTTCGTCAGGCCCCGCCAACCTGAAGACATCTAAGGGTATGTGTACACTGCAATATAAGCCTACGGTTAGTGGGACTCGAGTCACCTGACCTAGGTTAGAAAATCCTGGCTTGAGTGACTACACTGATTCTTAACCCTATGTTAAGATTTTTCTAACCAGGGCTTGAACCTGGGGTGCTGATGTCCGCACTGCAGCACACAGACCCGAGTCAAAGCAATCGCAGAGTCCCAAGCACCCTCTCAAAATGCAACTGCTCTAGCCTTTTGACGATGATGCCCTGTGGGAAAACTTTACTGCCCACCCTGCATGTCACAGGAAATTTGAACAGCCCGCCAACACAGCCTGCCGAGTCATTTTGGTCTGTGCGCTCCCAGCTATCGGAGCCAGCAACAGAGAGGAGCAGCCTTTTGAAAACCTTCTCTTGCTTACGCTTTCATTCCTGTGTCAGAAAATGGACAGAGCTTCTGGGATGCGCCAATGGGCATTTGCGCTGCTTTTTCTGACCCACCAAACGCACCTGACAGATTTCATGATGGAGTGAGAGGAGGAGGAGGAGACATGGCAAACTCGCACTAGCTAATGCTGCTAAGTAAAATCAGCATATTTTACTTAGCAGTAAACCAGCTGATGTTATGTAGACCGGCACTTCTGATGCAGGGCCACAAGCACACAGTCTGGTGGGCTCACATTGTCACACAGCCCTAGGATGAACAGCAGTGAATCCAGAACTCTTGCATGAAGAAAGCTACATTTCTGCAGCTTTGTGAGCAGCTTGCCCCAACCCCCCAGCCTAAAGACACTCCCCCTTGCCAGTCCAGAAGCAGGTTGTTAAAGCAGTCTGGAAGCTGGCTACCCTGACTGCTACAAGTCTGTTGCCAACCAGTTGGGGGTGGAAAGGCGACTGTGAGCAAAGTGGTGGTGGAGATTTCTGAGGCAGTAAGGTGTGTGGTTTTCCCAAAGGTGGTGGTCATTAAAGATATTCCTGAAGTAACTGCTGGCTTTGAGAGAATGGGGTTTTCCTAACTGCACAGGGGCCACTGATGGGACTCATGTGCCCATAGTTTGCTCTCCTCAAGGGGTATATAAACCACAAAGGGTACTACTTGATTGTTATGCAGGCCCCCCCCCAGAGGCCAATTTATGAAGGTCAACATGGACTGCATTCCCAAAGTTCACATCAGGGTTTTTCACCAATCAGGAGTCTACATTCATGAACAGACTGGGACACTATTCCCACCAAATAACATTGTCATAAACACTATCCCCACTGTTATTCTTGGGGACCCCATGTATCCCCTTTTGCCTTGTCTTATGAAGCAATACCCTGATTTTCAGAGGCCTGGGCAAAAGAAGGTTTAATTACACACTTAGCAGGTGTAGATTCTATCGCTGTTGGATGTGCTTTGGCAAATTAAAATCCAATTGAAGGTGGCAACAGACCCATTTGAATACTAACTCAGCAATGCTGTCTGCATTATTGTGGCTTGCTGTATTCTTTACAATCTTTGAGGAGCCAAAGGTGAGCCATTTTCCCCTAAATGGGCCTATAACAACAAGGAGCAGCTGAATCGGTTCACTCAGCCAGCATCTACCACAACTGGAGTTGGCTGGACCTGGTCAACAGAAGTCAGGGATGCTTTATGTTCTCACATTATCAACTTGCATGGCCCTATGAAAGAGGGGAAATAGTACCTGTAATAATGTGTTTGTGGAGGGAAAGGAGCTGGTTAATTTGGGGGGCCGGTGGGGGTTTCAGTGCTTAGAACTGGACCTGGATCTCGAATGGGATCAAGACCTGTATGCTGACGACCACCTCAAGTGGGAGCAGCTCCGAGAGTCGGGGCTATGGAACCAGCGCCGTGAGTTGGACCGGCACCGCGAGTCAGACCAGCGCCACGAGTCAGACTGGCATGGGCGCGGTGCCGGGACTCAGAGCGGCACGAAGATTCAGGCTGGGGGGCTGATGGACCCAACATGGCAGGCTTGCCTCTGGATGGTGCCATGCTCCGAGGGAGCGGTGGCTTGTCCCTCATAGTGGGAGACTTAGGTGCCATCATCTTGATGAGGCCCCTGGCAGCTTCAAAAGGTGTCCGGGGTGGAAGGCATCATAGCTTCCTCCACATGCAGCTGCAGGGAGTCCAGGAGAATAGGGCTCGCTGGAGAGATGGGGGCCCACACTGGTTGTGCCTGGACCAATGGTCTGCTGGCTATAGGCCTATCCCCTGCACTGTTCCCTTCCGGGGGTACAGCTGCAGTAACAACCCACGGGGGGGGGTGGATTTCCCCTTTGCCTGTTTTTTGCAGGCAGTCGTGGAATGAGAGCTGTGCCAGTGAGAATGCTTCTGGGGTCCAGGGGATCGGCGGTTCCTGGGTTAGCACGCCAGGTCCTTTCTCAGCACTGTAGATGGGACCGCAGTGGGAGTGTTTCGCACCGAGGCACTGGGGCTGGGTCCTGCTGAGGCCAGAGGGCTGACTCCATTAGGAGTTGCTTCAGATGGATGTCCCTCTCCTTCCTGGTGTGAGGTTTGAAAGTCTTGCAGATCTTACACTTGTCTGACTGGTGGGCTTCTCCCAGATACTGAAGACAGGAGTCAGGGGGTTGCCCATGGGCATAGGCTTCACACAGGAACTACAGGGTTTGAAGCCCTGAGATGGCATGCCCTGAGTCCCCGGTGGGGCCCGTGCAGGAGGGGGAGCCCCCCAATCCGTTAAGTAGCAAGACTAACCATCAACGATTAACTAACAGAGCAAACTATTTACAGAAGATAACAGAGGAGCTAGGGATTAGTGGGACACTTGCAAATCAAGAAGCCACTGTTCCAACAACTGTCACTGGCAGTAAGAAGGAACTGAAGGGGGGGTCGGGCCGGCAGAGTCATATATAGAGCGCCATACTGATGGCGCACCAGGGGACTCCATAGTCGGCCCGATGGGTAGCTGCTAGGAAAAATCTTCCGACAGCCGTGCACATGGCGCGCGCACACACCTAACTGGAATTGATATGAGCAAGCACTCGTAGAACACATTTTCACAAAGTTCACTGTTTCCAGACAGCTCCATAGCCGCTGAGTGATTATAGAGTGGCAAACAAAGATTATTACTTTAAGAAAAACATGAATACTCTTTAAACCTGTTCTTTACTGTTTGCATTTCCCGGTCACCATTTTGAACTCCACATGCTGGGGGTGGGAGGGGCACCAAACTGCTGGGCTACAATCCTCCATTAGTGGATACATGCTGGTAGCTGAGGCTTCTCATAACTTGAAATCCCTCCCATTACTGTAGTAATAAACTTTTAATTCAAATCAGAAACTTATCTGGCTCAGGGGCAGCTTCTGTCTCTGCCTGGCTCCCATTAGTCCCCATGCTGGATTTAGGGGACAGTAGGGCACCATCCGGGCTGACCAGGTCGTCATGCACCACGGTTGGCTCTGTGCAGGGCTGGCTCCAGGCACCAGCTGAGCAAGCTGGTGCTTGGGGCGGCAGATTGAACGAGGCGGCATTCCGCCCAATCCTAGGGCCAGCCGCACGGCCGCGTTTTTTTTTTTTTTTTTTTTTTTTTTTTAAGTGTGTGTTCCACTCCGGCTGCCCTGTAGGGGTCGGTGGCGGCGAGGAGGACAGGAGCGCCCTGCAGCAAGCCTGGCAGGGCAGCCTGCATCCTTCCCTCCCAGCCGACGGGAGCAGTGCGGAGCCCTCCCGGCAGGGGGCGGGGCCGTGTGGCAGCGCCCCGCTGAAGCCCTGGCCGCCCCCCTTCTCTCTCTCCCCCACCCACATCTGCAGTGCAGGGAGTCCCCCTGCACCCTGGCTCTGGCCACGCCGCAGGGTGGTTTTTTTTTTTTTTTGCCCCCCCCATTGGTTGTGGGTTTTTTTGCTTGGGGGGGCAATAAAGCCAGAGCCGGTCCTGGCTCTGTGATAGGCACAGTGCCAAGCACCAGTCAAACTCCTCATAAAAACGGGCATGAAGCTTACGAGTTGCACAAGGTGCGGTTCTGATCCCTGGTCTTCCAGCACTCACTCTTGAGACACTAAAGTCATCCCCTGCGCTGGTCACCAGCCCAGAAAATTTGCAAAGCTGCCGGCTTTTTATCTGTCTGTTGGTACGTGTGATCATTGCTGGTATTTTTGCTAAAGTCAACAGGTTTACTGGCCTCACCGAAAACTGGCTATAATCACGTGACCATGAAGCAGTGCGCTTTACAAAAGACTTGTTCTGCTTGGACTCCATTGCAAACACAGAAGGCTCTCCGAAGATGTGTTTGCAGCTCAGTGATCAGAAGACAATGGAAGGGTTAATACTGAGTTGCTGCTGTATGCCAAGGAAGGGTAGCTTCCATTTTCAATTGAGTCGACTGGAGATTGTTTGGATAGAGAACACAAAGGAAGTTGGCCCATGGGATTGTGGGATACTATTGGTGTACTCCCAGGAGACGAGTCAAGCGGGGCTGCGTCTACATTGCAAAGCAATAGGGCTCAACCCTGGGTCACCGCTTGACCTGGGCTTGAACCCTCCAGCCTTGCAGGGTCTTAGGACTCTAGATCTGAGCCCAAGTCTGAGACACATGTGTGTAGACGGAAAAGGGGTTTGGGCTCATACCCTAACTTGTCTAGAACTTGTTCTTTCCCTCTTTTAGCCTCAGATCCTACCCCATTTACATTGAGGTTCACTATGTTAGTCATCCAATCACTGAACCTTTTTGGCGAAAAACAACAACAAAAAAAGCATTTGAACAATTCGGCCATAGCTGCATTTTCTGTTATTGTCTTTCCCTCCTCATTGAGTAAATGGGCCTATGCTGTCCCTGACCTCCCTCTTGCTTCTAATATATTTGTAAAATGGTGTCTCAGTACCGTTATGTCCCAAGCTACTTTAATCTCATTGTGTGCTTTGGCCTAATTTTGTCCGTACATGCTTGTGTTGTTTTTTTATACTCATCCTTCATAATTTGACCTAGTAACCATTTTTTGCGTAACTCTTTTTTGAGTTTCAGGTTGTTGAAGATCTCCTGGTTAAGTCAGGGTGATCTCTTTCCACACTTCCCATCTTTCCTATGCATTGGGATAGTTTGCTTTTGTGCCCTTAATAATATGACTTTAAAAAACTGCTACCTCGCCTGAACATTTTTTCCTTTAGACTTGCTTCCCAAGGGAGCTTACCTACCAATTCTGAGTTTGCCAAACTCTGCCTCCTTGAAATCCATTGTCTTTATTCTGCTGTTTTCTCTTCTACCATTCCTTCAAATCATGAACCCTATCATTTCATGATCACTTTCACTCAAGCTGCCTTCAAGCTTTAAATTCTCAACCAGTTCCTCCCTATTAGTCAGAATCAACTTTGGGACTGCCTCTCCCCTAGTTGCTTCCTCCACCTTCTGTAGTAAACTTGTCTCCAATGCATTCCAAGAACTTGTTGGATAATCTGTGCCCTGCTAGATTACTTTCCCAATAGATGTCAGGATAGTTGAAGCCCCCCATCACTACCAAGTCCTGTGCTTTGGATGGTTTTGTTAGTAGTTTTTAAAAGGGATTAAAAAGAAAAAGGTGCTTGCTAAAGATTAAGCAGTTTGAATTAACCTAGCTAGGAAATTTTCATATACATTTTTAACCAGATAACAGTTTCTGGAACCTAGCATTGGAATGAAAGGCTCTTCTATTGTATTATTCTGGGTTCAGATGCTCAAAACCTGCAGATATGCAAAGGTATTTTTGCCAAGATATTCAGGTAATTCTCCATCACTGGCAAACTCTTTAATAAAGATTGGATTTAAAAATAAATAAATAAAAATGCTCTAGCTCAAAACAAATCATTTTCGGGAAGTTCTATGGCCAGTGTTATACAGGAGGTCAGACTAGATGATCACAATGGTCCTTTCTTTCCTTAGAATCTATGAACTTTTATCTCAGATGTGTACAATTAGCTCCAATCTAGTTTATAAGAGGGGATGGAGTGTCTCTCTGAGGCAAAGGGAACTAGGGACAGATAGGCCTGGCTGGGGAAAACCCTAGCTTGGGAAGAAGTTTAAGATGGTTTACCAATAAAAACCAAATCACAGGAAAAGGGTAAACTTTAGCCCTTATTTTGAGTGTACACACTATGTTAGAAGCAGGGTAGGAATGTCAGCTACTTAAAAAAATTACACATCATCTGATACATTTTAAGAGAGTCTTCTTTTAATTAGACAATAGAAACAACGTTATCCTGGATCTAGTTAGCAAGAATCAGTAGTTACCTTCACTTGCAGCATGGGTTGGAATTCCCGCACGAGCTTCATTGAAGAGTCATAAATATTACGGCCAATTTTCACCCACTCCATAAGGGGTACAGGGCGAAAATCAGTATTGTAGAGCTCAGCATTCAGCCAGGAGGCCAGAAGACCCAGGTTAGGGAGGGTGGCACTCATGCCTACTATCTGTACGCTGTCAAAAACAGGACTGTTCTCCTTTGTCTGTCTATAATTGGTTAAAAGAAAATTAAAGTTAATAGAGACCTATGCCAATGTTCTGGTGCAGAATACCAATCCTATCCATCCAATCCGGGATCCTGATGCTCAAAGGAATACAATGAATATCTTGCAGCAGAAAAATGGATTCCTCTCCTCTCAGCATACATAACTACAAATGTTATATGCTGATCATAACATTACTCATAATTTAAAAAAAATGTGGCTACAAGGCTTAGCCTTCGAAGGCACAGACTACACACACTTCGAAATATTTTTTGAAGATTTCCTTGTTATTAATTTTGAGTGTTCAAGTTATGGAATTATGGAAACAAAAGGGGCAGATATATTTTCACTATAACTTTCATAAGCTTAAATATCTTAATCAAATCCACTCCATTTTGTCTCAATTTTAAGCTAAACAATCATAGACTAAGGTTTTCAAAAATGGGCTAGACACAGTTAGGTTCCTTATTTAGGAAATTAAATCAGTAGTGTTATTTTCAAGTGATGAGCATTCACTAGCTTCCATTAAATTCAAAGAGAACTAATGGATGCTCAGCACTTCTAAATAAGTGGCCTGATTTGTCAGATGTCTAAATAAGGATGCAAGAACCTAGTTAGACTTTTTTTTTTTTTTTTTTTTAAGTCTGTGTAAAAACTAGGGCTAAATCACTCACCAAATGCATGGCCCATCAATAACTCTAACCACAGAATATAGGATTGATTTTTTTAAAAGCTTGTCTGCCACCACAGTGTACAATTTTTTAAAAATTACGTATTTCTTAATCCAACACTGTGTATGCTCCTGCACATTCTACATGCCTTGCTGGGCATGCTGTTAATGCCCAACACATATACAAAGATGTAATTATTGTGGAGCATCTCAACACAAATTGAGTCCTGGAACTAGATAGATCATGTCTGGTCTGAATTATGTTGAAAAATTTGAATCTCTATTACACACAATTTCCTTTCTTAGAAAGTTCACAAAAGCAACAACTATTCAAAGCCTTCCATACCAGCTCAGGATGGTTTAACACTTAGAGTAATGAAGGGCTCACTATCGTATTATGGCGTGTAGATATTTTATGATTTAGTATAGAAGACACTTGCGATCATTGCTTTTTCATCTTTTCCATGTTAAATGGTAATACGCATGTAAGCAGGTAGAATAACTCAGCAGAGAATAGCTGTAGTCAGCTAAGGCTTTTCCTTTGGATATAATGTTTATAATTAAGCAATCAAAACAAACATTTCCTCATTTTGGGGGTTCATCCCAATCCTACAACCCCCAAAACAGGATGCCCGATCATACACTTCTTTCACACATATCAAAACATTTTTGATAGAGAGATCTATTAGGTTGTGAAAGTCTCCTAAAGGAGGCAATAGTGGTAGAAACTCTATTGCCTAGGAATGAAAAATTAAACAAGACAAGACCCAACAAATCCAAAACATCAAAAAAAATTAGCTTACTTTATATTTGAACTTAAAGCTTTATCCCAATTTCTTTTCCAAAAAAGAATGAATTTTACAACACCACACAAATTAAAAAAACACAAGGAAAAAGGTTTTTGACTATAGTGATAGGCTCCTGATGTGATGAGACCTTAATAACAGAAGGATCCTAGATCAGAGTTCTCACCAAATTCCTGGAGCCACTCCATATCTCCAGTAACTCAGAGAACAACCTGAATATTGAAGCTGCTCAGAATTCAGTATTAAAAGACAGACACCCCCCAGTCTACCCACCTTTTAGCAACTTTCTCTGTAACAAATCGAACTTTGGTCAGCAGGAGTTCCAGCAGATATCCTCTGTGAGAATCTCCCAGCATGTGCAACTCATCCACAACCACCATCCCTGGTGAAAAGAAGCACTACAGATTTTAATAAAAATTTTAAGTTAATGTTTAAAATTAAATATACACAAGTTAAGAGGGAAGGTCCTGTACATCTGGGGTCAGGCTTGAGTTATGAGGGATTACAGGTATCAGTTACAAGGATCACAAGCTACATACATATCACATAACCAGCAGAGACCCAGATTGGGTTGCGGGAGTTTTTAAAGCGTCCGTGGATAAGTGGGCTCGGGTATGCCACCCATGGAACGTATAAAGAGTCCAAGTCAGTATCAGTGTAGCGAATAAGTACATGGGTTGGGTACGTCCCTTGGTTCGTCAGGGAAGGAAGTTTCACCAAAGCTCAAAAGCAAGAGCAAACCTCCATCACTCCTTCAGCAGCATATTCCATATGAATGGTTGAAATTTACAAAATTCCTGTGCCTCCCAGAGACGTTTCTGCTGCTTCCTGTCACTGTTTCTCCTCTGATATTAGTGCATGAAGCAGATGATCAGTTTCATGATATTTTACCTCCAAAATTTGTTTTGTTTAAAAAAATAAAGTTAAATTTGACAGTGTGTTTGGTGGAGTCTAGCTAACAGTGCACCCATCTTTCCAACCTCAACATCTCACCAAATTAAGGTTACCCTGAGGGCTTGTCTACAGTTATTCCAGAATGGCTACTCTTTAAATTCATACCCTACCTCAATCCGAATTAATTACAACATCTTTCTAAATTTCCAGACCGCACCAAACTTGAGAAATTCTAGATGAAATGAACATTCCCACCTCACTTAGGCCAGGTTTATAATCAAGTTTGCCAGCATATCGACGTAGGTTGGGAAGGTGATTTTTTACCAACATAGCAATGCTGGCAAAAACTCTAGCATAGACGTAGTTATACTGGTAAAAGAGTGTTTTTACTGGTATAGTTTGTTTCACTCACCAAACCAGAATAAGTTATACTGGCAAAAGCACCAGTAAAGCACTCCTAGTGTGCACATAGCTGAAGACAGAGAAAAAAGATGCCCCTCCATCCCCCAAGCAACATAAAAGCAAAAAGTCAACTTAACTCTGCCATCTACTGAGAAAGGAGAGGGTGATGACATTTCTACCAGAGTGATGTCTCTAGAACATAACTGGTAGTTTGATCTTTTGCATTACCCTCTGGCTAGCTAGTGTCCACATAGTCTGTGCCTCTAGGTTGGAGAAAGAAAAAGTGTATTCTCTATTTGCCTCTCCCAACCCCAAGTCTCCTTCCTGGCTGCTGTACGAGCATGTTGAGGGTGACCGGTGTCTATGTTGCTCTACCCCTTCCCACAGCCTCTGTTTTGGATTCTCTCGCCCTGCTGAATAGCACCAATGCTTTCCTCTTATTTTTCTTACAAATTTCCTTAGCAACATCAAAGTGGAATTGACCTGACTCTAGTCATTTTCATTGCTGACCACAGCACAAAGCACTGAATAGAAGCAGGTAAAATAATGATCCAATCACTTTTCCATCTGCTATAGTTTGGCAAAACTATGTGCAACAACGAAGGTACTACAGCTGCCTGCAGATTCAGGCAGACACAGCACTGCATTCATTTACATTTGTTTCACATTTATTCTCATTAACCTTATGGCTACTGCAACAGCTTCCTACTAACCAAGGGCAAGTGGGCTTTTCAAGTCCTGCACAGGATTTTTTTATTTTTTTTATTTTAATTAAACAGCAGCACCTCACAGGTCTGTCATGAAGAGACTTCCCGAAGAACAGTCTTAGTCAGATTCCCCAGGACGGCATGTCTCAAATGTGATGTTTTCTGCTATGCAGTGTTATTCTTGGAGGAATTCTGTGCCAATAAATTAAAAATTCTGCAAATTTGATTTGTCAAAACAACACTATATACTTATGCCAGTTTCAATTATTTCGGCAATTTATTTCAAAATACCTGTCAGCAACTAGATCTGTAACAATACAGACACAAAATTTTCCACAGGGAATATAGTTAAAGAAACCCCTACAACCCAGTTCCTGTTTCTCTGTCCCATCCCGCCACAGAGCCAAGCTGAGGGGCTAGACACCCACATCCCCTCCCCCCAGATCCCAGCTATGGGGCACCCCACAGCTTAGACACTGGCACCCCCTATCCCCCAGAGCCCAGCCACAGGGCAACCCCTGCCCAGACATTCACACCCCCTACCTCCCAGAGCCCAGTCATAAGGTGCTCCCCAGCCCAGACACTTGCACCCCCTCCTCCCCCAGAGCCCAGCTGCAGGGCACCCTACAGCCCAGACACTCACACCTCCTATCCCCTTCCCCCCAGAGCCCAGGGATCCAGAGGGGGAGAAAGACTGATGCTAGGTCCAGGGCTTGTGTGGAGTTTCCTTCATGCCGCCTTCTTCCTTCAGGGCATGCCAGGAACTGCAGCTGTTGGGAACCCTCCAGCTTCCTCCATCCATCAGTGTCTTCTATCTGCAAAGTGGGCTCTGCCAGGTCCAGCAGCCCCTAGGGGCAGCCAACAGCTCTGCAGCCCACTTCTGTTGGGGGGGGAAAGGAAATTCTGCGCAGAACATTAATTTCTGAGCAAATTCTGCATTATGCAGTGGTGCAGAATTCCCCCAAAAGACAGAGTATGGCTGTCTTTTTTATGGGCCAGAACTTCTGTACCTCCTATTGTTATTCATGCATGACATCCAAGCTCTCAGTATAACCATATATATGGGAATCTGAGCCGTGCACAAATCAGCCAGGCCTGACAGTCATTTACGCATACAATGCTTCTTTCTCCAAGCAGTACCATGGAGGCATCTGTTGAGATTATACTGAAGCTACCAAAGTAGACACAATAACTCAAACAAGGCGGCTACCATCATCTTTAAAACAGAAGTAGTCTCCATTGGTTGTGCAAGTCCCAGCATGTAATATTCTTTTTAACTGAGCAACCTGCTAAGTAGTGTAAGCGGGAGGGAGGGGGGTTGAAATCTCTTTAAACTGCATCTCTACTGAAAATGAAGACAACTACAATATGCTCTTTTGTCTGCAAATAACATGAGACTTTGGGGCTCCTGGCAAGGTGCTCATGTTAATCTGAGGGCTTGTCTACAGTTATTTGAGAATGGCTACTGCTTTTTAATTCATACCCTACCTTAATCTGAATTAATTTGCAAGTGAAGACAACCCCTCAGTTGCTACAGTTCTTCGGGCAGCCACAGAAGGTTCAACTTGTTTTTTATATCAAAAATGCTAAAATCCAGAGATTTTTGAACTTCTACTTTTTAAACCTAATTTTTAAATTACAAACCTACCACTGGTAACACAATACAAACCTACTCCCAGCTGGCACATTTAACAGGAAGGAGGTTTTTCTTTAGTCTGCTCTCCTAAAATTTCTCTAGATTTATTCGTCACATTGATACTAAACAATACTGCAAGAAAACTTCTCCCTTTCCTGTTTACCGAGATGCGAGCAACTGCATAAATTATATAATAATTAAATTCAAATCAAATTGCTCTGAACTGCCTTAGGCAACAGACAGCTCTGCCAGCAGCAGGAATTGAGTTTCTCTCAACAATTTCCAGAGGCAATGTGAGCTGGCAGCAGGGGGTTGACACCAACAAAAGGAACAACTCAAGCTTGAGATGGAATCCAGCCAGAGCTGCAGTTGTCTCTCAATAATTCATCTCAAAGAATAAAACACTCCATTAAAAAAGTAGTCTAAAATTAGAATTAATTAGAAGAGTCAAGGTACAATGTTGCAGCATTACAGTAGCTTGAGGTTGGCTATATTTAAAGTCATTCTCAGCCTTTGTATTTTCAGGTTTTTATAAAATTTACCTCCAAATATTACCCTTTGGGATGAAATTTGTCATGATTATTTTACGCCAAAAGTGATTTTTTGTGAGGGTGGCAGAAATTAATTAGTTTGCATAACTTTCCAAATAATCAAGTATCAGAAAATGATGTTTTATCATCAGTTAGTCTCAGATTTTTTTTTGCACTTACATTATTTGAAAGACAATTTTACAAATTTTAATGAGGTAGCAGTAAGTAGACACAAGCTCTGCACATCTAATCATATACTTATCTGACTCTCCACACCTATATGACCCTCCTTTGGCAATATTCCCCATGAGGACGCAAAGAAGCATACGGATTGCACTAGAACTAATCAAAAACTTCAGCTATCTTAGCACATTCAAGTACACACACACCCCCACGGCTGAAAGTATTTATAGCACATAAATCACTGGGGTCTCCAGGGTCCAACATGTGAATATGCACATTGCACGATTACACATGAAGATAAAATCATCAGCCTCTAACTTTTCTTTCTTACTTTCTTGTCTTTAAGAGCTACCTGGCTGGTACAATGAAAAATTATGGCATGAAATGCACACAGGTCAGGAAAGTCAAGGGTGAGGGTCTCACAATTTAATGTTCATTTAGTTCTCTGTCTTTTCTTGGTTTAAAATATCAATTCAAATACTACAGTAACATCACAGGCCAGTGGCAGGGCAGGAGGGATTCTAGATTTAACAATAGTGTATAAAATATCAGCTAGACAAACACAAAGGAAGAATGAATTTTTGATTGTGCTGGGAAAATACAGCTTCCTCCTCACATGCACACAGAATACCCAGAGATTCCTAATGGTTTCACATCTCTCTACATTCATCTTATTTAATAGGCACCACCAAAACCTAGGACCACAGTAATACAGCAAGTCCACAACTGTGAAAGACAGCAGGCTTGCTTCCTTTTAAACTACTATTGGAAAAAATAATTTAAGGTTATTGCCCTTCTAGTCACATCAGCCAACACAGATTAGCCTCATCCATAAATTCCAACCAACCAGACCCAGAAAAGCCCCATCTACGATTCCATCCCCACTTCATACCACAAGTGCGATCCATCCATTCCACACATACACATTTCCCAGCCACCCATCTGGCACACAGGAGATCTACGAATTCAAAGAAACACCCAAGTATCAGGGGGTAGCCGTGTTAGTCTGCATCTACAAAAACAACAAGGAGTCTGGTGGCACCTTAAAGACTAACAGATTTATTTGGGCATAAGCTTTTGTGGGTAAAAACCTCACTTCTTCAGATCCATAGAGTGAAAGTTACAGATGCAGGCATTAATGCCTGCATCTGTAACTTTCACTCTATGGATCTGAAGAAGTGAGGTTTTTACCCACAAAAGCTTATGCCCAAATAAATCTGTTAGTCTTTAAGGTGCCACCAGACTCCTTGTTGTTTTTGTAGATGCAGACTAACACGGCTACCCCCTGATACTTGGGTGTTTCTTTGAATTCGTAGATCTCCTGTGTGCCAGATGGGTGGCTGGGAAATGTGTATGTGTGGAATGGATGGATCGCACTTGTGGTATGAAGTGGGGATGGAATCGTAGATGGGGCTTTTCTGGGTCTGGTTGGTTGGAATTTATGGATGAGGCTAATCTGTGTTGGCTGNCCCAAATAAATCTGTTAGTCTTTAAGGTGCCACCAGACTCCTTGTTGTTTTTAAAGAAACACCCAGACTCCCTTCACTGTTTAAACCCTACCCAAGGGAATCTTCCACGAACATTGACAAGCCCTACCCATGGATTGTCTCCCAGTCACATTGCCAAGCCCAGACAAGCTACAGCAACAAATTCCACCCACGGACCCACCCTCCAGCCATACAGAGCAGCCCCTGAGTGGATTCCCAAAGCAAGCCTATAAGCAGCAGGATGGAGGGAAGATTGCTCGATTTTCCTTGACAGTTCCTCCGTCTCCTGGAGCCTTGAGGACAGTCCCCATTTTCCGATTCTCATACGCACTCAAGTTGTATAATAAGTGTCCCAGCCCTACTTAAGCTCCCCTTTCTAGACACTCCCTAGGCTACTGTATTTGGGTCCCACATGCTGGGCCAACATGCTTTTAAACTTCCCTTGGTCTGGACAGGCATCAGCCTCTCTGGCACATGCAGTCTCTGTATCTGGTACCCTTCTGAAATTGGCAATCTGCAGTCCTGCTGCCCTAAGCCTCAAGACCCATGCTGAACACACCCATGACTTCCCAGTAGTTTAAGCACATTCTTTCCCAGAGCTGCAACCTTGTGGGCACTCTGGTTTATAGTTTAACCTCTTCAGGGACATGTGATAGGCAAAGCAAAGTATACTTTGAAGAATGATTTCTAAAACAAACACCCTTTATTTTAGGCAGCAAAAGAGATACACAGATTTAAGTCAAACCCCACCTATATGTCGTTTCCTCATCACTGAAGTGTTCTTTGGGATTTGGGTCCTTTCAGGACTCCGAGTCCCCTCTGTTGGGCTGCACTCCTCCAGCTCAGGACTTCTCCAAATCATGGCATCTCTCTCTGACCCCTGCACTCAAAAGCATCCCCTCTCACTCAAGAAATCCGCATAGGAGTCCTTCCCCAACTTCTCAGCCTTTGCATTTTTAAATACCTGCTCTGGTTTCTTTGATCCCCTTCTGGGATTTTCCACTTTCAAACCCCGCATTCAAGCTGGAGAAAACTGGTATCACCTAGGATGCAGCCATCTCATTGTTCTGCCAGGTCCCAGCCTGTACACTTACTGATAGTTAAAAACTGTCTCAGTCAGAGAGACACCCCCAGGTGCCACAGCCTGTCTCCTTTGCACAAGAACTACAAGGCAAGAGTAGAGTAAAAATAAGGGCTTAAACATACACAGTGCATATAATCTCAAAACAAAATTCATTAACTGTACACAATAAACATGCTCCTTCATCCTGCAGACAGATCAGGCCCTAGCATCTTACCCAGTGAGTCCATCTTGTTCTCCTCTATGAGTCTATTGATTAGTCCGTTGGCTCTCTCAATGGTGCAGACAGCAACATCTAGTGCAGAGAAACGTCCAGCAGGGGAAGTACTTCCCATATAGCCTTCTACCCGCACACCCACCTCCTGAAACAGAGTCTGTGCGCCAGGGAGACAGAACATTTGTTCACAGAATTAGAATCTTTACTTGCGATCCCCATATGCAGCATACTGAAATCAGCACAGTACACACAATCTAAAACAGACATTCCCAACACTAGATCAGATAACCCGACTAAGAGCATGGCTGACCCAGCAAGTGCCTGCTGTCTCCTATTCAACTTTGCGCATTCTGCCCCACAACAAAGCAGCCCAAGTCACTTCTCTTTATTGTAATAAACTTTGTACCATATATGCCTTGTGAAGTATGATTTGAAAATGTATAACTAATTGGTCAATTATAGTGAAATGTGTTGCTACATTATATGTGAAGTTGTGACTGCCCTGTATGACGTTACTAGCACAAGTTCAAACCCACAAAGCCCTGCCTAGACAAGTTGTTAAAGAGACCTATCCTAAAGAAAGGAATACGTGTTTACTACTTTTATGTAAATTGAGGTAAACAGGGTCCTCAAGACAGCAGGAGGAGGAGATGGCAGTGTTGTACTTAAAGTACTGCACAGGATCTTTTCAGGGGGAATAAGACAAAACGCCACATTTATTAGTAATACATGTATTCATTAACACTGTATTATATGCATATAATATATTACACTTACACTCACACACACACACAAACACACTCCGTCTTGTTGTTACCAATTAGTTGCTCCCCTTAACTTCACTGGCCAGGTGAGTTAGATGGGGGAGGGGGTGGAGCCGGGCTTCTGCCGATCTGGATCGATGCTCCCATGTTGACAAGACGAGACCCGGGGTCCTCTGCAAGACACCTCACTTTTATAGCAGCTTCCCTCTCATGCAAATCTATACCAGATTCAAACTCTGTGTCTGTGTCCATTGGTCCTTTGTGCTGCTTTCTTTTGAGTGTTGTCCCAATGCTGCAAAGAGGGTGTTTCCAAAAGAAGGTGCTTGCTTCTAACCCCCCGAGGCTGTCAGTATGTCTGCTTGTCTTTAATGAGCCCACTTGACACGTTTTATTGTCCTTGGGTCTGGCTCCCAGCCCCTCTCCAACAGTTGAGGCTGTCTGAAGGTGCTGCCTTCCATGCCTTGCTCATCCACACCTCATTCATTCAACAGGGCAATTGATTAAGAGTGGGGGGGGGGAAGAGCTCTTGTTCTACTGCTAGCAAAAAGAAAATTTTCTTCTATCTTATTCTATCCTTAGGGGCTATAATATTATACCAAGGGCAATGCAAAGTTTCTAAATGAGGCTTTGATACAAAGTCCCATGAAAACAGAGGTCACACGTGGGTAGACCCACCACAAGGTTATATGAAGAGGCACAATGTAAAGTCATATGAAAATTATCAGAGATTGATCTACAGCAGGAAACAGAACAATTTGCAATTTAGCAAACACAAGTGGGTGAAGAAAGAGGATGAAGCCCCTTCATCACCAGATTCCATGTCACCTTCCTTACTGCTTAAATACATATTACTTTGAAGGGTAACCTTCCAAAGAATCCACCTCAAAGGTTCACTGGCCTATAAAAGAAAGGGATAGAGGACCCCAAGCTCTTTCTTTCACCTAAGATGACAAAGGCACCAGCACCTTTGGGAGAGATCCTGGCCAAGGAGAGAGTCAGTCACCATCTTGCTGGAAGACTGTGGGTGAGAAAGGCCATCTTAAAGTCTTGAACCAAAACTTGCTGGATTAAGTTTTAGACTTTTAGATGCATGTTTTCACTTTTATTTGCTGGTAACTTCTAACTTTATCTCATACTTGAAATATTTAAACTCCTATCTTCTTCTGTTAATAAATGTGTTTTATTTTTAATCTAAATAAAACACAGTGCTGTGTTTAAACTGAACAATTTGGTAACTCCAATTAAAGTAGCAAATTGTTGAAAATTGACTCCATAGAAGGGCAATGAACCTTAATAACTGAACTGTCCAGGAAAGGGCTGGACACTGCAGAACACGTTTTGGGGGAAATCCTCAACTGGGAGTGTGTTGGGGTCACGTGGCAAGTAGTAACCAAAGCTGGTAGAAGCCAAAGTGTGACTGGTACATTGCTGGCAAACTGCTGGGGTCAGAGCTACTAGATCAGGGCTCCAGCTGTGCACAGACACACAGTGCATCCGAAGAAGTGAGGTTTTTACTCACGAAAGCTCATGCCCAAATAAATCTGTCAGTCTTTAAGGTGCCACCAGACTCCTTGTTGTTTTTGTAGATACAGACTAACACGGCTACCCCCTGATGCTAGACACACAGTGTGTGACCTGTAGGCTAGTTGTGAGCAATCCAGGTTGGGAACTACAGCAGCAAAGCCTTGTGAGGTGTGCAAAGCAGGGAGTGACAACCTCACTCTGGTCTGGACTGCACCCCAGAACGTGACAGCCTTATTGTAGGATGAAGTGCACACCACAGGAGAGGTGAGCAGCACCATCACACTGGAAGTTTGTTTCAGAAGAAAACCAGACAAGTATTCCAAAAATGTCAAAACATCCTGTTTCAACAGTTTTGGAATAAACATTCACATTTTTTGTTTTGAAATGACCTTTTGTTATATATACACACATCTTTACCCCCATATAACGCGACCCTATATAACACGAATTCAGATATAACGCAGTAAAGCATTGCTCCGGGGGGGCGAGGTTGCGCACTCCGGCAGATCAAAGCAAGTTCGATATAACGCGGTTTCACCTATAACACGGTAAGATTTTTTTGGCTCCCAAGGACAGCTTTTTATCAGGATAGAGGTGTACTATAAATAAATTATACACACACAAATAAAAAAAACACAACATAAAAAGTAGAAATTGAAATGAAATGTTTTGATCAACCCAAAATTCCTTCACAGAGACTTTCAATGTTTCGGATTTTGTTCTGATTCGAAACTAAACCAATTTTCAAAATCCTTTGCAAAACAGAATTTCTGTCTTCCACAAAGCTCTATTTCCACCCTCCCCCCTCCATTTCATACAAATGTTTCCACATGTTTAAGGTTCTGAAAAGGTTTGATTTGACAGCTTTGAGCCATACCCCCACACTCCTGTATTCCACTTACCTGCAGGTAATACTTTTTCTCTTTGGCCACAGAGACAAAGGGGAGGATGAACAGAGCTTTCTTTTGGGTTTCCAGGACTCTCTTCAAGATGAGTAACTCAGCAACTAGCGTCTTCCCAGCACTAGTAGGCGCTAAAATAACATGATCCAAGAAAAGTGTGTCAAAACTTAAACTGCAAGCGATTAGCTACTGGATGACTCCAGAGGTGGAAACTGCATACAAAGAAAAATATTCAGAACTGCCTAAATGTCTAAGCCACTTTTTAAAATGGGATTTAGGTGTGTCTGAAAATTTTACTCAGAGACTTTCACTTTAAGGATGCTAATTCATACCCAGCCCCTGGTCCACAATGACTGAAAGTCATTACCACTTTGGTGGCTGTTCAGTCACCCAAGTAAAACAAGCCAGTGGGTCTCCATCCAGTTCCTAGATGACAGGAAGTGGCAGGATATGGGAAACCCCTGCCACCTGCAGCTCTGGGGGCCTGAGGCTGGACTCCCTCCGCATATCTGGAGATGGTCTCATCACAGCAGGTTAGAGGCACATCAGTGGGCTGAGCCCAGTAACTTGCCCTACTGCAATCTGTGCTGTACCTCCTCTAAGGCAAAGATGATTTCAGCCTCCAGAGCCGCCAGCCCAGCACCTTTTAGCAGCAGTAAAATCATTTATATTATATTAGTGAAGTTATAGTTAAGGCTACGATTTAGTCACAGAGGTTGCGGAAGTCACAGAAACTGTGACTTCCAGTGACCTGCATGACTTCAGCCTGCAGTGGTTGGGACCTGCAGGATTCCCCGCCATTCGCAGCAGCCGGGAGCTGCAGGGAAACCCTGAGCTTCCAGCTGCCGGCGGGGGGACCCCCAAGCTCCAAGCCAGTGGCCCCTGGAGCTGCAGACAGCAGGGGTACCCTGCAGCTCCCAGCCCCCACAGGCGGAAGGGGGACCCCACAATTCCTAGCTGCCACAGCTGTGGGCAAACCCCCAAGCTCCCAGCCGCCTCGAGCCCCCAGAGCTGCAGGTGGCAGGGGTATCCCACAGCCCCCAGCTGCTGCAGGCGGCTCCTAGCCTGAAGCAGGGCAGCTACGCAGGGGCTATATGGGGACCCGCAGATCTTCATTTTGTCATGGATATTTTTAATAAAAGTCACGGACAGGTCACGGCTTCCGTGAATTTTTCTTTTTTGCCCATGACCTATCCGTGACTTCTACTAAAAATTCCAGGACAAAATCTTAGCCTGTTACAGTGCATGATTCTGTCAGATGTCTGCATACCTGAGTAAACTAGGTTCTTCCCCTCCAGGACTTGTCCAAGCATCAGGCACTCTGCTTGCCATTCAAACATATGTACTACTCCCAGACTGTGGTATTTCTCCAGAACTACTTCAGGAAGCCCCCAGCTTGCTAGGAGCAGCTTGTCTGCTTGGTCATCGGGAATATTCATCTGTTGGCATCGCCCTTTGGGAAAAATTCCAACATCAGCAGAGGCAGCATAGTGAGTAATATGACACTTAGGCCTTATCCACTAAACTTTCAGAAACACAGGAACTGCCATGCTGAATCAGAGCTGTGGTTCATTTTATCAAGGATCCTGTTTCTGACAGTGCCTAGGACCAGGTGCTTCAGAGGAAAGTGGAAGAAACCTTACAGAATAACCTGCCCCCCAAGTTTCCTCCTAACCTCCCACAGTTAGGAGATTGGGTTATGGCCTGAAGCATGAGAGTTTCTATTCCTTCCAAAAATATTGCTTATTCTTTTCATTTTTTCTATTCTAATTCTGGATATTCTTGCCATCCATTTAAATGTCCAGTCCCTCTTGAATTCTGCTAAAGCTCTTGGCCACAACGATCCACAGGCTTATCGTACATTGTATGAGTAGTATTTCCTCCCATCAGTTTTTAATTCACCGTATTTCAATTTCTTTGAATATCTCTAAATCTGTAATCTGAGAAAGGGTCCCAAGAAATTCCTGATCTACCTACTCTATACATTATTCATTATTTTCTGTGCTTTTATCATCTCCCTTTTTATTTGCCTCCTAAAATATTTTCACTCTCTCTTCATATGAGACCTTTTCTATACCACAAGCCATTTTCTTTGCCCATCTCTCAACTCCCTGCTTTTTGAGATGAGGTGATTCAATATGAACACAGCTTCCAGTTGAGGGTGATTAAGATACTAATAGCACTATAAAAGAGGCGGGCAAACTACGGCCTGCCCCACTCGGGGCGCTGGGTGGGGGGCAGCACCACGCAGCTTGGCCCCACTCCGGCGAAGGCCCTGGGTCGGGGACCGTATCACGCGGCTCAGCCCCACTCTTGTGCTCCGTCTGGGGCGCTGAGTCGGGGGCCGCACTACGTGACTTGGCCCCGCTCCGGCCAGGGGAAGCACGATGTGGCTTGGCCCCGGTCTGGCAGATCGGTGACCGCCCGACGTGGCATGGCCCCGCTCCAACGGGTCAGGGGCCATACCATGCGGCATGGCCCCGCTCCGGTGCTCCGGCTGGGGCGCTGAGTCGGGGGCCATACCATGCGGCTCTGCCCCGCTCCGGTGCTCCAGATGGGGACCGCAACACGCGGCACCGCCCCGCTCCAGCCAGGGGCCGCATCACGCAGCTTGGCCCCGCTCTGGTCAGGGGCCGCACCACACGGCACAGCGCCGCTCCAGTGCTCCGGACAGGGCTCTAGATCGGGGGCCGCCCAAACTAAAGCCCCAGCCGGAGCACCGGAGCGGGGCCGTGCCGTGTGGGGCAGCCCCCAACACAGAGCTCCAAGTGGTACAGCCCCGCTCCTGCCAGGGCGATGGTTCGGGGGCCGCACCACATGACTCAGCCCTGCTCCGGCTAGGGGTTGCACCACGCAGCTCAGCCCCCGGAGCACCAGAGCGGGGCCGCTCTGGCGGGTCGGAGGCCGCTCTGGCGGGTCGGGGGCTGCCCCACACGGCTCGGCCCAGCTACAGTGCTCCGGATGGGGGCTGCAACATGCGGCACCGCCCCGTTCCAGCCAGGGGCCACATCATGCAGCTCGGCCCCACTCCGGTCAGGGGCCAGACCGCACAGCACGGCCCCGCTCCAATGCTCCGGACAGGGCTCTGGATCGGCGGCCGCCCAAACTAAAGCCCCAGCCGGAGCACCAGAGCAGGGCCGTGCCGTGTGGGGCGGCCCCGAACACAGAGCTCCAAGCGGCATGGCCCTGCTCCTGCCAGGGCGATGGGTCGGGGGCCACACCACGTGACTCGGCCCTGCTCTGGCTAGGGTCTGCACCATGCAGCTCAGCCCTGCTCTGGTGGGTCAGGGGCTGCCCTACACGGCACGGCCCCGCTCTGGCGGGTCGAGGGCCTTACCATGTGGCTCGGCCCCACTCCAGCCAAGGCACTCCAGCCAGGGGCCGCACCATGCGGCTCGGCCCTGCTCCGGCTGGGGTGCTAGTTTGGGGACCACACCACGTGGCTCTGCTCCGCTACGGTGCTCCAGATGGGGGCTGCCCCACGCGGCGCAGCCCCACTCTGGCGCTCCAGCTGGGACTCTGGGTCAGGGGCCGCACCATGCAGCTCGGCCCTGCTCTGGTGCTCCAGACGGGCTCTGGGTCGGGGGACACCCCCACGCAGCACAGCCCAGACCCAAAGCCCCAGAACAGGTCCATGCTGGGTGGGGCGGCCCCTGGACCGCCGGAGCAGGGCCGTGCCGCATGGGGTGACCCCTAACCCAAAGCCCCACGCGGCGCAGCCCCCTGGCGCTCCAGCCGGGGCGCCAGGTCGGGGGGGGGGAACCGCATCACGTGACTCGGCCCTGCTCCAGGGTGGTTGGCCACCCCAGGCGGCTTGGCCCCTCTGGCCAGGGGCCGCCCCACGCGGCTCAGCCCCGCTCCAGTGCTCCGGCTGAGGCTCTGGGTCGGGGTTGCACCATGCAGCTCGGCCCCGCTCCGGATGGGGGCCGCCCCACGCAGCACAGCCCAGACCCAGAGCCCCAGCTGGAGCACCAGAGGGGGGCCGTGCCGTTTGGGGCGGCCCCCGACCCAAAGCCCCACGCGGCTCAGCGCCGCTCCTGCCAGGGCAATGGGTCAGGGGCCACACCACATGGTTCGGCCCCAATCCGGCCGGGGCGCTGGGTTGGGGGCCGCACCACGTGACTTGGCCCTGCTCCAGCCAGGGGCCGCACCATGCGGCGCGGCCCTGCTCTGGTGGGTCGGGGGCTGCACCACGCGGCACGGCCTCACTCCGGTGCTCCAGCTGGGGGCCACCCCACGCAGCACAGCCCCACTCCGGCAGGTCAGGGGCCATAGTCTGCGGCTCGGCCCCACTCCAGCCGGGGCATTCCATCCGGGGGCCGCACCACGTGGCTCGGCCCTGCTCCGGACAAGTTGCCGGGGTGCCCCACTTGGCTCGGCCCCACTCCAGGTCGGGGGTCGCCCCACGCGGCTCGACCCTGCTCCGGCACTCCGGCTGGGGCTCTGGATCAGGTGCCGCATCGTGCAGCTCGGCCCCGCTACGGTGCTCCGGGCTCAGCGCCGCTCCTGCTGGGGCATTGGGTCGGGACCGCACCACGCGGCTCAGCCCCAATCTGGCCGGGGTGCTGGGTCGAGGGCCGCACCACGTGACTTGGCCCTGCTCCGGCCAGAGGCTGCACCATGCGGCTCGACCTTGCTCTGGTGGGTTGGGGGCTGCACCGGCACTCCAGCCGGGATCCACCGCACGCGGCTCGGCCCTGCTCCGGCACTCCGGCCGGGGCGCAGGGTTGGGGGCCGCACCTTTTGGCTCCCGGAAGCACCAGCATGGCCCTGCTCCGGCTCCTACGCATTCCAATTGGAGCTGCAGGAGCGATGCCTGTGGACGGAGCAGCATTCAGAACCGCCTGGCCGTGCCTCTGTGTAGGAGCCAGAGAAGGGACATGCCACCGCTTCCGGGAGCCACTTGAGGTAGGCACCGCTCGGAGCCGCACCCCGAGCCTCTCCCCACGCCCCAACGCCCTATCCCAGACCCGATCCCCCTCTCACCCTCCGAACCCCTTGGTCCCAGCCTGGAGCACCCTCCTACACCCTAAACTCCTCATCCCCGGCCCCACCCCAGAGCCCGCACCAATTTTGTGAGCATTCATCACCCGCCATACAATTTCTATTCCCCTATGTGGCCCTTGAGCCAAAAAGTTTGCCCGCCCCTGCATTATAATGGTCCTTATATTTTCCATCCCATTTCTTATTCATCCTAACATTGTTCCCCCCCCCCTTTTTTTTTTTTTTTTTTTGAGTGCAGCAACACATGGAGCAGAAAACTTCAGTTTTTGCTACAATTCTGCCCCAGATTCCCCACCCCCACCCCCCGTGCCTTGTTATAGCTAATTTAGAACCCTCATTAGCACACCCTGCCTCCCCAAGCTAGCACTGGTAAGAGGTTCGCTCCCTACCCCCTAAAAATAAAAGGCTGTGTCTACAGCTTTAAAGAGCAGCTTTCACCTTCAAAGATCCCACAGCACAGAAACTAAGATATTAAGTTTCAGAGTAGCAGCCGTGTTAGTCTGTATCCACAAAAAGAAATAAATTTGCTCTAATAAATGTGTTCGTCTCTAAGGTGCCACAAGTACTCCTGTTCTTTTTAAGATATTAAGGATACAAAGGGATCAAGCAACCCAACCCCTTCAAGAATGAAAGGCAGCAGCACCACACAACAGAGTGAAGACTTTCAAGGGGCAATCAGGGTACATCTACACACAATATTAAAAGACCCACATCAACAAGCCTCAGAGCCTGGGTCAACTGGCTCAGGCTCACATGGTAGAGCTGGCATTGAAAGCTAAAAATACCAATGTAGATGTTCAGGCTCAGGCTGGAGCCTGGTGAGGGGGGATGGTCTCAGAGCCTAGACTCCAGCTCAAGCCTGAACATCTACACTGATAATTTTAACCCCTCAGTACAAGCCTCCATCAACACCAGCTAGCACTGGGTGACTCAGGAGTGTCACTTATTGAATCATTTTTTAGGAGGTGTCCCATCCAAACACTGACCCAGCCCAACCCTGTTTGCCTTAATCTGACAGCATTATATCAAGCATCAGGCAGTAAATGTCTGCACACAGAGTGAGAGATGTCAGTGTTTACAGAAGAGCTGTGAAAGGGGATGAAGACACAGGATATTAAACATTAAATTGAAAGTCACTCCACACGCCTGTGTGCTTGAAGATATCAGGGAGCTGTAATCAGGACCACAGGGAGCTTATTGCATCCAAATGAATCACCTTGCCAATTTGCTCTACTCTTCTTATTAAAGCACATCTATAAGCCTCGTTTTCTATCCCAAGAAATGTAAATAGTACTATGCATTAATTGTGTTTTGGTAGCACCTAGAGGCCCCATTGTGCTAGGTACTGACAACACACACAAATGGTTGCTGACCCATAAGAATTTACAAGTCACCTGCATTGTATCTCCCTCTCAGCCAGGAAGAGGGAAAATTTGATTCCCCTTTACACTGCCTTCCTCCCCCGCCCACACACTGAATGTTGGGCCCCGTAGCAAACAGCCCTGTTCTCCCAACGCAGAACCTGCCGTGGGCTCAAGGGCGCTGCGCCCCTCGGCTCCCTGGCCAAGGGACATCACAGGGAGGCCCTCACCGCGGGGCCCGGCTCCCGGCTGCTGCTGCCGCTCCCTGCCCTGCCCCCGCGGCAGCGCTGCGAGGGGCGCCCCGGCGCACCCGGGCTGGGACCAGGCGCCTCAGGAGCCGGCACCGCCAGAAGCTCTACCAGGGGCTCCCGCGGCCCCCGCCAGCCCCCTGGAGGGCTGGATCCGACTCCCCACCCGCGGTGGCAGGGCCCGGATCGGTCACCCCCGCAGGAGCGGGCGCGCCGGGCGGTACCTGAGCGGCTCGGGCTGCCGCTGCCCCCCAGGGATCGCTCCAGGCCGGGCGGGGGGCTCAGCACGGGCCGGGCGGGGGCCGCGGACCCGAAGTGGCTGCAGCCCCCGGGAGCGGGTGGGGAACGGGCCAGGCCGCCCCGTCTTGGCCTCCTGGAGCCACCAGCCCGGGAACTAGACCCCATCGCCAACCCGCCGCCATCTTCCCGCTCAGCCATTCAAACCCCAGCGCCCCGCCCCACATGGAGGGCCGGCGAACGGCACCAGAGCGCGCGGCCAGCCAATCAGAGAGCGCGCATCCAGCCAATCAGAGAGCGCGCATCCAGCCAATCAGAGAGCGCGCGGCCACGGAGCCAGAGTCTGGAGAGGCTCCCGCGGGGGAAGCGCAGCTCGTTAGCGCCCCCACGCTCCGGGCGGTCAGGTTGCTCCCGCGGCCCCACCCGCAAGCACACGGGAAGCTGGGCCGGGGTCGGGCCCGCCGCAGCGTCCAGGCCTAACCACAGCGCTACTCCGAGAGCCGGGACCCTGAGGGCAGCTCCCCCCGCACCTCCCGTTGTGCGGTTCAGGTTGAGCGCGCCCTGCAGCCAGGCGTGTTCGTGCAGGCGAGGAGATGCTCCCTCATAACTACAGCCGCACAGGGCGCAGCGGGCATAAGGCCCTGGTTCTCCTCCCATGGGGCTGATAGGCGTCAATAGCCCTACCCAAGGCTGCCCAGGTTCCAAGGCTAGAAGGGAGCATGGGGGTCAAGCATCCAGGTCTTGCATTGTAGAACCAGCGAACTGGGTATTAGGCGTCGGGAAATTAGGACACAATGGAGCTCGCAGTTCTAATGCTTTTTATTTTCACACTAAACAAGCTTTAGAACACACCACCTCCCCAGCTGGTACCTTACAACTGCAAAACTTCAGCACCTAAACACTCCCCCGTGGGAGGGTAGAAGCAGGCAAAATTTTCAAGGGTGACCCCTTGGGGGTCGTTGTTCCCTCCCACACCCTCAGCACCTGAGAAACCTGGGATCACATTTTCCAGATGTTCTGAGCACTCAACTCCCATTGATTTCAGGCTCAGTGGTGCACCTTCAGCCTTTTTGAAAATCAAGTTCCTGCTATACCCCAAGGAAATAAGATAATGTAGTTAGAATATACAACTGCAAAATAAAAGTGGTTTTAATTACTTCCCCAGCATCATACAGAAATTGGGATGCAGAACAGGGCTCCACCCTTTCTGCCTCCAGGCCACTACAAAAACAGCAAAGCACACTACCTTATTCACTATACATCTTCCAACTTCTGCAACAGAGGCAAGGGTCCTACAGATAACCACCTAATTCAGTACACAACCCTGATTTGGCTTTAGCACACTGTCCACGCTGGTGTGCAAGACAGCACAGATTGTACTCATTTTTGTATTTAAACTTTTTTTCAATTGAAATTAAACTGCTGCAGAGTTCCCCATCTGCTGCATTGACTTGCCTTTAGGAGTTCACACCTAGATGCCATCAACTTATGTGCTCCAAGAGAAGCAACTGCCTGTGAATTGTGGAAAGATCTTTAAGACACCTAGATGTTGAGGCCATTTAGCATTTTAAAGGACAGACTCTGAAATGGGTCAGCCCTACTTTTATAACTGAGTGATGGTCCGCAGACTGCCAGGGTACTCCAGGATGTCCACAAGTCATGTCCAGGGTCAGTCACACTGATCAACTCCTCCCCCTCACTCTCTCCCTCCTAGTGTTTCCTGCACACTGCTGAAGGCACTGGGAGGGAGGGGGAGGAGCAAGGACAGGGTGCGTGTAGGGGAAGGGCAGGAAGAGATGGGGGGGCCTTGGGGAAAGGGGTGGAGTGGTGGGGCCGGGGTTGAGCTACCCCAGGGAAAATTAGAAGCTAGCTTAGGAGTTCGTGGCTGTTTGGCATTTGCCCTCTCTGACAAAACTGAATCTATGAAAGTACTGGACACAGGTTATTCCTCCATTACTTTCGTTAACCAACATAGACAAGGATTCGATTCTCATGCAGTAGCAGGCTACTTTTAATACCTCAGTGCTGAACAAATGTTATCCAGTTATTGGTTTTTCCCTCATCACAAGTGGCAGTTATCGATAGTGGCAGTTCATCTGTTATCTCATCTTCTACTCAGATTGTAAACTCTTTGGGGCAGGGACCATCTTTTGTTCTGTGTCATACAACAGGGTGCTGGCCCATGCCTAGAGCTCCTTGGCACTATGGTAATAAATAGAAAGGCCACAGACTGGATAGACAATCTCAAACCCTAGATGAAATCCAGGTCAGAGGCACACAGCAATGCAGCGTTGAGAAGCTTTACTGTTACTTTATCCCTTCTCTGGCTAAATAGGCAACCAGTCTCTGTGACTGCCAAAATGGCACTTTTTAGGAGCTGGTTTTTAAAGGAAGCTACCACACAGAACAGCTGGTCCCAAATCCCTCTCTCCCTAGAGCTAACATTGCCCTCTGATTTTTAATTACATTTCCAAAAGACTATACTTTGTAAATTTACACTAAAAAACCACCTTTCAGAAGCCCATGGAACAGCCAAACACGGTACAGAGGGCTTTGGTTTCTGTGGGACTTGGATTTTTTTGTTTGTTTGTTTAAGTAGTTCAGGTGTCCAAAAGAACCTCTCAAAACTCTTAAGTTTGATTAAACTACAATTAGCATAAAGCATCACTGCTTCAGGAAGCAGCTCTGTGCAAAATCAGCAGGCTACAAACCAGAATTTGAGAACCATGAGCTGTACAATCAATAACCCAATTTAAGGGCTTTATATATAACATTTTCCTAATCAAATATAAACCACTGCCTATTATCTGTGATAAAATAGTTAACTAGCATGACATCTGTTGTGTAATGAAACATGAGAACAAATCTAAAATTCTCTCAGAAGTATTTTTCTTCACTGCTACACAGGAAAAACATTGATCTTTCTAACTCCAAATTGAATCCATTAAGTCAAAGGCATAAATATTTTAGAGTCTCTTCTATACAAATATGTTCTCCATTTTTTACTTTTATGGTAAACAAACATAGTATTAATTTTACTTGCAGTATATGACACTTCAAGGAAATCATGACATTTTCAGGCAATTTGACAACATTTAGTGCATTCTTTTGAAAGATAATGGTCCAGGTCAGATTGCATCACCTCCATTTCCTTTCAGTCACCTCAGTTGTGTTAAAATCTGATCCAAATAAAATAATTTAATAAAAACAAAGTATCAGAACGATTTTATGATATCAAATCCAATACTGTGTAACTGTTTACCAGAAGTTCAGAGATTAAAGACAGGACTTAAATAGTATATCTTGTTTCTCTGGCCTGCTGTGGTGCAAAAGACAGGATGTACAGTTTCTGCTGAATTTTTTGGAACCCTTGATGAATAACACATATTCAGAGTGATCCCAACAGCATGAACAGGTGCATTTGCTACAAGAAGTCAATAATGTATCTTTCTCCTATTGTGGATTTCACTTTTATATCTATGGCCCATACCAGTATAATGCATACTTAATGTTGCAACTCATTTCCTGTCACTGGGCCACTTCAGAACCCCCCACTAACAGATCTTGCCATTTCCAGAGAGAACATCAGCTATCCTGTCCTCTCCACACCCTGTTCATCATATTAATCTGTTTTCCTATCCATACTTTTATCCCCTGTGATGAGTTTTTCTGGTCCATGGAGATGAGGGACATATACTCCAATTCTCTCTCTCTCGCCCCACCCTCATTAAATACTTCAAAGAAATTTAAGTTTAAAGTGAAGCCCAGTCTTTCAGGAATAATTGCTTGAAACCACCACACTGCATTTCATCTCCTGTATCAGTGGGGATACCTGGTCTAAAACAATGTGTGCCACAGTTAAATTTTTCTTAACTTGTATGTTGGAGGAGGAGCGCAAATCATTTTTCATTTTTAAGCTTTTGAAAAGCAAAAAAAAAATCTATGCAAATCCTAATATTTGTTAAATAGTGGACTCTAATCTAGCCATTAATGAAAATTCAAGATTCATGAACATCTCTAAAGCTACCCAGCTCTCCCATATTATTTTGTGTTTTTATGAGCTGTCATTTAAAGAACTGTCACCTGTTATCAAGATGTCGCTCAGCTGAGGGCAAACACATAGGGAAAGGAGATGGAGGAGGGTGGCAAGTGCCATCCCTTCAAGGAAGATTCCTGGCTGCAAAAGACAATACACAGAGTTGCAGGCTAACCTATATAAGTAAGGGCTGAAAAAACCCTTATATTCCTGCAATAATAATGATGTAAAAATTTAATATTGTAATGATTATTTCTATTCAGCAAAGAGAACTGCATTTCCACCAAGTCAGATCAGAAAGACCAGAAATCAGCTGTAATGTTGCCATATGAAACCAACCACAGAGCTATTGCTAAAATAGGTTTCCATTTATCATGCAATTTTACAGCTAGACACTGAAGTGCTTTTTAAGCACTGTTTCTCCTACCTCTCATTATTATATACCTATGATTCCTTGTATTTAAAAAAGGCTCTGTTTAAAAATAAAGTTGATTTTCATCTCAATTTTGGTCATTTCTTCTTAAAAAACTTTGTTAGCACAAAGTTTCTTTTAGTCTATTAAAAAGATTACAAAAAAAATATCTAGAACTGACCTACTTCTACCATATTCTGAATAAGGGCTAACTAGCAACCAGTCGAAAAATTTGATTTCGTAAGTAGGTGCACAGTTGGTTCATTAAATCTCTGTTCTGTCCTTCAACCCAGTGCATCTCTGCTAATGCATCATCCCCTTCTTTCTTCACATTTATTAAACACTTAAAAATAAAGTGTCCACTAGTTCCTTTGGGACTTTGTCCTTTTTCCATTGTTAGATTGCCAGCATCCTCTGAAGCATCAGGCTCCTCCTTTGCATCACTGGAGTCTTCACCAATTAATGTTTCTGCTTGCTTTGCTTCTATGTCCTCCTCTTCCATGAGTTCCTCATTGTTTTCTTCTTTGGCAGGGGAATCTTCCCTTTGCCTGTCATTCTTGGCTGAGCTGACATCCTCATCAAGCATCACTGACCCCATTTCGAAGTTTTCAGTCTTGTTTTGTTCACACTCTGGGTTGTTTGAGTCTTTCTGGCTGCTCTTCTCTTCTTCCATTGCTTGCAGAGTATCTTCAGAAGCTCGAGGAAGTTCTCGTAGCTGCCTTACTCGTTCTCGTTTCTTTCTTCTTAAATGAACCCAAGAGTTTTCAATGGCTGTTAGAAACAGACTAACTTCATCTTCTCCACAGGGAACATACTTATGCTGAACCTATTGTAGAGAACAGCAGAACTTCATAATCACTCTACTTTAAATAAGTTTACATTTATGCCTGAAAGCAACATGTTGTTCTAACAGGTAATGCTTAATACTGTACCTTCAGATCAGTCAGTATTTTTTCTATCCACTTTGTAACCACTGCTATGCCTTCCACAGCATCCCAGCCCATAGCTGAAGCCTTGATGGATAACTCTTTGACTGTGGATGCCAACACTATAAATGTAATTGGCTTCCGGGGCTTTTCTAACTTCCTTCTTTTAGAGGGAGGTGACTGAAAAAAGCAACACAACAAATGAATTACAAACATCAGAAGTGTGCAACACTAATGGGACAGTTTTAACACCTAGGACATAAAGAGTCTGCATCATGCCAATGTCCGTACAGTAGAACCCTGTTTATCGGATCCTCCCTTAACTGACTCTCCACATTTACTGAACAACCAGGACTCCAGAGCCAGAAGCAGGTGGTCTCTCTTGTGGCGGCTAGATGGCACTGCAGCATCACATTTTCCCATTCCTGGGTTTACCCACTGTTTTGATTATCTGATTTGGCCCTGGGCCAATTACACCAGATAAACGGGGTTCTACTGTAATACCATGTACATTCACTGTCATGGCCTGTGTATCACTTAAGCCTTCAAGAGGGTTTTAAGTAGGACTTCAGAGATGAATATGCTTTGTACTGGCCTGCTGCACGGGTGACTTTTACCTTAAGATATTAGAAAGAATCAATTATGCTTTCCTTCAGCTGCCATTTCTCAGATTACTATAAGTGTTTCTCTTGGTACTACATATGAAAGCCACTAACGTTTTGATACTGATCACACACAGGTGTATCACTGCATCTCTCTTGTAAAATTAGTTACCACAAACACCTGTGCAAAAAGTACATACACACTGATCTAAAAAGGAGAAGCAGGCTTTGATTTAATATAAATACGTTAACAATCTTCAGTTCAACTTACATAAGTGAGTGTAAGAACCTGGATATTTTCAAATGTTTCTAAGGGGTAATTTTTTGCTGCTAAATTCTTATTTAAGCACTGAAGTGGAAGTGGCCTGATTTTCAGGGAACCTGCAGCTCACATTGAAGCCCATCAGAGAGGCCTTGCTGACTTGATTTCTCTCTAGTGAGGGGCTTGGCAGAATTAGATTTTTTTTTTAATATAAATTTGACAGATACTTATTTTTTTAAGCTTTTTTAATTTTTATCCATTTAAATTTTCAAAGGCTTGGGAAATTATGGTGGGGTCAGACAATTATTAATGACAGACATTGAGACTCAAAACGTTAAAGCTTTATGACCATTAAAAAAAAAAAAAAAAAAAAAAACTGTTACCAATGTGAGACTGACAATATCCTGGAATATTCTGAACAAACTTTATGGAATTAAGTTAAACCCTACTGAATTAGGGTTAATGCCTTTGGGGTACATTGTGTGTATTCCCATGGAAATGCATACAATGTCACAGGAAGAGTAAATAGAAGAACAGTAGGGAGTAACTAGGCAAATTCACTCAGGTTGTAACATACCCAGAGAAGTCACCTCCCTGGAAAGGTGCACATATACTACAGTAGAACCTCAGAGTTACGAACACCAGAGTTATGAATTTACCAGTCAACCACACACCTCATTTGGAACCGGAAATACGCAATTAAGCAGCAGCAGCCACAAAGAAAAAACAAAATACAGTACAGTACTGTGTTAAACAAACTACTAAAAAAATGAAGGGGAAGCAGCATTTTTCTTCATAGTAAAGTTTCAGAGCTGTATTAAGTCAATGTTCAGTCGTAACCTTTTGAAAGAACCACCATAACGTTTTGTTCAGAGTTGCAAACCACCTCCATTCCCGAGGTGTTCGTAACTCTGAGGTTCTACTGTAGTTCAAACTTGATTCTTCAAGTCCAAAAGACAAAGAAAGGGTTTCTGGATAAATAGCTTGGTTTTAAACTGGCTCATGGCCTTCTTCCTGATCCAGCAAATGGACAGGAACCCTGGTCCACAGAGAGCCCCAATCAGTAGGGTAGGGTTGGAAGGACTGGGCCTCCTGAGGCCTCATAATACTGGGGACTTGTTCTGAGCTGAAGCTGTGATGAACTTGTAACCACAAGAAATCCCCCTTCGGTAAGGGGTTTGAAGGACTGCTCCTGTCAGAATCCATGCTAGGGTTGGCGTTAACTCTGACAAGCTTATTAGCATGTGCGTGGGTCCTTTTCTTGTTTTTAAATGTGTTTTCTTTGTAATGCTTTTTATCTTAAGAATCAAATAGGCTTGCATAGGAAGTGCTGTACCTTATAAGTGTAGCAATTGCACCCGTTAACGGTCTCTTAAGAGAAAGCAAGCAGGATCTTGTCAGGCAACCAGCCTTTGCTGGGGATAACAGTGTAGGCAGCAACAGAGGGTCCTGTGGCACCTTTGAGACTAACAGAAGTACTGGGAGCATAAGCTTTCGTGGGTAAGAACCTCACTTCTTCAGATGCAAGAAGTGTAGGCAGGGAACTGTGAAGTCTGGAAATACCCGTTAGAAAGGAAAGGGATGTGTTTCTACAACCAGGAGAGGCAAAACCTGGGGAGCTGAAGGCCTGAGTGCGGGTGCCCTTGCTGGACCTGAACTATGACAAACATCATGTGTCAAAATATACAAAATAAATATCCTTAAACCAAACTAATATATTTTCAAGCAGTATTTTTCTTACTTTACCTATCCGTAAATTTTGATTATCAAAATATGTTTTCATCAGTTTGTGCTTATACGGTGAAATGAATGTTTATCGACATTTACTGATAAAAATCTAATTCTGCCAAGCCTATCTAAAAGTATGTTTGGGTTTGATACAAACATCAAGTAACATGTAACGGATGGACGGGGTGGTAGAACAAGGCTTTAACTGGCTATGGTGCAGATTTGTACTGCCATGCAGGAAATGCAGCTCAGATAACAATTATATCCTATACTCTAGGTTGAAGGGGAATAGCTTTGTTAAACTCATCCCCAAATGAAGTGTAGATGACCATGAAAAACAAACCAAAACACAGGCACTTACAGGCACTCGGACATCATCGTAGAAACTCCATGCCAGTGCCCACCTCATGGTACGGCCTTGACAGAATTCAGTGTGAGTAACTTTAGGAACCTATGTGAAGGAGAAACTTGGTCAGGCAGCCATTAACTTTCACCTCTAATTAATGAAATGTCACTCTGTTTTACACACGTATTAGTCTAACTTCAGATATGTTATAAAATTAAGGTTTTGAACCAACAACATCAAAGTGAAATTTATTACACAAAAGAGCTTTACCAAGAATAAAATAGGCAACTTAAATCCACCTTTAATCCCTAAGAATTAAACTCACTTTAGGCACCATGGTGTAACAGAACGCCAACATGGTAGGGTAGGGAGGTCCCAAGTTCTAATTCCAGCTCTGCCTCTGACATACTGTATTGTCTTGGGCAGACCACTTTCCTCCACTTCTGCAAAATGGAAATACTGCAATATCCCTATGAGGTAGCTATGGTAGCACCCTCTTCCACCCTCCACCACACAAGGTAGGAGACTCCACCATCTCCTCCCCTGTAGGTCGACTATAAAAGAACTCAGGCTTCCCTGGTGAAGAAGGAATATCCCATGTACACACATATACCCTGGCATTCAAGAACATCAGCAAGACAAACTCTCCAGTACTTGTTTCATGCCATGGGGCTGAGTGCTTGAGAACGGAGAGACAATAACTCTAGCTTGAGACACTCAGTGAGATAGCTGGAGGTAGAAAGCGTGAGCATGAGCTCATGGAGATGAATGATAAGTGTTAATTTTCTACAAGAAGCATTAAGAACACAGAGGGCTGAATCTGATTCAAGCTTGCATATGAACATAGTGAATTTAAACATAGAATTAAATACAAACAATTAAAAATAAATAAGAGGGAAAAAACCTAGTATTGCATACTCTTCTTCTCTCTTAGATAAGCAGCTCTTCACAGAAGTGATCTTATTTTTATTCGCATTCCTGTAACACCTAGAGGCCAACCAGGCCAGGGCAGAGATGCAAGTGACAGTCTCTTTCCCAAAAAGTTTACAAAACTAAAGAGACAAAACATAACAGGTGGATGAGACATGTGGGCAAGGGTGGAATGAAGGAGACAAGATAAAACAAAAGAGAATTGCACAATTCTTAGCCAATGAAAAGCAGTAATCACAATTTGCATCCTGTCCAGCCATTATCTGGTTGTACTTTCCTGCAAACATTACAGAAGAGGTGAGTTCTGAAGAGATGAATTCTGATGGATTCTGACTGAGCACATTTCCCATAGAAGTGCTTATCAGAGTAGAGAACTTGGTTTTGGGGGCTGACATCACCGATGGAGGTAAGGTGGGTATGAACCTTACTGTAACATATAAGGTCAGAGTTAGATTGTGAAGGGCTTTGAGAAGTCTGACTCTGATACAGTGAAATAGGGGAAGCCAGAGGAGGAACTAAACACAGGATGACAGTGCACTGAGCTAACATGATCTTGGCAGCATCAATCTGAATAGATTTCAGGGAAGTGACGCTTCAGGCGTCAAGGCCAGAAGAAAAGGAAATTGCAGTAGTCAAGGCGTGAGAAGATTACAGCATGGACAACAGTTTTATCAGTGTGGGCACAAAGGAGGGGTCAGATTTGGAAATGTGCAGGAAAACACAATAATTTAGACCAGGGGTTCTTCAACTGCAGGTCGCAACCCCTCAGGGGGTCACAAGGTTATTACTTGAGGGTCATGAGCTGTCAGCCTCCACCCCAAATATCGTTTCATCTCCAGCATTTATAATAGGGTTAAATATAAAAAAAAGTGTTTTTAATTTCCATTTTGGTGATGTTAAGCTTCAGTTGATGGCTGGACATCTATAAGGAGATGAACAAAGACAGGCTGAAATTTCAATATGGAAAGAGCGAGAGAGAGATTTGCCAGTCATCATCAATATGGTATTCAAAACCATATTTGTGCAAGAGATAATCCACAGAAAAAAGTTAAAAAAAAGGAGGGAGCCAAGGACAGAGCCCAGAGAGGGCAGGATTGTGAGAAGAGTAAGATCAACAGTGTCAGATGCCGCCAACAGTCAAGATGAGACAATGGAGTACTGGCCCTGAAATCTGACCAGGAAGAGGTCATTAGAGACTTTGGTGAGTGCCATTTCTGTGAAGTGTAGAGGGTGGAAGGCATGAAATTAGACAAATCATGGAGTTATAGGAAAGGAATTAGATATGACTATCTGAAGCTCCTCAATTCTTCAGATCGCTTATTTTAGTGCGCTGCATCTTTACAGTCAGAAGCAGACTTAACAGCCCATGTTTTTTTTTTTTAATTATTTCCAAGTCTTTTAAAGGATTTATTAGCATGTAGTGGAAGTCATGTCTTCCATTTATCTCCTCCCAACACAAACATTTAAATAAAAATTTTTATCTTGGGACAAGATGCCACTGTGACAATTTCCCGCCCCCCATATTCTTCATAGACATATTGTCATGATGTGATTATGGCATAACTAAGATGTATTTTACACAAGATAAGTCATGTGACGTATCATTGAAAAAGTTATGATTTACTGAATATGATTATCCTATTTGTATGCTGTATCTTTTTTACCTAAAATTGGGAATAATGACTTGCAGCTGTACTACAAAGGTGTTTGCACCTGGGGAACACCCACTAGACAAAATGCAATCAGTCTAGCTGGCTAGCTGGGGACAAGTCAATAGATCATTAGGCAGAACAGGTCTTTGAATATGTTAATCTCCCACCTTCTTGAGGAGCTTTCCTGGGATTCTACAAACAGCCTCTGACCCATGACTGCTTTGACACTGCAAGATCATGTGATCAAGTCACCTGGTACTGGACTCCATGATAGAATACCAGTATTTTTCTGGGGGGGGAGCGGAGGGGGAGTGAGGTAGGGGGGCGCACAGGGCACTCTGGGAAACAAAGGGCTCTTGACATATGTAAAACCTATTTAAGGCAGGGGAGGGAGATAATCAAGGGTCATTCTTCACTGAATCCAGCCCAGGATGACAGCTGGAAACATCTAAGAAATAAAGAAGGGTGGGTGGGAAGAAGAGGACTGAACCCAGGCTGGGAAGATGTCTGGCCTGTGAAAGAAATACCTGGAATTTTAAGCAGCAAGCAAGAGCAGCTTGCCTTAAAGAATCTCTGCAATCTGCCTAAAACAACATTTAGGGTGAGAAATTACTGTTTGTAAGCAGTTTCTTTAGTATCTTAAGCTTAGTTTGCATGTTTGTTTCATTTGATAGGTAACCTACTTTGATCTGTTTGCTAACCCTTACAATCAATTAAAATCTATCTTTTGTAGTTAATAAACTTGTTCTTGCTTTCTCTAAAACCAGTTTGTGGAATTCATAACTGGGGGGCAAAACGCTGTGCATATCTTCCTCCACATTAAGGGAGGGGGCGAATTTTATGAGCTTATGCTATACAGTTCTCTGTGCAGTACAAGATTATACAATTTTGGGTTTACACTCCAGAGGGGGTGTGCACTTGAGTGCTGGCCAGTTCCTTAGCTGAGCTTTCCTAAGCAGAACTGATCTCATGTCTGTATCTTTCTGCAGTTGGATGTGCCCCTACCTATGTGTGCACGCTGGAGGAGGCTTGGGGGCCTGGCTCAGCAGGACAGTGTAAGGAAGTCCAGACTGGCAGAAAAGGCGAGCTCAGTGATACCCAAGTTCCAAGTGGCACCTAGGGGGAACCCATCACAGCCACCAGAAACATTTTTTGCAGGTGTGAATTCTGCTATCTACTCCTTGCTAGTGGCAGCTAATGCTATACATCTCACTATTCGGGAAGATTCTGTTGCTGCCTACCTCCCCCAGGCCTGTGTGTTAAGTGGGGGTAAATCTTCCACTGAATATATACAGCATTACTCAGACTCTCCTGCTTCTAAGGGAACCCACTGAGACAAGGCTGTGGGTGGAAGGAGTAAGATGCCTGAGCCTTAAAACACAAGGAGCCAATTCAGTGTTCTGTTAAGTCTAAAGATCATCAAGTAACTTATCAGTGAGGACTCTTGATATATGTACTGTCCTCATACTGAATTAATTAGAACCAATACATTTGTAGCATACAAATTAACTGAGGAAAAACAGCTCTTGCAAATTCTGAAAAATTCAGTGCTGAAAACTTGAGAATACAGTGCCTTCTCATACAAGAGGTTGAATCCCTGCTTTAAGTTCAAAACTCTGCTTCACCTCAACTTTGGAGTTTGCTACCAGTGCCTCCATAATACAAAAGCACCTTCCAAAGAATTATAGTTCAGTAACTTGTAAGAAACCTTTCTTTTTAAGGGACAAAAACAGGCAACACAAATGCACAGTATCAGGAAGCAGCATATGCAACCCTAGTGTATTTGGAGACAAACTTACCCCTTGAATTCGAAGTTCTTCTTTTAATGGAGCTAAACTGCATTTCTTTCCCAGCATGCAGCTGTACCACCTGTGGACAACATTTTACATGAAGGTGTTTTAGAAACAGTTCAACTGAAAATGGCAACTAACTGCAAAGGGTTCACATCAGAGGTCTGCAAGCATCATAGGAGGGGAAATGCTCTCTAGTTAAAAATAGTGGCAAACCCATATTAGCAATATGATTTGAGCAAGTGCATAAACTAGGAGACCAAGGTAAGAAATCTGCCTGGATTTTTTCAATATTAGATTTTTGGGTAAAATTTTAAAAAGTTTCTAAGCAACTCTAACTGTCCCATTTTTAAAAATAACAAAGTGCTTTGGAAAATAGTACCCTTTACAATAATTTGTTTCAAACTTTCAATTTTAACTTTCCAAGGAATGAAGAGAGATGACAGTAGCAAAATAAGAGCTTGTGCCTAAAAAAAACAGACTCACTCCCTGGTATCTCTGCTTATGAGAAATTTAGATACATTAATTCTCCCAGTGTCCAGCTCTCTAAATCCATATCTCACCAGTGGGCAAACAGAAGGATGAGAGCAGAGAGAGATTACCCTGCTTCTGGGAGCTCACCCTCTCCTTTGGATACAGGTCTCTCAGTTTCTTCCAAAGGCAAAAGTCTGTGTTCTTCAGCAGAATTTCCCAAAATTCCTTTACGGGCACTTGCCCAAAAATTTTAGAAGAGGTTTTGGGGCCCAATGGAATAATTTGTAAATACACTGTTAAACTTTGTACCCAGAGAGTTTTCAATTACTGAAATGCAGTATTCTCTACATATTTTAAGCAGCTTCTTTGAGAGATAAAAATGCTTTAAAGTGATCACGGGTACAAGTTTGAAAGATAAATAAAACCAGTTTTCATGTGGCATTATGAAGAATCTAATAAAACCAGAATTCAACTGAAAATAAGATTAATAGTTTTTTTTGTTTTTTATAAGGCCAAAAGACACCAGTCTGACCTCCTGCATAATAGGCCAGAGAATTTCGCCAATTAATTCTTCCATCTGCCGGCCCTGCTCAGTCCACTGCTGGCCTGGGGTCCCAGCTGCCGCCCCGGGGCTCTGCAGCCGCCCCCAGCTGTGGCCCACTGGCCCCAGACTGGGACAGCGAGGAGTGCAGACTGGGGCAAGAGGGGGTACAGCTCAGCACCCCCACCTTAAAAATTGTTCCAGCACCACTATGCTGGGGTATTTTCAAGTCCTGATTTGCTGCTTACATCACTATCATGCCACGTGGAACAGCGCACTGCGTTTGATGTTGAGATTAGAATGTACATCCAAGAACAGGAATCAGAATTTTCTAACAGATTTCAAGATTTCCAGCGATTTGGCCCAATGCTTTCTTTTCTAAATAAACCTGAAAAGTTCAACAAAAGCTACTTGGATTTATCCATATTTCAGTGGATGGGTGTTGAAGATTTCTAAATGCAGCTCATTCAGCTAAGAAGTTCAGAATTGTGGGCATCAAAAATTGGAGATCTGCGGAGTGCACTTGAAGCTAGTGAGAGAGATCATGGTGCCTCTACTCTGACCTGCTGGACATCCCTGCCAATGAAATTTAACTGTTTGAAGAAAATTGCGTTTGCAATGCTTTCAGCATTTGGATCCACATACCTGTGTGAACAGGTATTTTCACACATGAAATCTGTCCTCTGCCCCTCTCGGAGCTGGTTAACAACTGATCACTCAGAAGCCTGCGTGCAGATTCCAAATACGTGCCAGATATTGGAAAACTCAGCAAGGAAAAGCAAGGACAAGGATCACACTAAACTAACAATAGTTTAGTTATATATTATAGACTTATAGAAAGAGACCTTCTAAAAACATTAAAATGTATTACTGGCACGCAAAACCTTAAATTAGAGTGAAGAAATGAAGACTCGGCACACCACTTCCGAAAAGTTGCCAACCTCTGGGCCAGCAAGTCTCAGTTCCTATATAAAGGGTAGCTCAACATTCTGGCCATTTGGTTGAGTTGTCTCTAGCGAAGTAAGACCGGAACACAGCATTAAGTCAGTTTTTCTGCAGTGACAAACTTCCCAGAGCAACTTCTTATATTGAATAGCAGCAACAAGTTGGATGACTTTTCCAGATTTTGGAAACACGAGGCATAAAAGATAGATGCCTTCATCTAATTAGGCCAAGAGATGTACACCGTCCTCCAACTCCAGCTCTTTGGTACCAGAGGCCACCAGACAATAGCTGTTAAATCTTTATTTTCCCTTACTAAAGTGATCTTTCTTGTAGCATTCAGTTCTACAAGAGGGATCAGTGAGTATAATGCCTTGTCAATCAAGGAATCATCTGTTTCCTGACAATATGGTACTACCACAACCTTCTCAGCTAAACCACAACACCTTCATATCACCTGTCCCAAGCGCTTTCATTCTAAAAAGGAAAGTTGGCACTGCCTAGATGGCCGTAGCGCCATTAAAATTGCTCCTGGATAAGTCAAAGTCTCTCAGGAACTCGGATGTTTTCTTAATTTCTTTTGATGACAAGAACTAACGTTTCTTTGGAAGTCTTTAGATCTAGCTCCTATTGGTCTGAGTTACTTTTGAATCTTAAGAGTGGAAGTGTTATCAGCCTTCCAGTAAAAGTACTATCTACAAGATCTACTCCCACTTCTTGGACAGTAAAAACAGAGCATCTTATGAAGAGGTCTGCAAAAATGCAAACTGGGCAACTCTCCATTCTTTTTCAAAGTACTACAAAATGAATATGTTTTAATATAGCCAAACAAGCAATAAAGACTGTGGAGCATACTTTCAGGACTGTATCCTGGAAAGCAGGTATTCTAGAAAAAGGTAGTTAGCTGCCTGAACATGAGCTCCCAGTGCATTATTCTGGCTATAAGAGCTAATTCGATCCCCAGATATTCCCATTTATATATCAGATTGGTGAAGGAAGGCAATATTATCTCTGTATATAGCACTGGTGAAGTATTTAGAATACTATGCCCAGTTCTGCTGTCCACACTTGAAAAGGAAGTAAAAAAAAAAATTGTAGAGTTCAGAGAAGAACTACAAGAATGATTTATGGTCTGGAAAAATGTGTTACTCTGAGAAACGAAGAACAGGAGTACTTGTGGCACCTTAGAGACTAACAAATTTATTAGAGCATAAGCTTTCGTGGACTACAGCCCGCATCCGAAGAAGTGGGCTGTAGTCCACGAAAGCTTATGCTCTAATAAATTTGTTAGTCTCTAAGGTGCCACAAGTA